>NC_079453.1:36796322-37396322 GCF_903798145.1 Danio aesculapii | reverse complement strand
AATGGGACTTTTGGGATTTTTCTGGGTCGTTTTTTCGGAAAACCCAAGGTCGGATCAGTTAGAAAAGATATAGCAACCCGAGTCAGACCAGTTTGAAGGTTTGACGAAAGTTTGAAGTATGTAGCTTGAAAGGCCTAGGAGGAGATACACTTAGAAATTAGTCTCAGAAGAATAAGAAGAAGAAGAAGAAGAAGAAGAATAACTAGATATTAAAGTTTGAGGACAAACTTTA
The DNA here is from genome assembly GCF_903798145.1 of Danio aesculapii. Lineage (NCBI taxonomy): Eukaryota > Metazoa > Chordata > Actinopteri > Cypriniformes > Danionidae > Danio > Danio aesculapii. Next base: position 37,396,090 of record NC_079453.1, on the reverse strand, counting down.
TGGTGGCTTGAAAAGCCGAGTCTGAATTAGCATGTTACTAGCATGAATTAGCAAGTAACTAGCATGATTCTAACATAAATTAGCATGTAACTAGCATGATTCTAGCATGAATTGGCATGTTACTAGCATGTTTCTAGCATGAATTAGCATGATTCTAGCATGAATTAGCATGTTACTAGCATGTTTCTAGCATGAGTTAGCATGTTACTAGCATGTTTCTAGCATGAATTAGCATGTTACTAGCATGATTCTAGCATGAATTAGCATGTTACTAGCATGTTTCTAGCATGAATTAGCATGTTACTAGCATGTTATTAGCATGATTCTAGCATGAATTAGCATGTTTCTAGCATGAATTAGCATGATTCTAGCATGAATTAGCATGTTACTAGCATGATTCTAGCATGAATTAGCATGTTACTAGCATGATTCTAGCATGAATTAGCATGTTACTAGCATGTTTCTAGCACGAATTAGCATGTTACTAGCATGTTTCTAGCATGATTTAGCATGTTATTAGCATGTTACTAGCATGATTCTAGCATGAATTAGCATGTTACTAGCATGATTCTAGCATGAATTAGCATGTTATTAGCATGATTCTAGCATGAATTAGCATGTTACTAGCATGATTCTAGCATGAATTAGCATGTTACTAGCATGTTTCTAGCACGAATTAGCATGTTACTAGCATGTTTCTAGCATGATTTAGCATATAATTAGCATGTTTCTAGCATGAATTAGCATGTTACTAGCATGATTCTAGCATGAATTAGCATGTTATTAGCATGTTTCTAGCATGAATTAGCATGTTACTAGCATGATTCTAGCATGAATTAGCATGTTATTAGCATGATTCTAGCATGAATTAGCATGTTACTAGCATGATTCTAGCATGAATTAGCATGTTACTAGCATGATTCTAGCATGAATTAGCATGTTACTAGCATGATTCTAGCATGGATTAGCATGTAACTAGCATGATTCTAGCATGAATTAGCATGTTACTAGCATGTTTCTAGCATGAATTAGCATGTTATTAGCATGATTCTAGCATGAATTAGCATGTTACTAGCATGATTCTAGCATGAATTAGCATGTTACTAGCATGTTTCTAGCATGAATTAGCATGTTACTAGCATGATTCTAGCATGAATTAGCATGTTACTAGCATGTTTCTATCATGAATTAGCATGTTATTAGCATGATTCTAGCATGAATTAGCATGTTATTAGCATGATTCTAGCATGAATTAGCATGTTTCTAGCATGAATTAGCATGTTATTAGCATGATTCTAGCATGAATTAGCATGTTACTAGCATGATTCTAGCATGAATTAGCATGTAACTAGCATGATTCTAGCATGAATTAGCACGTTACTAGCATGTTTCTAGCATGAATTAGCATGTTACTAGCATGATTCTAGCCTGAATTAGCATGTTACTAGCATGATTCTAGCATGAATTAGCATTTTACTAGCATGATTCTAGCATGAATTAGCATGTTATTAGCATGATTCTAGCATGAATTAGCATGTTACTAGCATGATTCTAGCATGAATTAGCATGTTATTAGCATGTTTCTAGCATGAATTAGCATGTTGTTAGCATGATTCTAGCATGAATTAGCATGTTTCTAGCATGAATTAGCATGTAACTAGCATGATTCTAGCATTAATTAGCATGTTACTAGCATGACTAGCATGTCACTATCGTGTTGCTAGCACCTTTCTAGCAAGATTAGCATGTCAGTAGGATGTTAAAACTGTTAGCGTGTGTTAGAATAGCTAGTCACAGTCTCTGGGACAGTTGCTAGGGTGCTGAAATTGGTTGCTAGGGGAGTGGCTAGTAAGTTTAAAGGTAATCAGTGATTGGCTGCTGGCTAGACTGAGTTGAATGAGGCCAGACTCTAGTCTGTAGGACAGTCTGATGCAGAGTTATGAGCTCACAAAGGTTGATCCAATGTTAAGTAAATGGGAGTCTTTTACAATGGAAGTCTATGGGACAGTTGCTAGGGTGCTGTAAGTGGTTGCTAGGGAGTGGCTAGTAAGTTAAAAAGTCATCAGTTATTGGCTGCTGGCTAGACTGAGTTAAATGAGTCCAGTTAGAAGTCTGTAGGACAGTCTGATGCAGAGTTATAAGCTCACAAAGTTTGACCCAATGTTAAGTCAATGGGACTTTTGGGATTTTTCTGGGTCGTTTTTCGGAAAACCCAAGGTCGGATCAGTTAGAAAAGATATAGCAACCCGAGTCAGACCAGTTCGAAGGTTTGACGAAAGTTTGAAGTATGTAGCTTGAAAGGCCTAGGAGGAGATACACTTAGAAATTAGTCTCAGAAGAATAAGAAGAAGAAGAAGAAGAAGAAGAAGAAGAAGAAGAATAATAATAAGTTTAAGATAGATAACAGTATGCTGGCTTTTCAAGCCACCATAATAATAAGTTTAAGATAGATAACAGTATGCTGGCTTTTCAAGCCACCATAACTAGATATTAAAGTTTGAGGACAAACTTTATGGTGGCTTGAAAAGCTGAGTCTGAATTAGCATGTTACTAGCATGAATTAGCAAGTAACTAGCATGATTCTAACATAAATTAGCATGTAACTAGCATGATTCTAGCATGAATTAGCATGTTACTAGCATGTTTCTAGCATGAATTAGCATGATTCTAGCATGAATTAGCATGTTACTAGCATGTTTCTAGCATGAGTTAGCATGTTACTAGCATGTTTCTAGCATGAATTAGCATGTTACTAGCATGATTCTAGCATGAATTAGCATGTTACTAGCATGTTTCTAGCATGAATTAGCATGTTACTAGCATGTTATTAGCATGATTCTAGCATGAATTAGCATGTTTCTAGCATGAATTAGCATGTTATTAGCATGATTCTAGCATGAATTAGCATGTTACTAGCATGATTCTAGCATGAATTAGCATGTTACTAGCATGATTCTAGCACGAATTAGCATGTTACTAGCATGTTTCTAGCACGAATTAGCATGTTACTAGCATGTTTCTAGCATGATTTAGCATGTTATTAGCATGAATTAGCATGTTTCTAGCATGAATTAGCATGTTATTAGCATGATTCTAGCATGAATTAGCATGTTATTAGCATGATTCTAGCATGAATTAGCATGTTACTAGCATGATTCTAGCATGAATTAGCATGTTTCTAGCATGAATTAGCATGTTACTAGCATGATTCTAGCATGAATTAGCATGTTACTAGCATGATTCTAGCATGAATTAGCATGTTACTAGCATAATTCTAGCATGAATTAGCATGTTACTAGCATGATTCTAGCATGGATTAGCATGTAACTAGCATGATTCTAGCATGAATTAGCATGTTACTAGCATGTTTCTAGCATGAATTAGCATGTTATTAGCATGATTCTAGCATGAATTAGCATGTTACTAGCATGATTCTAGCATGAATTAGCATGCTACTAGCATGTTTCTAGCATGAATTAGCATGTTACTAGCATGATTCTAGCATGAATTAGCATGTTACTAGCATGTTTCTAGCATTAATTAGCATGTTACTAGCATGTTTCTAGCATGAATTAGCTTGTTATTAGCATGATTCTAGCATGAATTAGCATGTTACTAGCATGTTTCTAGAATGAATTAGCATGTTACTAGCATGATTCTAGCATGAATTAGCATGTTACTAGCATGATTCTAGCATGAATTAGCATGTTATTAGCATGATTCTAGCATGAATTAGCATGTTACTAGCATGATTCTAGCATGTTACTAGCATGTTTCTAGCATGAATTAGCATGTTATTAGCATGTTTCTAGCATGAATTAGCATGATTCTAGCATTAATTAGCATGTTTCTAGCATGAAATAGCATGTTATTAGCATGATTCTAGCATGTTACTAGCATGTTTCTAGCATGAATTAGCATGTTATTAGCATGTTTCTAGCATGAATTAGCATGATTCTAGCATTAATTAGCATGTAACTAGCATGTTACTAGCATGATTCTAGCATGAGTCAGCTTGTTTCTAGCATGAATTAGCATGTTGTTAGCATGATTCTAGCATGAATTAGCATGTTACTAGCATGACTAGCATGTCACTATCGTGTTGCTAGCACCTTTCTAGCAAGATTAGCATGTCAGTAGGATGTTAAAACTGTTAGCGTGTGTTAGAATAGCTAGTCACAGTCTCTGGGACAGTTGCTAGGGTGCTGAAATTGGTTGCTAGGGAGTGGCTAGTAAGTTTAAAGGTAATCAGTGATTGGCTGCTGGCTAGACTGAGTTGAATGAGGCCAGACTCTAGTCTGTAGGACAGTCTGATGCAGAGTTATGAGCTCACAAAGGTTGATCCAATGTTAAGTAAATGGGAGTCTTTTACAATGGAAGTCTATGGGACAGTTGCTAGGGTGCTGTAAGTGGTTGCTAGGGAGTGGCTAGTAAGTTAAAAAGTCATCAGTTATTGGCTGCTGGCTAGACTGAGTTAAATGAGTCCAGTTAGAAGTCTGTAGGACAGTCTGATGCAGAGTTATAAGCTCACAAAGTTTGACCCAATGTTAAGTCAATGGGACTTTTGGGTTTTTTCTGGGTCGTTTTTCGGAAAACCCAAGGTCGGATCAGTTAGAAAAGATATAGCAACCCGAGTCAGACCAGTTTGAAGGTTTGACGAAAGTTTGAAGTATGTAGCTTGAAAGGCCTAGGAGGAGATACACTTAGAAATTAGTCTCAGAAGAATAAGAAGAAGAAGAAGAAGAAGAAGAAGAAGAATAACTAGATATTAAAGTTTGAGGACAAACTTTATGGTGGCTTGAAAAGCCGAGTCTGAATTAGCATGTTACTAGCATGAATTAGCAAGTAACTAGCATGATTCTAACATAAATTAGCATGTAACTAGCATGATTCTAGCATGAATTAGCATGTTACTAGCATGTTTCTAGCATGAATTAGCATGATTCTAGCATGAATTAGCATGTTACTAGCATGTTTCTAGCATGAGTTAGAATGTTACTAGCATGTTTCTAGCATGAATTAGCTTGTTATTAGCATGATTCTAGCATGAATTAGCATGTTATTAGCATGATTCTAGCATGAATTAGCATGTTACTAGCATTATTCTAGCATGAATTAGCATGTTACTAGCATGTTTCTAGCATGAATTAGCATGTTACTAGCATGATTCTAGCATGAATTAGCATGTTATTAGCATGATTCTAGCATGAATTAGCATGTTACTAGCATGATTCTAGCATGAATTAGCATGTTACTAGCATGATTCTAGCATGAATTAGCATGTTACTAGCATGATTCTAGCATGGATTAGCATGTAACTAGCATGATTCTAGCATGAATTAGCATGTTACTAGCATGTTTCTAGCATGAATTAGCATGTTATTAGCATGATTCTAGCATGAATTAGCATGTTACTAGCATGATTCTAGCATAAATTAGCATGTTACTAGCATGTTTCTAGCATGAATTAGCATGTTACTAGCATGATTCTAGCATGAATTAGCATGTTACTAGCATGTTTCTAGCATTAATTAGCATGTTACTAGCATGTTTCTAGCATGAATTAGCATGTTATTAGCATGATTCTAGCATGAATTAACATGTTTCTAGCATGAATTAGCATGTTATTAGCATGATTCTAGCATGAATTAGCATGTTACTAGCATGATTCTAGCATGAATTAGCATGTTACTAGCATGTTTCTAGCATGAATTAGCATGTTACTAGCATGATTCTAGCATGAATTAGCATTTTACTAGCATGATTCTAGCATGAATTAGCATGTTACTAGCATGATTCTAGCATTGGATTAGCATGTTATTAGCATGTTTCTAGCATGAATTAGCATGTTACTAGCATGTTTCTAGCATGAATTAGCATGTTACTAGCATGTTTCTAGCATGAATTAGCATGTTACTAGCATGTTTCTAGCATGAATTAGCATGTTGTTAGCATGATTCTAGCATGAATTAGCATGTTTCTAGCATGAATTAGCATGTAACTAGCATGATTCTAGCATGAATCAGCTTGTTTCTAGCATGAATTAGCATGTTGTTAGCATGATTCTAGCATGAATCAGCTTGTTTTTAGCATGAATTAGCATGTTGTTAGCATGATTCTAGCATGAATTAGCATGTTACTAGCATGACTAGCATGTCACTATTGTGTTGCTAGCACCTTTCTAGCAGGATTAGCATGTCAGTAGGATGTTAAAACTGTTAGCGTGTGTTAGAATAGCTAGTCACAGTCTCTGGGACAGTTGCTAGGGTGCTGAAATTGGTTGCTAGGGAGTGGCTAGTAAGTTTAAAGGTAATCAGTGATTGGCTGCTGGCTAGACTGAGTTGAATGAGGCCAGACTCTAGTCTGTAGGACAGTCTGATGCAGAGTTATGAGCTCACAAAGGTTGATCCAATGTTAAGTAAATGGGAGTCTTTTACAATGGAAGTCTATGGGACAGTTGCTAGGGTGCTGTAAGTGGTTGCTAGGGAGTGGCTAGTAAGTTAAAAAGTCATCAGTTATTGGCTGCTGGCTAGACTGAGTTAAATGAGTCCAGTTAGAAGTCTGTAGGACAGTCTGATGCAGAGTTATGAGCTCACAAAGTTTGACCCAATGTTAAGTCAATGGGACTTTTGGGATTTTTCTGGGTCGTTTTTCGGAAAACCCAAGGTCGGATCAGTTAGAAAAGATATAGCAACCCGAGTCAGACCAGTTTGAAGGTTTGACGAAAGTTTGAAGTATGTAGCTTGAAAGGCCTAGGAGGAGATACACTTAGAAATTAGTCTCAGAAGAATAAGAAGAAGAAGAAGAAGAAGAAGAAGAAGAAGAAGAATAATAACTAGATATTAAAGTTTGAGGACAAACTTTATGGTGGCTTGAAAAGCCGAGTCTGAATTAGCATGTTACTAGCATGAATTAGCAAGTAACTAGCATGATTCTAACATAAATTAGCATGTAACTAGCATGTTTCTAGCATGAATTAGCATGTTACTAGCATGTTTCTAGCATGAATTAGCATGATTCTAGCATGAATTAGCATGTTACTAGCATGTTTCTAGCATGAGTTAGCATGTTACTAGCATGTTTCTAGCATGAATTAGCATGTTACTAGCATGATTCTAGCATGAATTAGCATGTTACTAGCATGTTTCTAACATGAATTAGCATGTTACTAGCATGTTTCTAGCATGATTTAGCATGTTATTAGCATGATTCTAGCATGAATTAGCATGTGTCTAGCATGAATTAGCATGTTATTAGCATGATTCTAGCATGAATTAGCATGTTACTAGCATGATTCTAGCATGAATTAGCATGTTACTAGCATGTTTCTAGCATGAATTAGCATGTTACTAGCATGATTCTAGCAGGAATTAGCATGTTACTAGCATGATTCTAGCATGAATTAGCATGTTATTAGCATGATTCTAGCATGAATTAGCATGTTACTAGCATGATTCTAGCATGAATTAGCATGTTACTAGCATGATTCTAGCATGAATTAGCATGTTACTAGCATGATTCTAGCATGGATTAGCATGTAACTAGCATGTTTCTAGCATGAATTAGCATGTTATTAGCATGATTCTAGCATGAATTAGCATGTTATTAGCATGATTCTAGCATGAATTAACATTTTACTAGCATGATTCTAGCATGAATTAGCATGTTACTAGCATGATTCTAGCATGAATTAGCATGTTACTAGCATGATTCTAGCATGGATTAGCATGTTACTAGCATGTTTCTAGCATGAATTAGCATGTTACTAGCATGATTCTAGCATGAATTAGCATGTTACTAGCATGATTCTAGCATGAATTAGCATGTTACTAGCATGATTCTAGCATGGATTAGCATGTTACTAGCATGTTTCTAGCATGAATTAGCATGTTACTAGCATGTTTCTAGCATGAATTAGCATGTTACTAGCATGTTTCTAGCATGAATTAGCATGTTACTAGCATGTTTCTAGCATGAATTAGCATGTTGTTAGCATGATTCTAGCATGAATTAGCATGTTTCTAGCATGAATTAGCATGTAACTAGCATGATTCTAGCATTAATTAGCATGTAACTAGCATGTTACTAGCATGATTCTAGCATGAGTCAGCTTGTTTCTAGCATGAATTAGCATGTTGTTAGCATGATTCTAGCATGAATTAGCATGTTACTAGCATGACTAGCATGTCACTATCGTGTTGCTAGCACCTTTCTAGCAAGATTAGCATGTCAGTAGGAAGTTTAAACTGTTAGCATGTGTTAGAAAAGCTAGTCACAGTCTCTGGGACAGTTGCTAGGGTGCTGAAATTGGTTGCTAGGGAGTGGCTAGTAAGTTTAAAGGTAATCAGTGATTGGCTGCTGGCTAGACTGAGTTGAATGAGGCCAGACTCTAGTCTGTAGGACAGTCTGATGCAGAGTTATGAGCTGACAAAGGTTGATCCAATGTTAAGTAAATGGGAGTCTTTTACAATGGAAGTATATGGGACAGTTGCTAGGGTGCTGTAAGTGGTTGCTAGGGAGTGGCTAGTAAGTTAAAAAGTCATCAGTTATTGGCTGCTGGCTAGACTGAGTTAAATGAGTCCAGTTAGAAGTCTGTAGGACAGTCTGATGCAGAGTTATGAGCTCACAAAGTTTGACCCAATGTTAAGTCAATGGGACTTTTGGGATTTTTCTGGGTCGTTTTTCGGAAAACCCAAGGTCGGATCAGTTAGAAAAGATATAGCAACCCGAGTCAGACCAGTTCGAAGGTTTGACGAAAGTTTGAAGTATGTAGCTTGAAAGGCCTAGGAGGAGATACACTTAGAAATTAGTCTCAGAAGAAGAAGAAGAAGAAGAATAATAATAAGTTTAAGATAGATAACAGTATGCTGGCTTTTCAAGCCACCATAATAAGTTTAAGATAGATAACAGTATGCTGGCTTTTCAAGCCACCATAATAAGTTTAAGATAGATAACAGTATGCTGGCTTTTCAAGCCACCATAATAAGTTTAAGATAGATAACAATATGCTGGCTTTTCAAGCCACCATAATAAGTTTAAGATAGATAACAATATGCTGGCTTTTCAAGCCACCATAACTAGATATTAAAGTTTGAGGACAAACTTTATGGTGGCTTGAAAAGCCGAGTCTGAATTAGCATTTTACTAGCATAAATTAGCAAGTAACTAGCATGATTCTAACATAAATTAGCATGTAACTAGCATGATTCTAGCATGAATTAGCATGTTACTAGCATGATTCTAGCATGAATTAGCATGATTCTAGCATGGATTAGCATGTAACTAGCATGATTCTAGCATGAATTAGCATGTTACTAGCATGTTTCTAGCATGAATTAGCATGTTACTAGCATGATTCTAGCATGAATTAGCATGTTACTAGCATGATTCTAGCATGAATTAGCATGTTACTAGCATGATTCTAGCATGGATTAGCATGTAACTAGCATGATTCTAGCATGAATTAGCATGTTACTAGCATGTTTCTAGCATGAATTAGCATGTTATTAGCATGATTCTAGCATGAATTAGCATGTTACTAGCATGATTCCAGCATGAATTAGCATGTTACTACCATGTTTCTAGCATGAATTAGCATGTTACTAGCATGATTCTAGCATGAATTAGCATGTTACTAGCATGTTACTAGCATGTTTCTAGCATGAATTAGCATTTTATTAGCATGATTCTAGCATGAATTAGCATGTTTCTAGCATGGATTAGCATGTTATTAGCATGATTCTAGCATGAATTAGCATGTTACTAGCATGATTCTAGCATGAATTAGCATGTTACTAGCATGTTTCTAGCATGAATTAACATGTTACTAGCATGATTCTAGCATGAATTAGCATTTTAATAGCATGATTCTAGCATGAATTAGCATGTTACTAGCATGATTCTAGCATGGATTAGCATGTTTCTAGCATGAATTAGCATGCTACTAGCATGTTTCTAGCATGAATTAGCATGTTACTAGCATGTTTCTAGCATGAATTAGCATGTTACTAGCATGATTCTAGCATGAATTAGCATGTTACTAGCATGATTCTAGCATGAATTAGCATGTTACTAGCATGTTTCTAGCATGAATTAGCATGTTACTAGCATGATTCTAGCATGAATTAGCATGTTACTAGCATGTTTCTAGCATGAATTAGCATGTTACTAGCATGATTCTAGCATGAATTAGCATGTTACTAGCATGTTTCTAGCATGAATTAGCATGTTACTAGCATGATTCTAGCATGAATTAGCATGTTACTAGCATGTTTCTAGCATTAATTAGCATGTTACTAGCATGTTTCTAGCATGAATTAGCATGTTATTAGCATGATTCTAGCATGAATTAGCATGTTTCTAGCATGAATTAGCATGTTATTAGCATGATTCTAGCATGAATTAGCATGTTACTAGCATGTTTCTAGCATGAATTAGCATGTTACTAGCATGATTCTAGCATGAATTAGCATGTTACTAGCATGATTCTAGCATGAATTAGCATGTTATTAGCATGATTCTAGCATGAATTAGCATGTTACTAGCATGATTCTAGCATGAATTAGCATGTTACTAGCATGATTCTAGCATGAATTAGCATGTTACTAGCATGATTCTAGCATGAATTAGTATGTTACTAGCATGATTCTAGCATGAATTAGCATGTTACTAGCATGATTCTAGCATGAATTAGCATGTTACTAGCATGATTCTAGCATGTTACTAGCATGTTTCTTGCATGAATTAGCATGTTACTAGCATGTTTCTAGCATGAATTAGCATGTTGTTAGCATGATTCTAGCATGAATTAGCATGTTTCTAGCATGAATTAGCATGTAACTAGCATGATTCTAGCATTAATTAGCATGTAACTAGCATGTTACTAGCATGATTCTAGCATGAATCAGCTTGTTTTTAGCATGAATTAGCATGTTGTTAGCATGATTCTAGCATGAATTAGCATGTTACTAGCATGACTAGCATGTCACTATCGTGTTGCTAGCACCTTTCTAGCAAGATTAGCATGTCAGTAGGAAGTTTAAACTGTTAGCGTGTGTTAGAAAAGCTAGTCACAGTCTCTGGGACAGTTGCTAGGGTGCTGAAATTGGTTGCTAGGGAGTGGCTAGTAAGTTTAAAGGTAATCAGTGATTGGCTTCTGGCTAGACTGAGTTGAATGAGGCCAGACTCTAGTCTGTAGGACAGTCTGATGCAGAGTTCTGAGCTCACAAAGGTTGATCCAATGTTAAGTAAATGGGAGTCTTTTACAATGGAAGTCTATGGGACAGTTGCTAGGGTGCTGTAAGTGGTTGCTAGGGAGTGGCTAGTAAGTTAATAGTCATCAGTTATTGGCTGCTGGCTAGACTGAGTTAAATGAGTCCAGTTAGAAGTCTGTAGGACAGTCTGATGCAGAGTTATAAGCTCACAAAGTTTGACCCAATGTTAAGTCAATGGGACTTTTGGGATTTTTCTGGGTCGTTTTTCGGAAAACCCAAGGTCGGATCAGTTAGAAAAGATATAGCAACCCGAGTCAGACCAGTTTGAAGGTTTGACGAAAGTTTGAAGTATGTAGCTTGAAAGGCCTAGGAGGAGATACACTTAGAAATTAGTCTCAGAAGAATAAGAAGAAGAAGAAGAAGAAGAAGAAGAAGAAGAAGAAGAATAATAATAAGTTTAAGATAGATAACAGTATGCTGGCTTCTCAAGCCACCATAATAATAATAAGTTTAAGATAGATAACAGTATGCTGGCTTCTCAAGCCACCATAATAATAATAAGTTTAAGATAGATAACAGTATGCTGGCTTTTCAAGCCACCATAATTATGTAAAAAAATACTTAAGCATCCATAAGAATATTTAGTTGACATGCTGATATCAATATTGTTGGCATTATGTTGGTTGGTTTCCAAATATAAAATTAAAAATACAAAATTATGATTTTTTTTATTTATTCATCGATTGATGGATTTGTAAATATGATCTGTCTGGAAATCCGAGAAATGTTCTGGGAGAGGTTTAAAGTAGGCAAGGTAAAATATGATGAAAAATGACATAATAACATCTACACTGTAAAACATATCTGTAAGTTTTTCCTATTTTGTAATCCATGCATTCATGGCTCATGTTTTGTGATACCTTTCCCCATTTATTTAAGCTTTTGAACTGCATTATGCAATTTGCTTTCTTCCAACATTTTCAATCATTTAAATGACTTGTATGACCATATTTAACAGTTTAAAGCGCTATTTTATCTGTGTTGGTGTTGTATATTACGGTACAAAAACCTAAACCATAAACTGCCAGTATAGTTAATGCTATTTTACAGACTTATTTCTTGTACATTATATTATTTCAAACTGCTAACATTTCAATAAAAGTCAGTTTGTTAAATTGTAGAGTTTTTTTAACATCAAAAGTCAACAGAACAGAGATCAAGGTCCCATAATGCTATTCACAACCATAAATAAAGACCAAACGCAATCACAAAATTCAGAAACTGTTAATTAACAGATTTTTACAGTGTATGCACCAAGTTTTATAACATTCAATGATAAGGTGCTCCTGATAGATGTCAATATGGATCTTTGATCGTCTTTTATTCATACATTTTATCATTTCTTTCAAGATATTTCTATAGAAACCTTTGTTATCTCCCCGTGTTGGCGTGGGTTTCCTCTGGGTGCTCCGTTTTTCCCCCACAACCCACACTTCATGCGGCATAGACGTTGCTAGGCCTATTTTAGGGGGGCTGTAGCCCCTATATTTCTACTCAGCCTCCTAAAACTTTTGCGATTAGCTCATAAATTGTACACAAAATTATCATGTCAGCCCCCTTTAAATTTGATATGAAAACGGCGGAAGAATTTGGCTCCTCCCCGTCTTTTGTTTTTCATTTGATCAGCAAACCACAGCTGTGCAGAGCGAGAGAACAAGGTGTGTGTTTATGGATAGATTGTTATAATATCTGTTTATTTGCATTTATTTGCTATAGACTTCACTTGTATCCCAATGTCATGGAGGATCAATCGGGTTTCCCATCTACTGTTTCAACGGTGCTCACCTCATAATCACAGCTGTTTCCTCGAAAAAGTAGCTCTTGTCAAACAGTTTGCTATTTTAACTTCAAAATTAACTACCAATATAAAACACATTACAGTGCATGCGGCATTAACAATACCAGACAGTCTTGCACAGAAAGGAATTAAAACAGTAACAGAACCACTTGTGAATGTACTCATTTTAACTGTCAGAGTCACTGACAGAGATAGAAACATCAAGTGTTGTCTAGTATTACATTTTTTTTATTACTATTATTGGGATTCAGATCATGAATTATGTAAATAATATATATATATATATATATATATATATATATATATATATATATATATATATATATATATATATATATATTTAAATTTGTTGTTTAATTAGAAAAGTGGCAGTTTTATTTATTTAATACATGGAAACAAAAAAATGTACATGAATATAGAAAGTGGTTTTTCCTACAGTAAACAGGTGTGTTGAGCCTATTTGGCTCATTCAGAACTCAAATGGCTATCTCTGTTTTTCAGTACAGTGGGATACTGCTAGTTTAGCATACAACCCTACCATATTAAACATTTTTAAGTGTATTACTATTAAATTACTACTTTTTTTATTGAGCCCCCTAAAATGAAATTTCTAAAATCGCCCCTGCCATGCGGTATAGGTGAATTGAATAAACTTAATTGGCTGTAGTGTATGGGTGTTTCCCAGTGATGGGTTGCAGCTGGAAGGGCATCTGCTGCGTAAAACATTTGCTGGATAAGTTGGCAGTTCATTCCACTGTGGTGTCCCCTGATTAATTAAGGGACTAAGCCAAAAAGATAATGTATGAACGAACAAATAAAACCGTTGTTAACCATTGAAATAAATCCAATCAAAAATAGACAGAACCAAAAATAGAAATAAACATCTGGCATTTATTTCATCCTATAACCTATGTGCATTTAAATCAATATTGTATTGCACACTGCAATAATTTATTCACATTTTTAATTGCACAGCGTAGTAATGACAAAAATAGAAATTAACAGACCAACAGATAAATATAACACCTGCTGACTGAAACAAAACTTGTTTATTTTACATAACACCTACAGTAGTATGTGCTAATGACATCTTGCCAAATAACAAAATTAAATAACATTAACAAAAACAAATAGTATTGCCATGGTCCTTTCCCCTCCCTCTCGAAGGGTTTATCTGAGGAGCTCAGAGGAGCAGCGTGCTGTTTCCCCAGAGCAAAAAGATCAGACCTGTTTTAGCATATCAAAGCAGCTGCCGAGAAAGAAATGCTCTCATTATTCCAAACCAGAAGCATATGACAAAACCAAGCAAGACGAGCACAGTTTATAAACCTCCACTACCATATCAGTTCTGTAAGAAACATGCTAACACCAAAATAACTACAGAAAGAGGATCATTAGACTTAATATAATCACTTTTGCCACTCAGAAAGCGATATTAGCATTATTTGAAACAAGAGAATATATGCAATAAAAAAAAATTATTTGTTTTATGTCAGAATCATGCTGGAGTATATATTTCTGCTATGAATTAGGGAACAATAAGGGTTGGATTTTAACTACATCTTTCCAGGTGTAAAAAAAAATGTTTATATTATTAATAATATTCTGCAAAGTTTAAAAATCTAAATAAATAACTAATTCTAAACTCCCTGAAGTGAATTATGTGAATTATCAGTAATTATACTTTACATGAAGGGGTGTTCATAAGACATAAGTCAGGAAACCTTTATAATTATGACATGTCATATGTCATGAATGTGAAAGAGATTTTATGCATGCTTATAACAACTGTTATAAAGTGTCATTTGCTCTGTTATGTCATTTTAAATGCAAAGATGACATTGTCTGTTGACAACTTGACATAAACAAATACATCACAACTAGTCTTAATCTTGGTCATGACAACTGTAATGAAAAGACGCTGAACAACAGACGTGTGGATCCAATTGCAGTTTATTGCAGGAAAGTCGAGCAGGCAATGGTCAGAAACAGGAACAAACAGAAACAAAGTAATCCAAAAAGTAAGATCATAAACAAGCGAATGGTCAGGCTAGCCGGCAAAGAATCAAACATGGTAAACAAGTGAAATGTCAAAAATACTGAAAGACTAGACATGAGAAAACCGCTTTATGTTTACAGAAAAACAGAAACCATACTCAAAGAGTGTGAGAAAGTCCATATAATCATGGAGAACGACCATCACCCGTGTGTGTAATCAGAGGGAATAAGGAACTGGTGTGCGTGAGGTACCTGATGTTATTTGTAGTCCGGTTCAGTGACGGATCTGTAGTTCTCCAGCAATCAAAGCATTAGATTGCTGGGGACTGCAACTTGACGTCACCATGACAACATTACATGTTGATAAGTCTGTCATAAACATGATTGTCATGAACATTTTTCTTATGACATTTTCAGTGGAACAAATTGTTATATTTATTTATTTATTTTTAATAATTATTATTACAATTAATATTTAATGACATTTTAATGACAAATTCAACTTGTACGGATAAAAAAAATATATTAATGACGCTGTTATAAAATTAATGACATATGCCATAATGGCTTCATGACAATAATTTTTATGACAGATTTATAATAAGTTTTTATGTCTTTGCTGTCATCACAAATACAAAGGTCATCCTTGCATTTAAAATGTCATAACTGAGCAAATGACACTTAATGGCAGTTGTTATAAGCATGCATAAACTCTCATTCACGTTCATGACGTGTCATGGCATAATTATAAAGGTTTAATGACAGCATAATGAACACCCCTTAAAGTAGTGTTAACAATGCTCTTACTTCCGCTGCAAATTTACAGTATGTGTATGTTTGTAAAATTTTGCATAATGCAAGCCTGTGGTTTTTCATTGGATGGTCGTGAACAACATCTACTTGCAGCATATCAGCACAGAATAATGTTCAATAAGTTTGTGTGGTCAAATGAAGATGAGGAATTGTACTTGAATCTAAATTCAGATATGATAATGGACGTTTAGTTACCAACACATGCTATAAATGATAGACCAATTACAATAGACTTGGCCATCTGGCCAATCAGAGAACAGTTGTCTCTCAAAAAGAGGTCATGCTGCAATGTGTACTGTAAGTATGAATCATTTTTGACCTTGGATAGATTTAAACGACTAACTGAAGGCTCCATGCATTCCCCAGTTATTGAAAAAAATTAATTAAAGAAGAAACAAAATCATACAATGTTGGAACAACATTTTACACTCCTTTAAACCATGCAGTGCAGTTTTGTAAATAAATATCTCTTCCCGTCTGTCAGATTTTTTTTGCCATCATGCATCCTGCACTCCGCCTGAACCTGATAGTCTGCTTTTGAAGAAGCATCAGACTGTTGAGATTTAGTCATGATTAATTAGGTCTGTGAATCAGAATGGTGCGTAATTTAGGAATGTGCCCATCCATATCAGTTTCAGCCATCACTCAGACATAGTGATGAGGTTAAAGGTGCACCTGTTTAGAGCTGCATGCATTAATAATATAGATTTGCACTCTTCACCATGTCAGGGAAGTGACACGCTGTCAGAAACACACAGATTTCTGTAATTCATATCCTACAAGACTGTCCTGTTATACAGTACACAACACACTCCCTGATCCCTCAGCTCAAGGTGATTCCCTGAAATAGTATGCTTGATGGCAATAATTCCCTTTAAGTTTTATGTCATTGTTTTTTCTTTCTTTTCTTTTGTTTGTATAATTGTCAGTCCATAAGTCACTTCAGTTTAAAACAACAACACAGTCAGGTACTGGCAGATGCGTGTATGTGTGTGTGTGTGCACGTAAAGGTAATTAGATGGACTAGTCAGAGTACATACATAAGGAAGAAAAAAAAATTATAAAAACAGTTGAATTCAGAATTATTAGCCCCCCCTGAATTATTAGCCCCCCTGTTTATTTTTTTCCCAATTTTTTTTTTTACGGAGAGAAGATTTTTTCAACACATTTCTAAACATGACAGTTTTAATAACTCATTTCTAATAATTGATTTATTTTATCTTTGCCATGATGACAGTAAATAATATTTGACTAGATATTTTTCAAGACACTTCTATACAGCTTAAAGTGACATTTAAAGGCTTAACTAGGTTAACTAGGCAGGTCAGGGTAATTAGGCAAGTTATTGTATAACGATGGTTTGTTTTGTAGACTATTGGAAAAAATATAGCTTAAAGGGGCTTATAATTTTGACCTTAAAGGGCACCTGCTGTTCTGAGTGTGTAAGGAGGTGTAAGTTATAAGATCAGCCTTGAAGTTTTTAGGCTTTGCAGCTAGATCATTAATATAGAGCCCTAAAACTATTGGTCTGTGGTCTGAGTAAACAAACATGAAAGGCTGTTTTTTTAGAAAAAGCTTAATTCTAATTGAAAACAACTCTGACACTGGTTTTCCCGTTTAATCATGTAATGCTGCTTGATTTAAATCAATCAAGTGCATAAAATGCTATACTGTATAAATAAGTATAATGACCTCACTGGTGTGCCAATTTGCAAAGCTTGTGCAATTGCTGAAATCTTTTTTTTTTTTTTTTTTAATCAGATGCTTTCTTAAAGGTCACATGATGTGCCTTAAAATGGACATTTTTTTATTCTATGTTTGACATAATCTTAACTGAAACATAAAGAGAGGGTGGGTCATATAGAGCTCCTCCCCTTTAAAAAAAAAGATTTGATGAGAAAATGAAAGTGTGAAGGTGTGAAAATAAAAACAAAACATTTATCAGTTTAGGTGGATGCAGCAAACTGCAAGCTTTGGATGTTTATGTCAGGTTTATATCTTCTAAAAAAATGTTGTCACTGTTTTGGAGCAATCTAGATTATAGATATCCTTAAAACTATCAAACTGATACTAACATTGAAAAAACAACTACTTTATTTTAATTTCACAGGAGCTTTAATGGATGTTCATTTTGTCACTGAGAGGAAGAAATTGTTCACATATTTCCATATTTAAGCCACATTATTATTTACCTTTTTATTTGTTGGCATGTTTGTTTTTTATTTTATTGTATGCACTTAAGTTGACTAACTATACTTTTGAAATATAATTGTTTTTGTCTTTTTTTACTGCAATTTGCCATAAATTCATAAATAAACTACATTCTACATTCATCTCAACACCACTGTACTTTACTGTAAATATTACTGAACCATGCTTTCATTGTATGGACTATGAAATGGCATTTTATGACATTCTTCAAAGTATCTTTTTTCTTGTTTGTTTTTGTTTTTTGGAAGAAAACGTCACTCCTGATTTAGAACAACCTGGGGGTGAGTAAACAATGGATGTTTCATTTATGGCTACACTGTTCCTTTACATATTTAGGGATTTCCAATCAAATTGTGACATTGTGGAAAATGATAACAGAGTAGTTCAAATTATATCAAGATTGCAGCAAACTGGCTTGTTCCTTTGTCATGACCAGAATGGCTTAATACACTGACCGGCCACAAAATACCCCTTTGTATTCCATTTGCATAGACCTACCGTATTAATGGTGGAAATTGTTTAGATATTGTCAGTCAACTGTCCTCGCAATCACTGTGAGCGTGCAATTTTCTCCCTGGTAACCAGGTGCTTGTCTCTTGTGAGTGCATTTGCAGAACTGCCTTCCATCAATTCATATAAAAAAAAAATGTCACATTATTTTCCACTGCTGGGAATTTATTTCTGAATATAATTTTCTTTGGCAGTAAAAATGGATATCTAGTCTTTAAATCAGAATGCAAAAAGACTTTTCTAGACAGTCTTGTACATAAAAAAATAACTGGATCAATTGTGTTATTTTTAAATATGCCCCATCTTATTCTTACTGATGTTGTTTTTCACCTCTGGCGGTCTTAGTAGTAAGATTAAGAGCATATGTGTTGCTTTCCATATTTCTTACTAGTCACATTTTTATTTGTAACTTAAACAAATTATATATATATATATATATATATATATATATATATATATATATATATATATATATATATATATATATATATATATATATATATATATATATATATATATATATAGTAAATTAGTGAACATAAATTAATACACCCCATTTTGAAAATGAATACTTTTATCCATTTCTCAGTGAATACAGGTAATATATTTTGGTGCATTTGAACAAAACATTCATTCATTCATTTTCTTTTCAGCTTAGTCCCTTTATTAATCCCGGGTCGCCACAGCGGAATGAACCTCCAACTTATCCAGCTCCAATTATTATAATTTTATGCCTATTGCTTATTTAAAATTTTCTCTTTTTATTTACTTTTCTTTTTATTAAGCATTTTTTCCCTAACATGCATTTTGGTGTACTAATTTTTGGACCTGGGCAGCACGGTGGTGCAGTGGGTAGCACAATCACCTCACAGCAAGAAGGTCGCTGGTTCGAGCCTCGGCTGGGTCAGTTGGCATTTCTGAGTGGAGTTTGCATGTTCTCCCCGTGTTTGCGTCGGTTTCCTCCAGGGCTCCGGTTTCACCCACAGTCCAAAGACATGCGGTACAGGTGAATTGGGTAGGCTAAATTGTCCGTTGTATAATGTTGTTTTCTTGTGTTTACATAGATGAATATGGCCATGGTGTAAATGCACAGTAGTTACGATCTTATTGCCACAGATCGTTATGATAACATAATATATGCTTTAAGTGATTTCCTGAAGATAAATGCCAAAAAATAACACAACTGGAATAACTACAGCAGTCGCGATCGTCTGATATGAAGCAAGAGATCATGATGACATATGATGATGTGTGCAGGTGCTGTAGTGCTGTCCCAAATCTAAGGGGTAAATTTTGAAGCCCTTCCCCTTCACACTCGGTTTTAAGGGCCAAGGGGAAGTGGAAGGGGTAGTGATACAAAAATAGAATTAGGATTGGGCCTAAGTCGAAGGAAAATGAATGAATGACTCTCAGGCCAACGTTTTTGTTGTCATTGTCGTTGAAACAGTGTGGCACACAGACCACAAAATCAAGAGATCGAGTGCTTGGTCAGATTCTTGCCACAAATTTTCACAAGACATTAATACTCTTAATCAGCAAAGAGGCATCAAGTGTCACAGAAAAGACATTGGTCACAAAAGATTCATATTTCAAAAGTTGTCTCTCTATTCATTCAAGAATCCTTTAAAAGAAACCAAATAAGCATTTTAATGGTCCCTGAAAACTGAGTTTTGCCATCACAGGAATAAAATTACATTATAAAACATATTAAAATATAAAACAGCTATTTTATATTGTAATAACATTTCTCAGTACTGCTGCAATTATAGTTTTCAAATAAACCCAGCCGTCATGATCAAAAGAGACTTCTTTCAAAAACATTAAAATGATCATGTTATTGGAAACAGCTTCGGAATAATTTCGGAGTGCGCTGTTGGAGACTGATATGCTAGTAATATGCTTTACCATTCATACTTTAATACACATTTGGCCTTGGTCTTGGTCTTTTTGAAAAGCATCTTAAACAATCTCTTTAACCGCTCTACCTCTTCATTCTTTCATGAAAGGGAGAGTCAGCACTCCTCCCCAAAAGGCCCTTTTCTTATTTCGCTGAGCACTGAATTCAAAGTACTGTTATTAGAAGAAGCCAACTCACTGTTGCAGCTACCGCACAAACTGGCACAGCAGTGAGGTGGGCAGCTTTTGTGCCAGGGGTTCATTAGAGTACTGTGCACGTTTCTGCGCTCGCCGACCCTAAAAGCTGTGATTTGATCGCAGATTGATGTGGTGAGACTAGCTTTAAAAGCTCTTTTTTGTGTCATGGCATGGCTGGCTTAAAATACTAGCATAGGTAGGCATTCAAGAAATGCAATTTGAACATCCTGTAATGTGGTTTCTGAAAATAATTAGCATTTTTGCCTTGCAGAGCCAGCAAGCATATTAGCCAAGACCCTTCAAGGTGCTGCAAATGATCTAACCACTTAGAAGATAAAACTAATTGATGCAGATATGGTCTTCCTGTCGTTTGTATTGGCATCCAGGCACTATGAGCTTTTTTGGATCATTTAGCTGTAAGCCAATATCCCTTTGAAAATATGCCAAAGTGATCCCTGTATGCAAAGATTGCAATAGACATCTTAAAGTGGTTTATGCTAACAGCGTCTTTGCACACCAGCATATAAAACAATTACTGAGAGCTAGATCAATGTTAAAAAGTGTTTTTAAAAAGTCATTAACAGAACAATGAATCTCAATACTAGAGGTGTGAATCTTCAATTGCCTTTAAAATTTGAGTAAATTAATATTTTAATAGACTTTTTCTAATTGGCCTTCCCAAAAAGACAGTCAGACAGTTGCAACTTATCCAGAGCGCTGCGGCCAGGATTCTGACCAGAACCAGAAAATCTGAGCACATCACACCTGTCCTCAGGTCTTTACACTGGCTCCCCGTTACATTCAAAATAAATTTTCAAGTATTACTACCTGTCTATAAATCACTAAATTGCAGAGGACCTCAATACATTCCAGATAAGCTCAATGAATACAAACACAACACAACACATCACTCAGATCATTAGGATCATATAAACTAGAAATTCCAATGGTTCACGTCAAAGCAGGGTGAATCCGCCTTCAGCCACTGAACCCCCAGCTACTGGAATCAGCTTCCAGAAATGATCAGATGTGCTCTAACTTTAGGCACGTTCAAATCAAGATTCAAAACACATCTGTTTGGCTGTGCTTTTACTGAATGAGCACTGTGCTATGTCCGACAGATCACACTATTATGTCTTTCTTTTATTTTTCATTCTTTTATGTCCTGTTTTATCACACTTTAATCTGTTTTAATCACTTTTATTGTTTGTTTTCCATTTTCTTATACTTGTTTCATTTATTCCTGTTTATGTAAAGCCATAAGAGCATAATAAGTTTCACATGTTAGTCACATTTGGAACACATGGAACAAACATGGAACACATTTGAAACATACAATATATGAAGAGTTCAGATGCAAAACCCTTTAAATTTATCAGACCTCTTTTTTTGTAAATGAGCACTTTCTATAAGGCTCCTCTGATTAGGTTCAAAAGTTTCATTTTATAGGTAATGAAAGGGTTATTAGCTAGTAAATTATATATATATATATATATATATATATATATATATATATATATATATATATATATATATATATATTTTTTTTTTTTTTTTTTTTTTTTTTTTTTTCCAAAAATGCCACTTTAGGCAATTCTTTGGTTTTTAACTAGGTAGATTTTATATTGTGTCAAAACCAGCTAAATCCACTTGTGCTTTTTTGCAAAAACTCTAAATCCACCTATTGTGACAAGACTGTGTAATTACTTGACAAATCACTAAAGATGCGATTAGAAATTATTTTACCAAACATTAAACACATACACAAACCACCTAAAATACAAATCTGTAAAGTAAGTGGCGGTTCATTCCGCTGTGATAAACCATGGACAAATCAGAAGAAAAATGAATGAAATCTGTCAAGTAAGTGCATTAATTAAATTAAATCGTAACAATCTTTTGTCATTTCCGATATTTGGGTAAACATTGTAAACATTGCTAACATTGTAAACTACAATCTACCTCTTAGATTCAAGTAATAGTGTAAAACATTGTGAAACATCAGTATCTGTGCATTGTCCATTAATATAAAAAGATTTAATATGTAGTAATATAAATAATGTATAGTTTTATATATTATATTTATCTTTTAAAAAAATTGCTTACATTACCAAATAAAACACAAGCTCTACTTGGCAAAAAATGTGATGTTTCCCAGACACTTTTACAAAGCTGTCATTTATTCATTCTTTCTCACCATACTCAAGGTCTTGATCTATTTTTCATTTCTTGTTTATCCTCATAGCAACCATGTGGGATAAAAGAACAGCATCCTAACTTCGGCTTTCTTAAAACAGTGTTGCGGTTTAATGTATAGTATATCTGACTCATTTAAAGTAGTGTCGCTGCATGAAAGCATGGTTTGAAGGCATGCTACACTTCCGACTGTACAGTGTGTTTTTTTTTTCTCTTATATAATGCACAGTTGTGAGGTAAGGAATGTTTTCATTTGCCATTCACTGACAGCCGGACAGGCTCATCCAGTTTATCAAACTCCATCTTTTAAAATCTGAAGCAAAATAAAACAGTCTCATAAAAGCCAACGTATCAGCGTGCTACTACATTGAAAACATATGATTCGATTCGTGCCTTCTGATTGGTTCTCGGGATATAGCGGCTTTTGCGGGTAGGGAAGTGGCATTGAGAGGCTTTTGCCAACAAACTGTTATTTCTGAATGCACTGATGCTGCAATTCAGATGATTTGAAGCAAAACTATTTTGTTGAACATGTACTATGTGCCTAAAGCATTCACTCAGTATCATTATATAATGATATACTGCAAACTATTTCAAGTGAGTTCTTCTTGTGGTTTTATCAGTTTGAAACACTTCTGATGCTCGTGATGAAAGGATTTGATTATATTAAGAAGATAGCAATTCAATTACAAAAAAAAAAAACATTGCTTCATGATGCATCGATTGAATGGGCATTATCAGCTGATAGATATGGGCCATTAGGGGCCTTCTGTGCCTACTTGTAGGCTCAGAAGGCTGTTATCATCCACAGTGTTGGGCAGTAGCTTCGCTACTAGCTTAACTACATTTCTCAGTAGCGTTTATAAATCCAACAGCTTTTCAGTTGCGAAGCTATTTTTTTTGTCAAGTAGCGCAGTAGTGTCCACACAAGCTACATTTACCGATCGCAGATCAATAAGTGGCAGCACCAACATTCATTGAGCTGTGAGGCCAGTGTCTAGCCGATGAAGGTAAATCCATATGATGGCGAGAATGATGATTTCTTCTTCTTCCTGTTTTACGATGGTTGACAACAAACTTTTTGGTGCAGGATACGTCCTTTTTGCGTATGATGAACATACAAATCTAATGCAATATTACACACCAGTTGCTGTTTTTTTTTTTCTTCTGTTGAATACAGAGATGTATAAAGTACTAGAGACCCAGACTTAAGTAAAAGTACAAGTACTCTATCAAAAAGTGACTTGAGTAGAAGTAAAAGTGCTCTTTAAGCACCATACTTAAGTGGAAGTACTAAAGTATTCAACATTTTTTGTACTTAAGTATTGCAAGTAGTTTATTTCAAAATTTACTACTCAAGTACTGAAAGTAAAAGTACAAGTATTGTGTAATGTAGTTATTAAAGAATGCAGTCAAAAGACATCATATTGTTTTGTTTATTTTAAATCTTTTTGGGGGGCACGTCATTAAGCAGAACGAAAAGAAACATGACTTACAATACTGTTTTTCTCTCACGCTTGAACCACAGATCTGACAGATTATAGCGGCTTTAACACACACCTTTCAAAGTTGTGTGTCACAAAAACAGTCCATAATCCACTCAAAACGCTATTGAAACCCATTTTCGGAGCACAAATTACTGGTTGTAAACGCTCTAAACGAACGTTCTAATTCACTTGATTTTGATTTTATTGTAAAAAAAAGAAAACGTGTATATCACTGTGTTAAATGAAAATCTGAAATATTTTATGGCTTATGGCTATGATTTAGTATTCAAAAATGTTTCATTTTGTTTATGTTTTAATTAAATTGGTCTTAAACTTCATATTTTTCATATTTTTATAGTATATTTATTCATTCTGGTACTTTTACCATAAACCAACATCTCAACCATTTGGTAGAGGCTGATATTTTAGAAATTATGGGATGTGTTGGGGGAAAATGTATTGATTGTGTTAACTAGCGACATTAGGAGTTAAGAAATGCAATAAATAAAAAAATTCTATAGTTTTTTTTCTTGGTGTGACAGTTAAATGGTTACTTGTAATAAAATTGTGTCCTTTAATACAGCAGTAATATATATGAACTGTACCCTTAATTTGACCCGCTCAAAGAAAACACTCTTTCTGAATGTATCAAACAAAACACATGCACAGAAGACAGCATGAGCATTTATAGCAAATAAACTAATGTAAATATTCTCCCGCCTGCTTTTTAAACGCTGACAGGCGAGGTCTTACACCCCTTTGATTGGTTATTGTCTTCACCTTCTCAACAGAAAGGGCTGCTATCGGCTTTAGAAATGAAAGCGTTGTTCACTGATGGCGGGAAGAACAGCCGCGGTTACAGTCTATGTATGTATAATACGCGGTTATCACAGGTAATCTAGAATAGACACAGTGGAGAAAACTTGCACCTCATACACGCCCAGGTCTGGATCCACAAGTATCGCTTTAACAGCCAAGAGGAGATGAACAGTTGAGTCTCACAACATTTCTCTGTAGTAGTGAAATAGCGGCTCGTGTGCTGTGCCGCCTTCACTCGCCCTCGCGCCTCTGTCCTTCGCCATAGTATTGCGACACCGCACATAGGAGATAAATGACGTTAGTACGTAATAACCCGTTATGATCTATTACTGAACCGATATCGACCATTTTGACACCTCTAGTAACGAGTAACGATGCAGCTCATAAAAAATCTATCGGAGTAAAAGTATTAAACTCATCGAAAATATGTACTTAAGTAAAAGTGGAAGTAGGAGAAAAAAACAATACTCCAGTAAAGTACAGATACTGCCTTTTAGTACTTAAGTACAGTAGTGAAGTAGTTCTACTTCGTTACTATACATCTCTGGTTGAATAGGAAATCAAAATTGAAACAACAGACACAAGTGCCTTTTTATTGATAAATGTTAGGGGGTTTCATTTACAACACAGTCAATTAATGTGTTTGATGAGCCTATTTAAAAATATATTATAAAAAAATATATGAATTTGTATTATGTATCAATTCTAAATCATTGGGATGCATCATAAAAAGGTTTGTACTCCATATTATATACAGTAACTCTGAATGTCAAGACTGTTCTAAAGAAGTCTTCTTCAAAAGTTTTCATCTATGCCAGTTCATTTTGGCATGGCAATCCAAGCCTGAAATAAATAATATAAAACAAATCTCTCGCATATCCATATGAATTTCAAAACATCACCCAAAAACACAAGCAAGAACATAAGCCTACATGTACAGAAATAAACACTCCATAGGGATCAGTGGTCTATTCAGGGATGAGGAAGTTGCCGGAGAGTGATGTGGGTGTGGTAAGAAAGAGTGATGAACAATCATACCCAAGGTCGCCTGCTGATTTGCCGTACTGAAGAGTCATCTGCTGAGCCCATCGCAGGCCACGGCAGCCATTTAAATCTGTTCTTATTGGAGCTGATTTTCCCCATCGGTACACATTCCTCTCTGTTAGCGACAGAGCATCAATCCCACTAAAGGGCTATATTGATAACAGGCACTGTATTTATCAAGGATATACACACTTGAATGGAAGTCCTTCTCTGGATTGCCAATGGTCGCAGACAGGAAGGCTGTGACTTGAGTCTGGGGAAATAGAGCAAAGTCCATTTTAATCCATGCAAAAAAAAAAAAATTATTGATTGTAATTTATATATATGACGCCGTATTACTACAATATACTAACAACAGATTCCAAGCTTAAGAATGATAAATAGCCATTTTTACATTAACATCACAATCTAATTATAAAATCGTCATTCAGTTGCAGTTATAAAAAGTGTAGATAACTTAGCATTTACTTAGCATTTTACTTAGCTTACATTTACTTAGCAGCTTATGTAGTAACATACTATGTTTCATGGCAGGTATGAAAACTGTATATATATAGTGCATATTTAGAAAACTGCTCTTTTTGCAGTGAGCACTGAATGACTTGACTGAAGTACATACAGTTAAAGTCAGAATTGTTAGTCCCCCTGTTTATTCATCCCCCCTAGCTGAAATAAAACAAATACACCTTTCGCCAGAAGAAAAAATATTATCAAACATACTGTGAAAATTTTTTCTGTTAAACATCATTTGGGAAATATTTAAAAAAAAAAAAGAAAACAGTTCCAAAGGGGGGCTAATAATTCTGACTTCAACTGTATATAGCTAACACCACATTGTGCATTAATAATGCAATTACTTCCAATAACCAGAATACACCATAAAAAGTATTCAAAATGTGGGCAAAATATGGACATACCCAATTATTGTATTGAAGTTCATCATAGTTGTTATTGCAAATTGCAGCATTTGGGTTTGACATTATTTGAACCAAACTCAAATCCCTTCACTTTAGTTTATGAGGAAACATTTATAAGATTTAGTTTTTTTTATTTAGATTTAGTTTATATTTATAAGATTTAGTACTTATTTATTTTATTTACTTATTTTTATTATTAATATGCATATCTTCACAAATCACATGACACTACACGGCAGTTGCATTTTGTTCAAACAACACTATAAGTAAAAACAAATAAAAAAAGATGCAGAAAAGAAAGATACAAAGAAAATACAGTTGAAGTCAGATTTATTAGCCCCCCTTTGAATTATTTTTTTTATATATATATTTTCAAAATCTTAAAAAATTAAATTAAATGAAATTCACAGTATACTGTACATTATACATTATACATTAACTTGCCTAATTACCCTAACCTGCCTATAGCTATAACCTAATTAGCCTAGTTAATCCTTTAAATGTCACTTTAAGCTGGATGCTAGTGTCTTGAAAAATATCTAGTCAAATATTATTTACTGTCATCATGACAAAGATAAAAGAAATCAGTTTTTAGAAATGAGTTATTAAAACTATTATGGGTATGGGAACATCTATTAAGCATTAGCAAATAGTGAATTCATTATCTGTTAAGGATTAACTCTGCATAAAAAGACGTTAGTAAGCAGTTAATAACTACAGATACAAATGCTGTATTCTTGCATAAGCATATTTAAACATATAATCTTGACTAAATTAAGTATTGCATTATTTACAAATCATTTGTATTTAAGAGTAGTTGAGGAGTTGTAAAGATAATTCAGAATGAGTTAGTAAATGATTAATAAACTATTAAAATGAACATTTATATATTATTATTCAAGCATATACTAACAGCAAATCGTTTCTGTTATTAAATGCTTTACTAACTCAACTTCATCAAGTTTTGTGACCTAATCTAAAGCGAGGATTATTTATGCTTTATAAATCCCTAATAAATGATACTTAAAGGCTCAGCATCAAATGAACAATCTTTGCAATTTTATCTAAAAAGTAAAATTACTGTAAAGTTTAAACATTGCCGAATAACAGGAGTGTCAAAATATGACAAAAAACTGGATAAAACAACAATATAATACAATATATTATGATACATTTCAATGTTATTTAGGGATGTTTAAACTGTACATCATTTTATTTTAGTTAAGGTTGCAAAGGTTTACTGTTCATTTGACGCAGTTTCATTTGTGAAGGCCAATTTAGTTTATTCAATTCACCTGTAGTGCATGTCTTTGGACTGTGGGGGAAACTGGAGCACCCGGAGGAAACCCACGCAAACACGGGGAGAACATGCAAACTCCACACATAGAAATGCCAATTGGTCCAGCCAGGATTAAAACCAGAAACCTTCTTTCTGTAAGGCGACAGTGCTAACCACGGAGCCACCATGCCACCACACATTTTGTCATATATGTTAAATTAAAATAAATACAAAAGTTTCAAATTAAGTTTCACATGTGCAGTTGGGAAAAATTATAAATAATAAAACAAATACTAATAAAATAAAATAAAACATTTTATTTTTGTATCTTTATGCTATTCCACGTTTTTGTTCGTTTTTACTTATACTATTGTTTGAACAAAATACAACTGCTGTGTATCGTGTCATATGATTTGTGAAAATGATCATACACTAAATAAAATAAATACAACTGAATCTCATCAAACCCTATAACCATCTATGAATTTCTCAAAAAAAAAAAAGAAAGGAAAAAAAGAGATCAGAAAAAACAACAAAGCTCATTTAAGAATATTCCAGAAATGTTCCAGAAACACATTAAAAAGCAGCACCAGAGTAAAGTCGGTGGTGCACACAGATAAAATTCACTTCATTTTCTTTGTAGAGAATCGCCCCATTTCCCAGTAGGACATTATGGTAATCACACAAAATGAACAACAAAAAACGGCGGCTCACAGGCTGGCCGTATCTTTACAGACACACCACACGGTAACAAGCTGGGATTTTCACAGCAAAAGAACAACGTTTGAGCGAGTTTCAGAAAAGCATCTCGACTGCCCAAGACGATCTCCTCATCTCAGCTTTCTCCAACACATATTCAGCACTTGAAAAGCAAGATGGCTCAAATCTGCTTTTTTTGTGTTGCCTTGAAAAAACATTGAGGCAGTTCTTGGGGAGAGACAGACCGCGTATGTTCCCTTACTTTTCATGAATGATTCAGCGGGTACAACCTGGAATAGAGATGGTCCCCCTGCTCCCGCCCCATCCTGAGGGGGCGTGAAGTTGAAGATGCACTCCTGGAGGGCTTTTGGTGCTCCGTCTCTCTCTGTCAGACTCTATGAGGAAATGAGAGGTGGAAAGATATTGAATTATGAATGATTCTTATCTCACAGTTCACAGATGAGAGAGAGAGAACCATCGGATTAGCATTCAGGGAGCGTCTTGTGAGCGAAGGAGAAAAGAGCAGAGGTATGAGAAGCGAACAGAAGGGCAAAAGCTTCACCACGCCACCCAGAAGATGCCCTGAAGTACGCCAGATCTATTAATGTAACAAGTCACATTAGTAAAGCTTTGGTGCATGCAGAAACAGCTTGTTTAAGACCTGCCTGTCAGTCTGTTAGCGTCTATTGCTGCATCTGCACTCCTATGCATATTTGTATGCACTAAACAAATACTAGTGTAATTAGGCTGACATTTTCTTGGTTGTAATTATGTGGTTTCCATACTCTTGGGAACAAAATGTTTTTCGTGGCTGAGTAATTTGATCTAATTTAAGCCATAGAAGTATGATATGTATAAATTTGTCACCATGCTGTAGCTAAGTAAGCACAAAAATAGGAAATAATAAAATATTTCTGTTAACTACACTCATTTCTCATTCATTCATTTTACTTAGGATTAGTCCCTTATTTATCAGGGGTCACCACAGCAGAATGAACCGCCAACTATTATGACATATGTTTTATGCAGCAGATACCTTTCCAGCTGCAACCTAGTGCTGGGAAACACCTATACACTTTTACATTTACACACGCACTCATACAATATGGTCAATTATTTTACCCAATTCGCTTATAGTGCATGTCTTTGGACTGTGGGGTAAACAGGAGCACCCAGAGATAACCCACGCCAACAATGGGAGAACATGCAAACTCCACACAGTAATGCCAACTGGCCCAGCCAGTACTCAAACCAGCGACCTTCTTGATGTGAGGCGACGGTGCTTACCACTGAGCCACCGTGCCACCCCTTAACTGAACTGTAAAACCCAGGCTGTCCTTTGTCACCAATTCTGTTAATAATTTTTATGGACAGAAGTTCAAAGCGCAGCCTTGGGCTGGAGGGGGTCCGGTTCTGGGACCACAGGATTTCATCTCTGTTATTTGCAGATGATGTTGTTCTGTTGGCTTCATCGAACATGGACCTTCAGCATGCACTGGGATGGTTTGCTGTGCTGCTGTGATGCGGCTGGAATGAGAATCAGCACCTCCGAGTCCGAGGCCAAGGTGCTCTACCGGAAAAAGGTGGTTTGCCATCTCTAGGTTGTAGGAAAGCCCTTACCCCAGATGGAGGAGTTTAAGTATCTTGGGGTTTTGTTCACGAGTGAGGGAAGGATGGAACGTGAGATTGACCGGTGGATTGGTGCAACGGCAGCAGTAATGCGGTCAATGTATCGGTCCATTGTGTTAAAGAAGAAGCTGAGCCGAAAGACAAAGCTCTCGATTTACCAGTCAATATACGTTCCAACTCTCACCTATGGTCATGAGCTTTGGGTCATGACCGAAAGGACAAGATCTTGCATACAAACAAAAGATTTTCCTTTGCAGGGTGGCAGGGCGCACCCTTATATATAGGGCGGGGAGCTCTGTCACCCGGGAGGAGCTCGGAGTAGAGCCGCATCAAGAGAAGTCAGCTGAGGTGGCTTGGGCATCTCTTTCTGTACTGGACGTCTACCTAGGAAGGTGTTCCAGGCATGTCCCACCAGGAGGAGGCCTCGGGGAAGACCCAGGACATGCTGGAGGGATTGTGTCTCTCGGCTGGCCTGGGAACGCCTCGGGACCCCCCAGAGGAACTGGAGAAAGTGTCTGGGGAGAGGGAAGTCTGGAGTTTCCTCATAAGACTGCTGCCCCCGTGACCCGGCCCCAGATAAACGGAAGAAAATGAGAACTTTAACTATTAAAAGCTATTAATTAATAGTTAATTAGTTAAAGTTATTAGTAACTAATAAAGTTAAAGTTATTAGTAACTAATAAAGTAACTAATTAGTAACTAATAACCTTAACTTTTGACTGAATTTGATTGTAATGCAATAATGTGCAGCTTTTGTAAAGCTGCTTTGAAATAATAATTATTGTGAAAATTGATACACAAAGTTGAATTGTAAAAAACATGTAAATGGATCTATCTTTTATCACACATTGCATCTCTAAAAAAGTATTATGTATCCCACAAAGCTGTGAAGAATTCAAGTTGTATACAGCAGGAAAATAAGTTTTGAAGTTATGTCACCATTTTTCTCAGAAAACATTTCTAAAGGTGCCGTCGAATTGAAATTTCCCTCGGATATTGTTAACAACCAAAGAAATCCATATATATATATATACACATTCCATAAAATGAAATGACATAGGGGAAAAAAGTATTGAACACACGAAGAAAAGAAGGTGTACAAAGGCAGTTAAAGCCCAAACAGCAGCTGAAATCGCTCAATATTTCTTCAGCAACCCTTCGCCCTTCGTCATTGTAAATGAATATTAGCTGCTTCAGTTCAACATCTGCATTAGCAGGATGATGAAGATGAAACCAGGGTGGACATTTCAGCAAGACAATGATCCAAAACACAGCCAAGGACACTCTTAAATGGTTTCAGAGAAAGAAAATAAAGCTATAGAATGGCCCAGCCAATCACCTGATTTCATTCATTTATTTTATTTTCGGCTTAGTCTCTTTATTAATCTGGGGTTGCCACAGCGCAATGAACCGCCAACTTATTCAGCATATGTTCCATGCAGCGGATGCCCTTCCAGCCACAACTTATCACTGGGAAACATCCATACACACTCATTCACATACGTACACTACAGACAATTTAGCTTAACCAATTCACCTGTACCACATGTCTTTGGACTGTGGGCGAAACAGGAGCACCTGGAGGAAACCCACGCGAACACAAGGAGAAAACTCCACACAGAAATGCCATCTGACCCAGCCGAGGCTCGAACCAGCGACCTTCTTGCTGTGAGGTGATCGTGCTACCCACTACACCAGCGTGCAGCCCACCTGATTACAATCCAATATAAAATATGAATTAAAGATCAGATTTGATAGACGAGACCCACAGAACCATCAAGATTTTTACATTGTGTTGAAGTCTGAAAAATTCACACCTGAGCAATTTGTGTGCCTTTATTTTCCATATGAGAGGCATCTTTAAGCTGCCATCACCAAAAAAATTTAATATATAAAGTAGTTCAGTACTTTCTCATTGCGTCATTTCCCTATCACACAATATTCTATATAAAATAACTAATTTTTCAGATTTTTTGTTTTGATTTGTTTTATTTTTATGTTTGTATTGTTTGGGTTTTTACCAAAATCTGGTTCAATAGTCAACAGCTCCTTTAGAAATATTATTCCCAGGAAAAAAACATGACATGTTCAATACTTAATTCCCCCGCTTGTCATTCACTGCTGTTGCTGTTGTCTGCTATTGAGACAAACCAGAATTTCAAATGTATTTTTCACTCAATATTAATGTGTAAACCTGTTCTGTTACGGCTAGTTCTGGATTGAGGCTCAGTTTTAATTGGCACAATATGGTACAAAGAATGTTACATCAACATTAAGAATAAATGTCAACTGTCAAAGTTTGTGTCACAACTGCCATTGTGGGTGCCAATAAACAGCTCTGAAAATGGCATTCAGCTGTCCAGAGAATTGCTAATTCTGGCTCAGAAATAAATTCTGGCTCTGGCTATTATTTCGCGGTTCTGTTTGCATGACCTTGTTTCTGCATAATTAAATAATGATAATAATAATAATAATAATTTTTATTGTTATTAATATTATTATTATTGTTGTTGTTGTCATTATTTATTTGTAACATCAAATTTAAAACAAATGTTGAACGTAACACGTTGTTAATTTTATAATCTTGTTCATGATCACACTTCAAGTCACAACTGGCCTGATTAACAAAATTATTTGGCAGGACAGCTGGGACCAACTTTAGCCAAGAAGCCCAAGGAAGCCCCTACGAGACCCCAAAGCGACAGTGGAAATGCAACTCTAGTGCCACATAACTTCATCACCAGCCTTGGCATCTCTAATTTATGTCCTGTAAACTTCACGATCTGGGAAATCTTCTTAAATTTCAGAAGTGGATGATAGGATATTCTGCAGAAACTGAGAGGTAAATCATGTCAGGTTACAATGTGCTGTTTGACACCAGAAGATCCAAGCAGATGGCAGATGCGGACCAGCACCCACTTTCCAACCTTGACAGATGGTCTCGCCTTTTTTTTTTTTTTTTTACTAGAGTTTTCAGTCCGAAAGTCTCAAACCATAAACCCAGTCCAAGGAATGTAGGACCCTTCAAAGTAATAAGACATTTCAATCCGGTTTCATACTGTTTACATCTCCCAGCTAAGTACTACATCTCACCCCCATTTCATGACTCTCAGCCGAAAACCATGTCCTTGATCACACCCGGGCTTCGTCCACCACCTGCTCTGGATGGAACCAGAAGCCTTGCCAAACTCACTTCTAAAGCATTTCGATGTAAACTTGTGGATTACAGGGATTATGGTTCAGAAGACTATGATTATGGTATTTGGACGAGGACTTTCTCACTGACAAGACTTTGGAGATGGCCGACACATGCTTTTATCACACCATGTCTTGATTACTACAACTCTTTGTACTATGGCATCAATAAAACTCAAATCTCATGTTTTTATGTCTTATCAGTGTTTCCATTTGTATCTCTTTTTATATCTGTTGTTTTTATTATGTTGTAAAGCACTTTAGTCAGTCTTGCGGCTCTTTTAAATGTGCTAAATAAAGTAAACTTGAAACTTGAATTCAGTAACCAGAAATGTCCAGCTCATGAGTAAATATTAAGGTCCAAAATGTGCAGATTAGGGTGGCACTGTGTCTTAGAGTATAGAATTATAGAGAGTGTTTTTCCAGTACTTGGTTGCAGCTAGAAGAGAATCCCCTGCGTAAAACATATGCTGGTAAAGTTAGCAGTGGTTCATTCTGCTGTGGCGACCTCTGATAAATAAGGTACTAAGCTGAAGGAAAATG
Source organism: Danio aesculapii (assembly GCF_903798145.1). Taxonomy (NCBI): domain Eukaryota; kingdom Metazoa; phylum Chordata; class Actinopteri; order Cypriniformes; family Danionidae; genus Danio; species Danio aesculapii. The sequence continues at coordinate 37,361,585 of NC_079453.1, read as the reverse complement.
AATGAATGAATGTGCAGATTAAGATTGGATGCAATTGTTTTTCTTGCTTGTTCAAACTACTTGGTTAAAATGAGCTGAAGCAACATGATTATTGAGATTTTTGGGGCACAACTTCATTGTTTTATGTTCAATCCACTTAAATTAGTTACGTTAACTTAAACAGTTTGTGTTGGGACAACATGAATAAATTGGAACCCTGCATTTTTTAACTGTTTAGCAACTCCATATAATACCCTTTTAAGCAAAACATTATTTAACTCTATAAAATAGTATTGTAAATAAAATATGCAAATTCAGCCATACCATTAATGTTTTTGAAAAAAGTCTCTTATGCTAAACAAAACTGCATTTACTTGATTAAAATCACAATAAAAGACCAATTATTCATTCATTCATTCATTGTCTTTACGGCTTAGTGCCTTTATTAATCTGGGTTCGCCAGTCAAACACCAACTTATCCAGCATTTGTTTTACGCAGTGGATGCCCTTCCAGCTGCAACCCATCACTGGGAAACACCATACACACTCATTCACACATATACACTACGGTCAATTTAGCTTACCCAAATCACCTATCCCACATGTTTTTGGACCTGTGGGGGAAACCGGAGCACCCGGAGGAAACCCACACGAACACAGGGAGAGCATGCAAACTCCACACAGAAATGCCAACCGGCCCAGCCGGGGCTCAAACCAGCGACCTTCTTGCTGCGCCATCGTGCTGCCCAAGACTAATAATGTATCTTATAATGATCAAATAACAGTTTTCTGTTTTAATATATTGAAAGTCTTTATTTATTCCAGCAATGGCAACCCCGAATGTTTAGTAGCCATTACTCGTGTTAACGGTCACTTAACCCTTAGGAAATCTTTCTGATGTGCCGATTTAATAATCAAAAACATTTATTCATTCATTAATTTTCCTTTGGCTGAGTCCTTTCATTTTTTAAGGGTTGCCACAGCGGAATGAACCGCCAACTTATCCAGCATATGTTTTACACAGAGGATGTTCTTCCAGCTGCAACACAGTACTGAGAAAAAAAAAAAACATTGATTAGGATTATTATTATAGATGTTGAAAACACTTGTTCTGCTTAAATTGATAGTTCAGCCTGAAATGACTTACATAAGTTAAACAATAAGTTAAATTGTTACATTTATTTAACTTCAAGTGCTTTTAAACCTTTATGAGTTTCTTTATTCTGATGGAGAAAAAAAGAAAGGGATTTTAAGACATCAATAGTGAGAAAATCAAATACTATGAAAGTCAATGGTCACAGGTTTTCAGCTTTCTTCAAAATTTCTTTCTTTGTGTTCAAAAGAAGAAAGAAACTCATACAGGTTTGGAACAAGTGAAAGATGAATAAATAGTGGCAGTATTTATATTTTTAGGTGATTTATCGCTTAAATATTTGTATTTGTTTTCTGTTATGTGTTCAAAAATACCAATGGATTCCAATGGAAATTTGCAACTCAGGCTCATTCTGAAAATGTACCCCATATACATTTCTGGAGAGCGCCAAATACGTCCCAGAAGGTATGTTTTTTTTTTGCTGTTTTTGTTTTTGCAAGTCCACCAGAGGCCGTTGTGTACGTGCTGTGTTACTTATCAATATGTGGCTCTTTTTGGATTCTCTGAAGCTATCAAAATTAAAAATGTAAAACAGGAAATATATTGTTATTGTTTACATCCCTCAAAATGGTCTATATTGAGGTAAGCGGTCAGCATGAAAAGGAACGGCATTATACTGCAACATACTGTAGCAATCCTTTTAAAAACAAAGTGCAGTCATATGTACTTCTGGCTACATAATTCGCAATCTCCAGAAATGTACAGTATATAGGGCTACGTTTTCAGAATGAGCCTATGCTAGATATTTGAGGTCCCTACTTTTCTATTGGTAACACCTGTTCCATAAATAAACTGCATATAAAATCCAGCTATGTTTCCTTAATGTCACGTCACGCATCAAACGCATCATTAGTAGTGAAGAGAGGAGCCTGACAGCCAAATTAAACTCAATTATGTCAGCCATTTCAATACAGTTCTCCATTTCGACTGACATGCATTCAAGGCTGTCAAACTGTGCCGCTAATAAGCTAATACCGCCAACAATTGGTAATTAGGTGTCCCAGAGTAAGCAATTAATTATCATTTTACAATGCGGCTTCCCTCGTTAATAGTTGGTAAAAGACAGCTCGCTTGATGTTTTGTTTAATAGTCATAAACTTTATTGCCTCTCAAACATGAAAAGTCAATTACATGTGACTGAGGATGCTTAACATGGGTCCCTGCAGAAGAGGAGGTTGATTGAGGGCACGCAATTCCTCCAAGTATTAAACGGATACCGGCCAAATAAATGAAAGGCTGATAATTAAAAATCGTCAAGAGACAAAAAAAAGATCCTCTCGCTTTCCCTCTCGCTTTCAGTCTCGCCACAACCCTGTGAAGGTGTCAAAGGAAGACATCAGGATTAGTAAATCCCTTCGGCAGGCGATGTGTTTGACATTATTTGTGAAAGAAATAAGAAAACAACAAAATTATTAGAGCCACTCTCGATATTTTACCATTTCAAACATTTTAGATGGTAAAGTTCACCATCCTAAATCATGCAAACACTATGGCTGTATGATATTTTAAGCAACTGACATTGCAATAGTTTATAGCTTATCTATATTGCAGCATAAACACAACTCCACCAGATGACTTGAATATCTTTACTTTGAAAAAATTGACAATTTTAGATTGATTGGGTTGGTTTTGTTGGGTAGCTGCATAAAATATAATTAAAAAATTACTTGCGGACAATACAATACAGCAAAGATACAAAGGGGATACACAGAGCTCTGTGGTTTTCTGGGGAGTCTAATCTTGTTCAATGTTCAATTCATGAACAGTAAATCAATAATCAAATGTAAAATAGCACCTATAGTGTTTATTATTTAAATAATTTAATATAATTATTCATTCATTCATTTTCTTTTCGCCTTAGTCCCTTTATTAATCTGGGGTTAACCACAGCAGAATGAACCACCAACTTATCCAGCATATGTTTTTTACGCAGCGGATGCCCTTCCAGCTGCAACCAATCACTGGGAAACATCCATACACTATGGTGAATTTTCAACTGACCCAGCTGAGGCTGGAACCAGCGACCTTCATGCTGTGAGGCAAACGTGCTACCCACTGCGTCGCCCTGAATACAATTTTTTTTTTTTTTTTTAAACTAAAAGCATCAACACTTTAGAATAAGTCCATTAGTTCATGTTAATGTATAACATTAACTAAAAATGAATAATCTTGTAAAGCATTTATTAATCATAGTTCAACATTAACTAATGTTAATTAATTATTAAAGTCAAAAGTTGTGCTTGTTCACATTAGTTAAGGCACACTGAGTTAATATGAACTAACATTATTTAACTTGACTCTTATGTACTGTTGGGGTGTTTTCATGCACTCTGGGGTGAGTTTAAATCTTAATTTGGCCATAACTCTTTCTGTTTCAGCTAGCAGAATGATTTTTGGTGACAAATCTTATTTTGACACATATATTGAGAAAATGAATTGAATAAAAAAAAAAAACAATACACTCTGGGTAAATTTTTTTATCCTTATGTTTTGTTAGGGGTGAAAACATCCACTGAATTAAACTGCTGTAAAAATACATCAGATTACTAATTTTTTCAAACTATTTTGCATAAATGTGTTAATCAACCTCAGTACTGATCAAAACTACTAAATTGTTTAGAAAATTTGAGGATTTTAATTCTTTAATTATCAAATTCACAAATGATGTCACTGATTTGGAGAAAGAAAAAACACACAAAATGACGTATTTTTAAAATAAAAAGTAATTGTGGACTGGATTTTTTTTTAACCTTTTATATTGTATCAAAGGCAATGTGAAACAACATTGCCTTTGATGCATTGTTTGTGATTAATTTTCATTTTTATCTTCCTAATTTACTGTTGTTGGCTGTTTTTGCCCCATTGACTTACATTATAACCACATTTCTTTTGTGTGACACCATATACAGTAATCATGCATTGTTGATTGTTGGTGGTTTTCCCTGTTGGGAAGAGGTCAATTAGTAATTTTTACTGCTGATCATCAATTGGCACCATTAACCCTTTGGAAAGGCCTGTGCAAAAGAGCTACGTTTCTGGATTTTATATAGAGCAGCGGTTTTCAAACTGGGGGCCGCCAGATGGCGCTGGGGGGGGGGGGGGGGGGGGGGGGCGCAAAGTATTTATAGATGAGGGGGATTCAATGGGCCCACCTGGATTAATTTTGTGTCCCGCATCATTCTGTAGGTTAATGTATTTCTTTATTATAATTTGAGCTCAAAAGTACCGCAAATATTAAGCTTTATGCTCGTGTCATTCAAATGCAGTTGACACTTTCGCACGCAAGAACAGAAGAGCAGCGCCGTGCCGCTTTACACGGGGACATTTATTGAATAAGCGCATCCGGATGGGCACTTCTGTTGATTTTTGGCTCTCCTCTGCTGCACCTGATGGCGTTTACCTTTTACTTACGCTTATCTCGTTGACGCTTACACAACTAAATAAATGTTCAGGTCTATTTAACAGACTATATTTCAGTTAAAATACGTGATCAATAAGAACATCATCGGTGACTGAAAGCACTTCCCTGTATATGGCTTGCCCTGCTAAGTAACCGATCAGCTGGGCGCTACGGAGTGTGCGCCTCTCTGCGGAACTTGAACCAGCGACCATCTTGCTGTGAGGCGACTACTAATTTTTTGTGCCCTAATGCTTTAAACTTGCTTGAAACATATATAATAAGACCTTTAAATACACAAGCAAATGATAAATCTTTTCACTCTGTTATGGATGTTGTAAACTGTGGTGCCCGATCAGCTATAATCCTGACTCCACGTTGCATATTCTGCTATATTTTGTGGATACACACTTTGTAATGTCAATGCTTAAATGATACTTTGCGAAGCCATAAAAATTAAATGTCTTAAGAAGGCAAACTGCACATTTGTAAAGGTCTCTGCTATATTTTAGAGGGGCTTTCAGTGAAGGGATGCTATAAATGAACATAGCGGTGCTCCAGTAGTTTCCACAATAGACCAAACAGCCTGATGACTCATTCACACAATACTATGAGAGTCTCAGCGGCTCAGAGGCTTCTGGCATGTCATATATTGTTATGAAAGCTACTTCTAAGAAGACTAAGTTTGGATCGTTGACAGGATTAAGTTTAGGTGGCTGACAGAGCTAAATTTGGGTGGCTGCCAGAGAGAAGTTCTGATGGCTGATTAGGGTCGTCCTGCAGGGGCCAAACCCTATTGGGCTGAAATGTATTTTTTGCTGAATTGTCGGAGACCAGGGATGGTTGAAACACTTTTTACTTTAACTTCTGGTACAAGCAGTTTCTGCTCTGTTCGTCAGACTTTGACATATGGTGCAAATTAAGGTACGTTTACAGACAGTTTTCAACTAAACATAGAAAACTTTTGATGCGTGTTTTGGCTATTTTATTTACAAATCAACAGCGCTTCAAGGTTTTAAAATTAGGTTTCAAAATGCAAGTTTTTTTTCAAAACAAATACAGCATTTTTAGTCTTTTTCATGCTTCTCTGTTAACAGGGACTGTTTTGACAATGTGGCTTCTGTATGAAAAACTTTTGCATACTTTTTTTAAAGTTTATTATAGTAAAGCAAACTGCAATGGGTCAAATACAATGTGTTGTTAATTTAGATTTTGAGTTGATATGGATTTTAAAACTAAATAAGGGAGCTGTACAAATACAATTCTGGCCATCAGTTTTCATTTTGAATGCTATATTCAAATATTTCTACAGTGGCCAGGAGAGCTGAAACATGCTGCAAGAAAATCTGCAAATAGACAAACATAAACAAACTGAGAAAACATCTACATCAAGTTGACAGAAAACCCATAAACATGCTAAACATAGCACAGACCACAATGGAAATGTGTCAAGGATTCCAAAAAGTGACTAAGATGGCTGCTTCCTGTTTAGAGTCAGACGATACAAACAATAAGGATGATGTCAAAAAGTAATAATAAAAATTTCATTAAGAAAAAAAAAAACTCACCTCAGAAATCCATCATCACATTTTTTGGGTTCCTCAACACATTTCTGCACTATTTGCAATGCAAAATAAAAAAAAAAAAAATGGTGAGAATTTGCATGCACTTGCATTACAAACTAATGGTGTTTTCTGAATTTGATAGTTTTTCTATTTATGTGTTTTCTTATCTTGCAGTGCATTTGAGCTTTTTTGAAAGGTCTCCAAGATTGTTTATTTGGCCAAAATATTTTTCATACAATTGATGTTCAAAATGCATACAAATACAATAATGATATACACTCACCAGCCACTTTATTAGGTAAACCTTACTAGCACCGATTTGGACCCCCTTTTGCCTTCAGAATAGAATCCTTTGTGGTATAGATTCAACAAGGTATTGGAAATATTCCTCAGAGATTTTGGTCCATGTTGAGATGATAGCATCATGTAGTTGCTGAATGATGTGAATCTCCCATTCCACCACATCTCAAAGGTGCTCTATTGGATTGAAATCTGGTGACTGTGGAGGCCATTTGAGTACAGTGAATTCATTGTCATGTTTAAGAAACCATCAGAAGATGGGTACACTGTGGTCATAAAGGCATGGACATGGTAAGCAACAATGCTCAGGTAGGCTGTGGCGTTGACATGATGCTCAATTGGTACTAATGGGCCCAAAGTGTGCCAAGAAAATATCCCCTACACCATTACACCACCACCAGCATCCTGAACTGTTGATACAAGGCAGGATGGATCCATGCTTTCATGTCGTTGATGCCAAATTCTGACCCTACCATCTGAATGTGGCAGCAGAAATCAAGACTCATTAGACTAGGCAACGTTTTTCCAATCTTCTATTGTCCAATTTTGGTGAGTCTGTATAAATTGTAGCCTCAGTTTCCTGTTCTTAGCTGACAGGAGTGGCACCCGATGTGGTCTTTTGCTGCTGTAGCCCATCCGCCTCAAGGTTCGACATGTTGTACATTCAGAGATGCTCTTTTGCATACCTCGCTTGTAACGAGTGGTTATTTGAGTTACTGTTGCCTTTCTACCAGCTTGAACCAGTCTGGCCATTCTCCTCTGACATCAACAAGGCATTTTTGCGCCCACTGGATATTTTCACTGGACCATTCTCTGTAAACCCTAGAGACGGTTGTGCGTGAAAATCCCAGTAGATCACCAGCTTCTCAAATACTCAGAACAGCCCGTCTGGCACCAACAACCAAGTCACTTAAATCACCTTTCTTCCCCATTCTGATGCTCGGTTTGAACTGCAGCAGATCATCTAGACCATGTCTACATGTCTAAATGCATTGGATTGCTGCCATGTGACTGGCTGATTAGAATTTTGAGTTAACGAGCAGTTGGACCGGTGTACCTAATAAAGTGGCCGGTGAGTGTACTGTACTGTATGCTTAATAATTGTGCAAATCATATACTGATAAACAGAAGTTCCACTGCAAAATAATATTTTTATGTTACAATTTCTTTTAATAAAAACTAAACTTTGTTGTGAAAATACTTTAGCTGACTTGTGATAATGGGTTATGCTTGCATAAAATGATAAAGCAAAAGTTTGTCCATAAAGTGAGGCAGAAGAAGCTGAAAATACAATGATCGCTTTTGTTTTAGTATATGAGTAATAACTGAGTTATTTACTCATGCATACTCGCAGAGCATAACCAATTCATATACAGAGAAAATAAAAAAGAGAGAAAATGTTTTTGCCCATTCTCCAAACTTGCGGAATATAGTCGGACAGTGTTTGCTTAGATTTGGTCTGTTTATTTGTTTGTTTTGACGTGTTAACCGGACATCTGATTGACTTGTTTTCTGATATAATGTGGCTGCTTGAAGTTTCAGCTGACAGTGCTTGAGAAGGTCAGCAGTCAGTCAGATCACCTTCTCTCTGCTGTCCTCCGTCACTGAGGCAAAGCTAAAGGCCGCCTGTGGCTGGACAGACGTCAAGGCAAACCTCTGGAACATGCCACCTGTCACCAGCACATCAACACAGAAGATTTCCTCAAGTCAATCGCAGGAGAGGGCCAAGATATGAGGGCATGAACCTCCAGAAGGGAAAGAAAATCTGCTTAAAGTGTCTTCCGATTGACAGTTGCTTTTAATGGAAATGTGAAAAATAACAGGTCGTACTGAACCTCCTTTAAGAATTATATTATGCAGCATGAGTGAAGCAATGTTTCTCACAAAAAAACAAACACACACACACACACACACACACACACATAGGCTACATGAAGCCATTTTACTCAAGGTGCCCTCAGCTGAGAATACTGTAATATCATCCATCATATTCAAACTTATATCAGAAAGACTTAAATTTCTCGTCTCATTACCATTTGGCTATTAAATTAGGATTAAATGGAAAAAAATGGTTTTGTACTTTATATAAATAGATCTACAATTAATTTAACAAAAATGTCAATATACTGCTAAATAAATGAATGTATAATTTACTCACTATCTCTTTTTTTAATCTATGGGACGTTCTCACATTTTCAATAAGTATCAATGACAGTGATTGTTACTTACAAGGAAGTCCTCAGTAAAATACTTTAAAATTAGTCTATATCGGTGCATGTACAGCGGAGAAAATAAGTATAGAACAAGTCATCATTTTTCTTAGAAAACATATTTCTAAAGGTACCGATGACTTGAAATTTTCCCCAGATGTTGGTTAAAACCAAATAAATACATTTATGCAAAGCAAACAAATCTAATTATTTTTACAAATGAAGTTATGCGTAAAAAATAAAATGACGCAGGAAAAAAGTATTGAACACATGAAAAAAGTGAGGTGTAGAAAGACAGTGAATGCCCAGACAGCAGCTGAAATCTCTCAGTAGTTCTCCAGCAACCCTCTGCCCTTCATTGTAAATGTATATTAGCTGCTCCAGTACAACATATACATTACCAGGATGAAGATTTTTTTTTTGTTTAGTTTTATTTTTATTTTTGTATTGTTTGGGTTTTTACCAAAATCTGGTTTAATTCCATGTCAACAGCTCCTTTAGAAATATTATTTCCAGGAAAAAACATGACATGTTCAACACTTTTTTTCTCCGCTGTATGTGATCTGTATGTGATATGTATCTTCTATATACACTCAAGCTATTTGTGTTAAAAATAGACAGATATTTAGGCACCACGAAAGTACTTAATGCAGCCTAATGAAGTGATGGTGGATGATTCAATCCTTTTCTGTGAACTGATGATTTTTTTTAAGTTAGATTCAATTAATCGGTTCTAAAATGTTTGTTTGGGTTTTTGCATCAGTGTGTAACTTTATTTTAGTGTTTTTCAGTGGTTAAGTTAAAATGACCCTAATTTTACTTTATCGTCATTTTCCATCTCAAGCTGCAATGGTTTTTAGTTTCTGATTCTCAACATTTGATTTTATTTCTATACAACTGGCCATCAGAGTAACAAAGAAGAGGAAGACAAAATAGAATATTGAAATGTGTATGTAACAAGTATTTCCATAGTTCAACACATTATGACAAAATTATGTGGTGTCATTAGCCAGTAGTTTAATGACACACTAGGTAAAAAGCACACATATGATACAAAATCAAGTTTTGGAAGCTGTTTGAACCAAACTGTGCGTAGGTATAGTATAATAGTGTGTCCAGAGGCATATTAGAGGCAAATAAACAAGTCTCTTTTTATATATATATATATATATATATATATATATATATATATATATATATATATATATATATATATATATATATATATATATATATATTTCCTGACATTAAAATTGCCAACCTGATTTCACTACGTAGGACATGTTCCTGGATTAACATCTATGTTGATCCTGGAACAACATTCCAATCAACCAATCAAAATTAAGTTATGGTTGGGTTTAGGGGTAGAGAATAGGTACGGATAAGTACATTTTACAACAAAAATGATGTTCCAGGATCAACATAGACGTTAATCCAGGATTGCATGGTACTAGGCAAAATCCTGACGTGCTATTAAAATAGGGTCCAAATCCCAGTGATTTTGAGGCCCACCGCACTCCTACATGATTGACAGGCATGTATTAGCACGTCTCATAACATATATAACATAACATATTGTAACATAACATATATAATCATATCCACAGAACAGAACTTGCAAAGAAACTTGGATTAAAAGATCTGTTCCAACTCTCTGTGATCAGCTGCACCTCAAGAATGAGTTTTACAAGTTTAAAACATTTTTAAAACTGTGCATATTTTTAACAAAGAAAATACAGTAAAAATCGCTATGTAATTCATAACTGCTAGAATCACCACAACTGCATAGTGTCAGTACAATTATATACCAGAATGTTTCAGACATAGTCTTAATTTGAGGTTGTTAAATCTTGTTTATTTTGTGCATAGTGTATATAGTAGTATATATTAACTTATATCCTGTCACATTTGCCGCAAGTAGACATACAAAAACTGTGTGTGGGCTGCGTAATTACTGTGTAATGGCATTTGTGTGTGACTCGTCATTTTAGAAAGGCTTGAATAAACTCCACCACAAATACATCAAATAACCTTACTTGGTATTTTTGACTAACAAACTGAATCTCTGATTTATAAATGTCTGCCTCTGTCACTGACTGCTGTTTATCTGGTGTAATGTAAGAAAATTAGACACAAATGGTGGGCGGGGAAAATCAGCTTATTTGCATTTAAAGGCACAGGCTACAAAAACTGCTACACTTTCCTCTGACCCCAAAATGGGCACTTCAGCAGGGTATAATAAATGATCTGATGGATATTTTAAGCTGAAACTTTACAGACACATTCTAGAGATACCATAGACGTATATTATATTTTGCAAAAGGGGTAAAACAGGAGCCTAAAGCACGAATGTAATGTTTTAGATTTTTGAGTTATGGCCATTTTGCATACATTCAGTAAACAATGACAACTGCTTTTCAATCTTAGAGAATGAATGATGATTGAAAAAAATCTGTAACGTAGGCTACTTGTGACAGACCTCTGTCAGAAGAAATCTTGCCACCAAACTGGCTGTAAATTGCTGCATTATCAAGAACCCTTTTAGGCATTGCTTTTCCTGTTTACTGCAAAAGGAAACTAATCCTAAAACTCCTGTTGTCTGTTGTTCTGTTTCTCGAGGAGCAGCCCTACATGCAATGTATCAGTAATTCCTTACGCAGCATGGACTCACTATTGCAGACCACCACTTCCCAATTGTTGCTGAAATTTCTTACAGCCGAACAGAAACCAAAGCTGTTTTAGCAGAAGATTTCATCCACAAGCTCGTGAGATGCTCTTTCTGACCGCCTTCCCACATTTTTCACCACTTCAGACGTCAGAAAGACACACAAGGCTGATCAGGCACAATAAAACAGTAGATTGTTTATTTCTGTGGAGTTTTAATCTTGTCAAGACGCTTATATTGAACAGCTGCTGGGTTTACAGCAGTGTTTGTAATGTATGTAGAACAACGAGGTGTATTGCACCTGTATCTGTGGATCTACAGTGACCCCTGATGGTCGGGTGAAGCAGTCTTTGTGCAGGCAGCGCAGTGAAAGCAATCCTTGACCTACTTAGTGCCTCTCTGAGTTTCTTACTAATCTCAAAGAACTGTGTGCAGAACTAATGCAAATAGATCTGCTCAGAGTAAAGCAAAATTACATAGTGGAAAATGGCTACAGTAGAAAAAAACAATCCATAAAGATGCATGTGTACTGTATTTTATTTATTTATATAAAAACACATACACCAATACATACAAATAATCCATAATTATTATATGCACATTGATGGGAAATCTAAATGGGTTTGATGTCTTTATTCAGTGCACATTCTCCAATTTCATTTTAAAGTAGCAGGATTATTTTAGAGAAAACCGGGTGCTGTCGATCATAAGATTAAAAGATAAAGTAAGAGCATGAACGCATCCAAAGATCATTTAGATTTAAACTAATCTCATATTTTGATCCAATTTTAAAGCATCTTATTAAGATTTTAACCTACAGACGTGTGCTCTCCTGCGTAGTGCAAAATTCAGCTGTCTGTGCATCTCTAATGCTGCACCCACTAGATCATGAAGAAAATAATTTCATCCCTTGTAAAGGCTTTTGGTCTTTGCAGGGCTCACTAAAAATGAAAGCCTGTGCTTGTGCAGGCTATTTAATTGTATGCTTGTGTATTGTTTGTCTTTGTAACAATATAAAGTAGTTTTCTTTCTCTGTTGAATTGCTATTTTAGGTCATGGGCAACAAACTCAGCATCTGACAGTGAAATGCAGGTCAAAGCCTGTGGATCTGTTAAATATAAAAAAGATTTGAGGGAGTTTAGGCAACTCTATACACCCCCATATCTAAAGAAAACAAAGAGTGCCCACATAGCAACATTTTTTGGCCCAAATCTGGCCGATACAATTAGCTTTTGCTTGGCCCACATGCCGCAGTGAATTACAGTACATGACTGGACCAAGTCAGGCTTCCATATAAGGGCCAAACATGGACCATATCTGGGCCTAGTCTCAGTCAGGTTAATAACCCATAACTCTGCCTGATCTGGGCCAGCTATGGAACATGTTTGGTCATTGTCATTATTTGGTGCGTCACGACTGCATTGAAGTTGATAAACTCATGAAGCATTGCGCTTTAGGCACGTTAATAATGATAATGATTTGTAATGGTTAATAATAATCAAATTTGTAAAATAATAATTTGGGTAATAAATTATATGTAATGTAGGTTAAATTCGGTTATTTTGCAACATACAGGAAACAATAGAATAATAAATCTTGATTGTTTCCTGGATTAAAATGAAGGCATTAGAAGATGCAAACAGGAAGATGGAAAAGAAAAAATGATTTCTTTTCTCAAAAAATAATTTAAATGTATTTTAAATGTGGGTCAAGATAGGCCAAACTTACGTGACCCACATATCAAATATTAACATCTGAGCCAAATACTACATTTGTCATCTGGCCAAAGTATTGTGTGCCACCTTACAGATGGAGCCACATTTGTCAAACCTGGGCCATGTTTGGCCAGCTTTATGCCAAATCTGGGCCAAAATTCGTTGCTAACTGGGTGGGACACCACAATGAGTGGGAAATAGTCTTCAAGGCAGGATCATTATTTTTAACAGTGTGCTACTTCAAACATTGGTGCTTTTTAACCTTTTTCACTGTAAAGCCATGTTAACAAAAGAGGTTCTTGTAAGAATCAGAGAATCACAGAGTCTTGGGGATCCTGATAATCTGCAAAGAGAGAAACTACTTAAAGGGATAGTTCACCCAAATATATAACGTCTCAACCTATTATTCACCCCTGCCTTGTTTTAAACCTGTACAAGTTTCTTTCCTCTGTTAAACAGAAATGAAGATGTTTTGAAGAAAGTTGGAAACAGGAAGCATCATAGTGGTGCAGTGGGTAGCATGATTGCCTCACAGCAAGAAGCTGGGTCAGTTGGCATTTCTTTGTGGAGTTTGCATGTTCTCCCCGTGTTGGTGTGGGTTTCCTCCAGATGCTCCGGTTTCCCCCACAGTCCAAAGACATGGTATAGGTGAATTGGGTAAGCTAAATTGTCAGTGGTGTATGTGTGAATGAGTGTGTATGGATGTTTCCCAGTGATGAGTTGCAGCTGGAAGGGCATCCGCTGCGTAAAACCTATGCTGGATAAGTTGGTGGTTCATTCCGTTGCGGCAAACCCAGATAAATAAAGGGACTGAGCCGAAAAGAAATAGAATGAATGAATAAATGGAAACCGGAAACCATTAGCTTCCATAGTATTTGTTTTTCCTACTATAGATGTCAATAGTTACAGGTTTTCAAATTTCTTCAAAATACATTATTTTCTGTTTGGCAGAAGAAAGAAACTTGTAAAGGTTTGGGACCACTTAAGGGTGAGTAAATTGTCATTTTTGGTGAACTTTTCCTTTAGTAATGAAGTTTGCACTGCACGTTCAGGGTTTTTTTTATTTATGTTTGTAATATTATTCAGAAAGTCATGATTCACACTCCATAAATAATTACTTTGTATACTTATGTATTATATATAGTATGAGGACAATATATAACTTCAGCAGTAGCAAGACATTTTATAGATTTCGGACATGACGTTAAACAACTAGAATGTATAGGAATTCAGGAAGCATTTGAGTCACATAGAGGAGGAAATCTGAATAAAAGATTATTACAAAGAGAAGCGTTCTGGATTCATAATTAAAATCACTTACACCAAGAGGAATTAATGAGGAGTTGGAGCTTTCTGTTATTCTTTAATGTTTTATTGTTTATCTAATATTTTGAATCATTGATTTTGAGTATGTAATGATATAAACAATGAGATGAAAATGTATTTTGACTGTCGGAATTTCATTGCATTGACGTACACATGAATAAGTGAATGATGGTAGTTGATATGTTATTTTCCTGCACTTTTAAAGATGAAGAAAAATATTTCTTGTGTGAATATTTATAGTATATTGAAATAAAAATAAGATTGTTTTTAGCTATTGATCATTTAACTAATGACGTAGTTTGATTGACTGTGGGATAAAAAGGGTGGAGTGAGAGGATTGTGTCGTCCGCTGAGGAAGGCATTGTGCTGAAATGTTTGTGTTTTGTATCCCGTAAGATTGTAAAATAAAGCTATACAAAGTAAATATTTAATGAGTGCGAATCATGACCTTCTGAATTTTCCCTTTGAAAAATTTATTTTTATATTATTTTTAAACAAACAAAAGACTAAACCATCCCATAATGTAATCATATTGCTCATCTAAAGAATAATAATACAGGGTTTTAATGAATGAACAACTTAATAATAAAGTGAACAGAATTAATAACAATGCTGAATGGTTAAATGTATATTATATGGAAAAAACACTCTAACTTGTCAGTTATTTTTGTGAATTTGCTTAATATATAAATAATCTATGAACTGATGCTTCATATGAGAGAAGTGACCATTTAAAATGAACCAATTTAATAGAATACCTTAGACTTTCCTATTCAACATAGACTATAAAATGGTAGAGAGGACTATTAGGATGAACCGATTCACTAGAATAGCTCCAAATTTCCCATTTTACATGGGCTATGAGAGAGAGGACCGTTCCGGATGAGCTAGTTCACCAAAATGATTGTATTTCCTACTCTTCAAATGAGAGCTTGCGGAGAACTTTTCAAAGACATGACACAAGACTGTTTATGCATGACGACTAACTTAAACTTTTCAAGTAGAGGTCACATTTTTATTTACAGTGTACTTTAGTTTGAGAGTAGACACACTAAGTTTCACCAATTTTAGTTAGGGGAAGCCTATTGGGGGAACCAAATGCAAAGTAGGGTCAAATCCAGGACAATAGGAACAACTATGGGCAATCCGTGCTATTGCATGATCTAAAATAACAGTGCCATTGTGTTGACTTCTCAACCCCAATAATATGTATCATTACAAGTTTTCATAGGTGATTTAGTCCTCCTTTTTGCAATTTCATAACTTGCAATATATGTCTACATTCTATCTCCCTTATCACAACACACACACACTACAGAAACACAGATTCGAGCACACAACCCTCCATTGCCTAATTGATTATTTTATTAAAGGGATAGTATACCCAAACATAAAAACGTATTCACACTCAAGTGGTTCCAAACCTGTTTTGATTTCCTTTCTTGGGTTGAACGAGATGATAGTTTGAAGAATGTAGGAAACCATTACCCATTGACTTCCATAGGAAAAACAAACACTATGGAAATCAATGAATTTAGGTTTATATGATTTTTCAAAATACCTTCTTTTGTATTCAACACAAAAAAAGAACCTCGAATCAAGTTTGTGACAGGTAAACTGTGCCATCAGGCACAGGACATGATGTCAGATTGATGATGAACCCCAACGTAGTAGGGACATTGAATTTTGATTGGAAATGAAAATCTGTTTGATGCCAGAACCCAATTCAAGGCTGACATCAAATGTTCAACATCCAACCTAAAATCAACCAAATATCAAAAGTATAATGATGTTACAGCTTGACGTTGTGTGGAGGTTACCAGACGCTGGCTTTTGGTTGCCATACCTGACGAATAAATGTCAATATTTGACATCAATATGATGCTGGTTTAAGATGTTGGCTCAATGTTTGAGTTTTGTCACTTTCTAACACAACCTTAAATCAACCAAATGTCATTCAAGGTTTTAATATTATTGGATTTTTCATAAGTTTTAGTTTTTATTTCGTTTTGACTTTTTGTTTTTTTTAAATTCAGTTAGTTTGAATTAGTTTTTAGAGGAAGATTTACTAGTTTTTATTAGTTTCTATATTTTGAAATTGCTTAGTTTTAATTTAGGTTTTATTAGTTTCAGTATTAGTTTTAGTTTTTTGTTTTTTTTTTAAATAAGGATATTTGTTAGGTGCAAGATTTAAAAGCATCAGAATAAATATTGTATAATAAAAACTCAACCAAAGATAATTTTGAAACATGTATTCAGAGGACACATGACCACTATCATGTACCACTATCATCTACCCATGCCATCTACCATACCTCAAATTCAAATACAACAGCCCATATGATAGCAGCTTCAAGTAAAATATGTGTGCGTGGCTGCTTCTGAGGTTAGATACAGTAGTAATGGAAAGTAAAGATCTTTAACGCGAACCGGATCTTTTGTGGCAATCCTCCTATTTTAGGACTAAACATACCAAAAATATGTAGTCAGCAATCATATTTTCAGTCAGTTAAAACATCACCATAATTTGAAAGTTTCTTACAATTACGTTTTGCAACCCAACTGAAGCATGATTTACTTATTTAAATTCCATTACCACTTTCTGATATGAAATAAACTTACGTTTTGCCAGAACCTCTCATTTAAGCCAAATAGCACAAATGTGTTTAATTAATAGTTTCAAGTGTCTGTTCGGGTTGTATTTAATGTTGTCACCATGCTGCTGTCATGTCTAGCCATTGCTGTCATGTTATAGCCATTGAGCAACAGCAAGGATGACTGGAGGAGGACCAACTTGATCTGGCCAATAGCAGCAGGATAACAGACTGATGTGCTGTATGGGTCAAACACCAGCAGCGCAAATTAAATACAGTAGATTTACTTCTAAAAGGCTTACAGTAGGTTTATGTATTAAATACATTGACAAAGACAAAAACGAAGGAGGTTTTTGCTGTAACTTTAGTTAGTTTCAGTTAGTTTTGTATGTAAACAATACAGTTTCAGTTCAATTTTTTTTTTAAAGAAAACTCGTTTTATTTTTATTTCAGTTAACGAAAATTATTTAAAATTCTAGTTTTCATTTTTTCATTCGTTTTCGTTAACTATAATCATCTTAATGTCAACGTCATTTGACGTCTTTATTGGATGTCAAAATAACATTGTCCTTAGACACTGGCTAGACATTGAATTTTTTTCACTTGATGTCATGACCTAAATCTAACCTAATATTAACTTCTTATGACATCGCGTGCCTGCTGGGAATGATGAAGGGTGAGTAAACTATGAGAGAATTCTGAGTTTTGGGTGAACTGTCAAAAATAAACTACAAGAGTGGAATTTGTTTCTGATTTTTAGTTATAGTTCCATAACTGAATTCCTAGAACTACTCCAATAAAACCCTAAAAATGACCCTCAAACTCTTAATTTAAGCACTGTTTTGGATACCATAAACAAAATTAAAACTGCACAGCTAGACAATTCAATTATCTTTGAGAACAACTTGCAAACTGCATATGCTGTAGGATGGACAGTTTGCTAAAAAGAAATTTCACACTACGTGACATTTTAGTGAACTGGTTCATTCGAAACAGTCATTTGTGACTCAAACCTTCCATTTTATGGGCTATGAAAGAGAGGACCGTTTCAGATGACCTGCTTCCCTAAAATGACTTAGACTTCCCTACAGTACAATGCATAAGAGAGAGAACCACTGAGTGAGCACATTTGATTATTCCTTCAACTTAGAAATAAAGTAGTTAAAGTATTTTACCGTTAGTCACAATACACCACTACTCACTGACTAGCATGATGAAAAAGCTACACTTTTACTGAACAACTATTACTGACATTACAGTATGTAGTTAAGATTAGTAAATTGCTCCACAACAATGGCTCACGGCAAGATAAAGCCTACGTTTTCTCAACCACGTCACACTACAACAGGCACTTTTCCCATTCAGACTACCCGAGGGCACTGCGTGGGGCTCTGGTTCATTTTCTACACTTATATAATGTAAGGTTTTGTGGGGATGATTTTTCATCCACAAAGCAAGTCTACCGTAACGTCCACCTAAGCTCCATGGTTCCCAGCAATCGAACAGTTCCCCTTAGCCCATATAAAGTCTCAGTCTGTTAATTTCCTCAAGGACCCAGTACCTCAGTCCAGGGTTTAACCTTTCTGAGCGTCCCCTTGCCCTTCTCTTGGCAACAGCACTCTTTTGACTTTAAACTCGGTTGGCCGTGTGCTCTTATAAGAGGATGTGTTACCCAGACTGCACTTCAGCTTCAGTAGAGAGTCCGGTCTGCAATTTTCTTTCCTCTCATACTCACTACATGGTGGATAATCATTTACATTTCTGAGATGAGAAAGTATATATATATTTTTAGATCATTGATATACATACACTGGCCACTTTATTAGGTACACCTGTCCGACTGCTAGAACTGATAGAAAGGCAACAGTTCCACAAATAACCACACAATACAACCGAGATATGCAAAACATATTGAACCTTGAGGCAGATAGAGGCCACTCCTGTCAGCTAAGAACAGGAAACTGAGGCTACAATTCACGCTGGCTAAAATGGACAAAAGAAGATTGGAAAAACGTTGCCTGGTCTGATGAGTCTCGATTCTGCTGCGACATTCGGATAGTAAGGTCAGAATTTAGAGTCAACAACATGAAAGCATGGATCCATCCTGTCTTGTATCAATGGTTCAGGCTGGTGGTGGTGTAATGGTGTCTGGGATATTTTCTTGGCACACTTTGATCCCATTAGTATCAATTCAGCATTGTGTCAATGCCACAGCCTACCTGAGTAGTGTTGCTGACCATGTCCATCCCTTTATGACCACAGTGTACCCATCTTCTGATGGCTACTTCCAGCAGGATAACGCGCAATTTCATGAAGTGCAAATCATGTCAGGCTGGTTTCTTGAACATGACAATGAGTTCACTGTACTCATATGGCCCCCACAGTCACCAGATCTCAATCCAATTGAGCACCTTTGGGATGTGGTGTAACGGGAGATTCGCATCATGGATGTGCAGATAACAAATCTGCAGCAACTGCGTGATGCTATCATGTCAATAAGGACAGGAATCTCTGAAGAATATTTCCAATACCTTGTCGAATTTCTGCCATGAAGGATTAATGCAGTTCTTAATGCAAAAGTGGGTCCAACCCGATATTAGTAAGGTGTGCCTAATAAAGTGGCCGGTGAGTGTAGTTATAGTTTAATTTCAATTAAAGGGATAGTTTACCTCAAAATAAAACTAAGGTCATAATCTACACACCTTTCACTTGGTTAAAAACTATTTGTGTTTTTCTGTTGAACACAAAAGAAGATATTTAGAAAAATGCTAGTAGCTGCCCCCAGTTGACTTTTATGGTCTTTTTTTCCCATTCATAATGGTTTAAAACCACACAAGGGAGAATAAATGAGGTAATTTTATTTTTTAGGTGAACTATCCCTTTAATGCAGCCTATACATTAGCCATATTATTTACATTGGGCAGATATTATAAATCTTTACCATAGCTAAATGGGAAAGTCTTGACAGTTAAAAGACTACAGACAGGTAATGTATTTAAGGGTGCTTTCACACCTAGACTTTTGTTTTGGAACCTGCATGCCCGTTTCCCCAGTTAGCGCAGTTCGTTTGGCATATGTGAATCCAGCGATCGTGCTCTGATCCATGCCAAAACAATCGGTCTTGTTTTAGATATTTTGGTTTGTTTAGAAACTGTGTGAACGCAAACCGCACCAAGAACAAAGAGCAACGTTCTAACAATTTTAATCCCTGTTTCGGAACAAAAAATTCGATCCACAGGAGTGAAACACCCTAAGACTCACTAAGGTTATACCAAAAGTACAGTTAAATGGAGAAATCATTTTAAAATGTTGATATGCTGCTCAAGGAATATGTTGAAAACTGTTACAGTATGTTGTTTCCTTGTTGTTGTGGAAACAGTAATGCGGTACATTACTGGATCGACGTCCAGCGTTCCCCAGCCCCAGGCATCTAGACTGCAGGTCTGCACAAGAAGTCTGGCTAGAGGAGAAATGGTCTTGCCCAACTGAGCCTGGTCTCTCAAGGTTTTTCCCTTCACTTTCGACAATTGATGAAGTTTTGTTCCTCGCCACTGTAGCCGCTGGCTTGCTTGGTTTGGGACTTGTGGAGCTGCGCATCAATGGATTTGCTATTAAGTGTTTGGACTTTCAGCAGTGAAAATTAAACGAAACTGAACTGAACTAAACTGAACTTCAACTATGAAAATTGGACTGACAAAGTTTCAATTGACTAGAACTACTATATTAAGCTGCTTTGACACAATCTGCATTGTAAAAGCGCTATAGAATTAAAAATGAATTCAATTTAATACATTACCAATTAAAAGTACCAATAATTTTTTTTACCTTTTTCCCCAAGCACAAAATTTCACTGAAAATATGTCAGTGAAGATATTTATACTGTAAAAGATTTTATTTTAAATAAATGCTTTTTATTTTGAACTTGATGTTCATCAAATAATGTCAAATGGATTACAGTTGCCACAAAACTATGATAGAAAAAAAAAATCAACATTAGTTATAATAAAAACAGTGATTAACGATTAATTGAACATCAGTAACAACTGATAATAATAAAGCAGCAAATCAGGATTTAAGGATGATTTCTGAAGAATCGTGACACTGAAAACTCAAGTAATTGCTAAGTAATTAGTACTACAGTAAGTAATACTACTTAGTTTATCATATTTTTGACCAAATAACTGCAGCCCCAAAACAAAAAGGGGCTCAAAATATTATAATATTTTTCAGAACTTAATCCTTTGACCTGTAGTATATTTCAAAGTGTAATTTATTTCTGCGAGCAGAATTTCAGCAATATATTCAATACCACACAATGCTTTAGAAATCATTTAAAAGCTGAATTGGTGTTTGAAAAGCATTTATCTTCGCATCTATCAAAAAGAAATAGTTTACAATAAAGTATTTACCTCATCATCGGTGTTGAAAACAGTTTGACGCTTAATTATTTTTAATTCAATGTTCTCTGATGAAAGAAGAGAAATCTTTGTAACACTTTACAATAACAGTGCATGAATAATGATGTATTAATATGCAAACTAAGCATTAATTTATTATGAATTAATGTTGAGTTAGGTACGAGCTAATTATGAAATAACTTTAACTACAACCAACAACATGATTCACAAGAGTTCGTGTGTGAATAACGGCTACCTTAATTACTTGTTATTACATGTTGTTAATTAATATTAATTAACATTTAAGTTTAAGCTAAATGTAACCGACATGAACTCATGAGCTGTTAATGTATACTTATGTTTTGACTAGGCCCACACGGAATCTGCGCACAGAAATACAGATTTCCAGCCCATCATTACGTCTATTCATTTAGTTGTGTGTATATGTGTGTAAATTTATATTTATTCAGTTTTTAAAGTAATTTCAGTAATAGTGTTGACTAATATGAAAATGTTAATATGGTTTATTTACAATACAGTTTAAGTCATATTTTTTGTCTTGATATATGGTAGGTATATTATATGAGAGACTTGCTTTGTTTACCAAATAAAGGGATTTAATAGGATTTACATTGTAAAGATTAAATAAAATTAAAAATGTATTATTTTTATTTAACATACTAAGTTTTTAGTTATGATACTCCCAAAATTATTCCACACAAATCTGCAGATTTTTTACAATAATGTCAGCAGATTCTGTCTGGCTCTAGTCATGACTTTACTTGAAGGAGCACATCATCAACTCATCCTTAACTACTCATGAGCTCCTGTGTTTAAACTTGTTCATGTTAATGTCGACAGAACATTTTTCTATTGTTATTCGGTGTAAAAGCACTAGATGGACGTACATAAGGAGTTCATGAGTAGTTAAGAGTGGGTTAATGATGATGTGCCCCTCCAAGTAAAATCATGATATAATTATACATTTACATGATGGTTAAATAAAGCATAAACTAATGTGATAATTAATACATTAACAAACAATCATGTACTAACAAGTAATTAAGGCAGCCGTTATGGGTCACTCATGTGACTCGTGTTGTAGTTAATGTTACTTCATGATTAAAGCATGTATTAACTTAGTTTACATATTTCCACCTCATTATTCATGTACTGTTATTGTAAAGTGTTACTGAAATTTTTTGTGAATGTCTTACTGTCACTTTTAATCATTTCAATTCATCCATACTAAATAGAATTATTAATTTATTACAAATATAAATAAATAAAAACTGAATGGTAATGTGAGGCCACAAACTAAAAGTGACTTTGCTTCATTTAATAACTTATAAATGCGAGTCAGCACAAACTGGTAATCACAAAGGTTGCACCTCATGGTTGTTATAAAAACATAACCATTTCGTAATTACGGTTACCTTGACATCCCCCTTTTCGAGAGCAGATAAGGGGCAGCGCGTAATCCTATCTTTCACACCAGAGCTGAAACTATCATCAGTCACTTGTGTATTTCTCAGAGTGGATCAGACCTCCGGGGCTCTTAAAGAAGAAAGAGATGCTTTAAGGGTGCAGTCACTCTGCATTGCCTGACACCAGACTGATATATTCCCAGCTGCGCGGGCTCTCTGTCAGCAACAGCTAATGGAATCAACATGGGTGACGGATATACCAAGGAAAATAAGTTGTCAAAGAGACCTGGGCCTTTCATCAATGAGTCTGCTATGGTTGATGCCGCCGTGACCCTCCTGAAGTTTCACAGAAGGTTTATCATCTGTAGCCTGAAATTGCGGTTCAAGTGGTTTTGACGCAAGGGATAGGGCAGGACGGTTTGTGAAGGTCACCAGGATGGATGCTGGAAAACCCCTCCCATGTTTTCAGACCTCGACTTGCTCAATGGATGTATTAATGGTTGGAGTGGAATAATGAATGCCTCTTTATCATACAGACCAAGTAATGATACTGGTGTAGCAGCATTTTCTTGTGAACTGCCTCTTACACATTTGGGAGTTTGTTGATGTTAAAAAATAAGGAAATCATATTTTATTTTATTGTACAGTGGCCAAGAGAGCTATAATTTAAGATAATACATGCAATTACAAAAAAATACCATCAAATTAAGAAAAGGTCTTCATCGGTTTGACAGCAAACATGTTGCAAATTCTCACAATGCAAACACATTAAGAAAACGCATTGTAATTTCTCACAACACAAAAAATATGTTTCAAGGGGACCCAAAAAAGTGACAGACCCAGCTTTTTAGGTTATGGGCTGTTTCTTAATTCCAAGAATGCTCAGAATGGACTTGTGTTTATGTGGAGAGCGGTTTTGCCAAGTTACCTCAGAAAAAGGAACTCGGGAGACCGGAAGAACAGAGAACGCGTCCAGTGAGAAATGAGATGCTGGGTTCTTTTTGATGGTCACATGACCTTAACACGTTTTAAATTGTTACGAACCCCAGTTTATAATACTCGTCCAGGGAGGGGTCAGCAACATAAGGACACGCAACTCAAGAAGTACCATTATCTATTTATTTGGAGAAAAAAAATATGTGTCTTTTGGCTTCTCAGCAGCGGCGGCACAAGACACGCGCAGAATTCTCAAACCTTCATCGGGACAACAAGATACAGTACACAGAGATTCTTAGCAAGATTCATGCTTGCAACAGAGCAAAAAAATAGGAGGATCAGCCAGACACGTGCTGGAAACAAAGAGCCACACAGATGCACACTCAGCTTCTGCTTGTAAAGACGGCAATCTGAATTAGCCGCAGATGCAAGGCGGAGTTAGCCTCAAAGAAAAAAGAAATACCAATTAATATCAAAATCACTCCCAAATGACAACAACAACAACAACAACAACAACAATAATAATAATAATAAATTATAGACCGTAACAAAATAAACACCCTCAATGCGTTTATGCCTTTATTAAGATTTTCATGGTAATGTTCACTTTCACAGTGTCATTTAGGGTAACTTCTGAGACAAGTTTCATCATTGAACTTAAATAATAAATCTATATAAAATACTGCGCTTCCTACCTCTTTTATTCAGCCACAATGACTTCTGGGACTTCTCAAGCGAATATTGGACTTAAGTCTACATCGATGCGTCCAACAGCACATCTGGGAACTTTCACGTGTCCTTCATTCTTGAGTTTTGGAACTGAACTTTGGCAGTTGATAATGACGCTACACAAGAACACGAGAACGCAAGATCACTGAAGAACGCATATAAGGAAACAGCCATGGTTATTTACGCTAATTCTATACAAAAGAATAGTGTAATCAGGATATTAAAATAATAAAATAATAAAATATAAAAAATAAACTTTCAAAGATCATCCACAACTTCACTGAGCAAAAGTCACGGCTTCATAAGCAAATCCCCTTGAAACATTTTGTTGTGTTCTGTGCTACTTGCAAGTGTTGTGAGAAAATGCGTGCAGTTTCTAAATTTGTTTGCATTGTGAGAATTTGTGAAAAATGACCCTTTCTGACGGATGATGTAACACTGAAGACTGCAATAACGATAGTGAAAATGCAAATTCACTGTAATGTTTCAGTATCTGTTTTTATTACATATGATTGGCTAGCAAAATGTCAACTAAAAACATTCTGAACCAGCTTGTTGTTTTACAACTGATGACTACAACTGATTAAAATTGATGACAAGTGTATAAAAAGTAAAAGTTTACAAGTGTATAAAAGCAAAAATCTATGTGACTCATCCCAGAATCGTGTGAACATGTAAAGCATTTACCATTACATTTTCTGGAATGAAATACACCAAATATTTGATTCTGTAACTAATATATGTATATAAAAAAATCATATCTAATTAGCATTTTCTCTACAACTTGCACAAATTTAGCAAATACATTCTTTATAAGCCTCCTATTGAAAAACAACTGACGACAATGGTTGCTTGAGGGTCGTAGCTTTAGACTGATGTATAGTTTGTCAAGGCTACTCGTGTTCTTTTAAATCAATGACAGAGTTGACAATAATAGAGCTGACATTTTCCACCATTTTAAACTTAAAATGCTAATCTCAAACCAGATACCATGTGTCATGTCTAAAACAGAATTGAGTATTTGTTTATTTTTGTTTTTAAAAAGTGAATGAGAAATTCACTTAAATAAATCACAATAATAAAGCTGACAAATAATTCATCGACTATTGGTGTATCCTAAACATTTTGTACAAATGAATGAGAAAAGAATAATGACATGCCTCAATGCCTTTTAAAATTTTCCCACCAGAGGAAATAACATCACTTTGAGCAGGATGCATTTTCCGTCAGTACTTTAAAGATTGTTATGCCTTTTTAATAACCGTTATCGAAAGTATAGGGACAGACAAAATGTTTTTTTTTTTTTTTTATATTATTGAAAATAATAATATAATAATAATTATAATCATCATCATCATTATCATCATCATCATCATCATAAAAATAATAATACAGAAAATGTATGTTCATGCACTTGTTTAATTCTTCAATAGGGACTTCAGAAGCCAGAGAAGGTCAAAATTGGGTATGGTTGGAGTGTTTATTTTCAAGACAAAACATACCTAAATACCCATACAAACATTACTTTTCAGATATAACTTAACAATGTGCTATTAATCAAAACTGCTCCATTAAAGTTTTTGTTTTTTTTAAAAAATAGCTTTGTCTTGGAAATGCAAAAATGTACCCATGATTCAATTGTAGAATCACCAATATATTGCCACTCTCAAACTTGTGTTGTGTACACTAGTCATTAAAAAGCATTTTCAGTTTCTGGATCACAAGACATTCATTTAATACTGCAGTCTGCTTTTTTCATCCCTCAAAATCCCCATTAACATCCTTACTAGGAGATCTTATAAAGCAAGGAAATAGGATATCACAGTGAACATTATAAAATCCATCAATACTTTTAAACATAGAGAAATGATAGACATTCTTCCGTTAAAGTAATCTCTTTTACATTTTGTGTGGGTAGAGACGTATTTTTAAAAAAGGATATGAAATGCATGTTAATGCAGAGTGTATGAGAGTCCTGCTTAAAATGTACTGCATGGAAAATGTGAAGCGTAATACAGTAAGGTCTTATGAAGCAAAATGATCAGTCTGTGCAAGAAATAAATAGCAATATTTTCAACATTACATTATGTCAGTGTTTCCCAACCCGGTTCCTGAAGGCAACACAAACAGTACATATTTTGGATGTCTCCCTTATCTAACCCATTAACTTCAGGTTTTGGAGTTTCTTCTTACAGTATGTTCTGATGAGTGGATTCAGGTGTGTTTGATTGGGAAGAGGTTGAAAATGTGAACTGTTGATGTGCCTTCAGAAACAGGGTTGGAGAAACACTGCATTATGTGACAAGAAGCTTGTGCTCCAGCCAGCAGCTAGCTCTCCGCTAGCTCTCTCTATAAATATAAGGAATTATTAATAATGTCATTATTATTGTAAACATGCTCAGGACAATTTGATGAGGCTGTAGATTAAAAGTAATTTTATAATTACTGTAATGTACATTTTCATGCACAGATAAATCATTTTGCTTCTTAAGTGTCATAAGGAGCCACAAATATTAATTTTGTCTGTATATTTTATTCTGGTAGCCATTGACTTGCATTTAATTAAAATCACAAAAGGACCATGTAGTATTATTTTTTTTTAAAAGTAATAAGTTACAAGGCAACTCGCCGTTAGAAAATACAATCATCTTCACCTACATCATCTTTGTATCAGCACTCCTCAAAAACGTTCTCCTCATCCCTTTGAGCAATCTCTGTCAAACTTTCTTCAGCATAGAAAACTTTTTAGATGATACATTTTCTTTGTTTTCTTTTTGCAAACCAGCAAAAGTTGCCTAGATTGAACCTTTTAGCATATAAAGCTACACTGTAAAACCCAAAAAAGTTAAGAACTTAAATGATTTGTTGCAATCAGTTTCCTCAAATGGTTTAAGTTCAAAAACTAATCCAAATGAGTACTGTGAACTTAATCCATTTGAGTAAACAAAGAAATTTGAGCACATTAAAACCCAATAAATGAAGAGAACTCAAACCAAGAGTACTGTATACTCAATAAGTTAAGGCAACTTAAACCGTTTGAGGAAACCGATTTCTACAAACAGTTTGAGTTCTATATTTGTACTGTGAACTTACTCCATTTAAGTTGAAGTAATGAGGTTTTTAATTAACTCATTACCTTCAACACAGAGTTCAAAACTCTTTTTAAATAAGTAGAATTAACTTTCAGTAAATTGAGTTACCCACACTCTTTTCATTTGATAAAGTTGACTGGTGGGTTTTAGTGTGTCGATCACTAAGGCCCAATCCCGATTCTATTTTTGTACCCCTACCCCTTTCCCTTCCCCTTGGCCCTTACAACCGAGGGTTACGGGGAAGGGCTTTAAAATTTACCCCTAAGAATTGGGACAACACTACAGCACCACTACCCCTTGGCGTGCATGCGCAAAACAAAGGGTAGGAGTAAGGGGAAGGGCTAAGGGGTAGAATTGGGATTGGGCCTTTAATGATTGGCAGAACTGAGCCAGTAAGTGTGTACAAACAGCAATAAAACAACAACTAGTTCCACAGATGAATAAACGTCACCATATATCGAAAGTCGCATGCACCCATTGGCCAAATTCTCCATCAGTTAAACTAGAAACTAAACCACTGGCTAAAAGTGGCTCGTACTGTAGGTAGCATAGGCATAGCGAAATATAACTATAACTATAAAACTGTGTTGCGAAGATGCCATTTTTGCACGCAAGTAACATAGTAAACAATGTAAACAATAGGTCTCCAGAAAAAATGATGATGTAAACGTGAATAACCGTCCGTAAGTCAACTATTTCGTGTCATTGGACTAAATGTGCTTTATGACATGTTGTTCTATTCACCATTACCTTTCAAAATAAAATAAACTGTGATGTACAGCAATGAATGTGTGTGCCTTGTTATTGTTATGATAAATGTATGTACTCCACTGTGAACTCTCGAAGCCGCCTTTTCACTGCACACGACATTCGGACACGACTGTCAGAATACGCCCCCTTGTGGCAGTCGCACATAACTTTCAGTTTTGTCGTGCACCATGAGAGAGACGCTTTTAATATAGACTTTTTTTTCCTGATTAAAAAAAAAAATG
The DNA here is from genome assembly GCF_903798145.1 of Danio aesculapii. Classification (NCBI taxonomy): domain Eukaryota; kingdom Metazoa; phylum Chordata; class Actinopteri; order Cypriniformes; family Danionidae; genus Danio; species Danio aesculapii. Next base: position 37,333,108 of record NC_079453.1, on the reverse strand, counting down.
AAAAAAAAAACAACCATTTCTCATCTCATGTGCATGGACCTACTTGGACAACACTGAAAAACATCTGGTCGGCCAATTGAATATGGCCGAGTCGCATGAGTTCATATATTTAAAATAATGCACATCTGAAATTTGGTCCGAATTTTCCACAAACAAAGATGATCGGAACTCCACGCAGCTCCCAGACTACTCTCCATTGGAAACGAATGACTTCCAATCTGTCGCTTGTTGTTTGTCGTGTGCAGTGGAAAGGCTGCTTTACACAAATTCAGCAAATACATCCTTTATAAGATTTCCAACTAGCTACAATCGATGCTTGGTGTGCACGATCACATTGCCACCCTTTATTTAGTCATGTGGCATTAAACGTTGATGGAAAACGCAAGCAAAAAGTGGTGTGAACGGGCTTTCATACTGATGTATTGATGTATGATCTTTTTGGTGCAATCTTTTCGTAAACACTGACATGTTCAAAAACAGCACCCCAGTGCGCCCCTCATCCTGTTGCTGGCTAATAGATACAGTATACTGAAGAAAAAAAATTAGTCATCTACCTCCTGAAAAATCTGAAGGTAACCGCAAACTATTTTTGGGGTAAAATATGTCATGTAAAATTGTGTGATGCAGCTGATTCTGCCTTCTCAAGACATCACTGGCAACACAGATACTGAATCTAGTATATAAAAAAAAGCATATCAGGAACTGAAGAGTGGTTTTCAAGCACTATTTGAGGATCTCAGACAATTTATACAATACATTTTGGAGTAAATAGAGGGAAATGCAAACCAGAGACCGCATTTAAGTTTCACAAATTGCACTTGAATTTCAGCCTGTTTGGACTCTTTTTTTCCCCCTCATTTTAGAGACAGCTTGCCAATTGCACAAGTCAAATCAACAACTCTGGCCTGGCTCGATGCGAGTGGGAATCTGTGCCCCTTTTTAGAGTGCAGATTAGAAAAATCAATATTCTCATCCCTCTTGACATTTTTATTAACTTCATATCTTGCAGATTCTCAGATCCCGAGATTATCATGCACAGCAATCATGACCCGAAAATGTAATGGGAACATAAAAATCATACGAGATCTCTAAATTTCAGTCAGGAATGCGGCTAAATGACCTTCCGATTCAAATACATCATGTGCAGCTCATTTTATTTCATTCTGCCTGGGAAGGGAGAGAGAGAGGGATGGAGATTTATTAAAAGCAAAAAGATTTGTGTAAATGCATTTAGTGTTGCCATTTAATAAGGGCTGTTTTGAGTATTGCATTACATAAACATAACACGTTTCTTTGTTTATCATATTAATAAAAGACAATGTATTACATTAAATTTGAACAATGGGAGTGGATCCGAATTCACTTTAAATAAACATCTGCTAGGTGAATAAATGTAAATTAAATCTAGCTTTGTCGCCTCACAGCAAGAAGGTCGCTGGCTTGAGTCCTGGCTGAACCAGTTGGCATTTCTGCATGGAGTTTGCGTGTTCTTCCCGTGTTGGTATGGGTTTTATCCAGGTGCTCCGGGTTTCGCCCATAGTCCAAAGACATGCACGATAGGTGAATTGGATTAACTAAATTTGGCCGTAGTCTATGAGTGTGTGTGAATGTGAGAAAGTATGGGTGTTTCCCAGTAATTAGTTGCGGCTGGAAGGGCATCCGCTGCATAAAACATCAATTGAATTTAGGGGGGCACCCCTAAATTATTAGCCCCCTGGTTCATTTTTTCCCTAATTTGTTTAACAGAGAGAAAAAATTTTTAATACATTTCTAAACATAAGATTTTTAGTAACTCATTTCTTATAACTGATTTATTTTATCTTTGCCATGATGACAGTAAATAATATTTGACTAGATATTTTTCAAGACACTTCTATACAGCTTAAAGTGACATTTAAAGGCTTAACTAGATTAATTAGGTTAATTGGGCAGGTCAGGGTAATTAGGCAAGTTATTGTAAACGATGGTTTGTTCTGTAGACTATCGAACGGGCAAATAGTTTTGACCTTAAAATGGTTTTTAAAAAAATTTAAAACTACTTTTATTCTAGCAAAATAAAAAATAACTAAAATAAAACTTTCTCCAGAAGAACAAATATTACCAGACATACTTTGAAAATGTCCTTGCTCTGTTAAACATCATTTGGGAAACAAAAAAAAAAAAAAAAAAAAAAAAAAAAAAAAAAAAAAAAAAAAAAATCAAAGGGGGCTAATAATTCTGACTCCACCTGTATGCTGGAATAGCTGGCTGTTCATTTCACTGTGTGACCCCTGATAAATAAGGGACTAAGCTGAAGGAAAATTAATGAATGACAACGTATTACCTTAAAATTGAACAATTGGAGTGGCTCCGAAATCACTTTGAATAACCATCTGCCAGGTGAAAAAATGTAAATGAAATCTGCAACCGATTTAAACAAAAAAATAATAATAGTAAATAAATCACAATAAGGCTTATTATTAACTGTTTGTAACCTTTTGATTTTATTTAATTAGTCTTTTTTATGTTGTCCGACTCCTTGGAATCAATCTAAATTGGTTTAAATGGAATACTTTTAATTTAATCAGTTAAAAGAGATGAATATAATATAAATATATCTAGCTGTAGAAAAAGCCTGATTCAATTGGGTAAATGGCAACACTTTATTTTGACGGTCCATTTGAGTATTAGTAGACTGTCTGCTTAATATCTGTTGATACTGCTCCTTCAACAGACATTTAACACACTATAAGAAACATTGCAAGTACATGTCAACTTACCCCAACTTAGTCATGTCAACTTAGTGCCCTAACCCCAACAGTCTACCTATAATCTAATGAGAATTAGTTGGCAATGTAACTTACATTCAACAAACGGACCATCAAATAAAAGTGTGACCGAAGCATTTAAAACACATTGGATTTATTTATATTACTACATACAGTAAATATTGTTTTTATTTATTTATTTATAGAAATATATATATATATATATATATATATATATATATATATATATATATATATATATATATATATATATATATATATATATATATATATATATATATATATATATATATATATATATATTTATTTATAGCTATATCAATCACAAAGTTTATTAGTTCAATTATGTTAAAAGTATGAAATCCAAATAAATGGAAATTTTATATGCAATCAGAATACATTAATCTTATATGTTACTGTAGGCCTAAATATAGATATATTTGCAGAATAGTGCAGAATAGTTCTACCAGAAAGACCAGGAAGATAAAAATGATATTGAATTACATTTATTTGATGAGGATTATTTGACAAAAGTATAATATATCAAAACATAGGATTTCTTTGGCGGAGGCCTCGTCTGTAGCTTGAATTTGAAGCTTTTAGATCCAGCTATGACTGCCGATACATACATACAAAACGTAAATTATACATTTTGTTAACATTATTTAAAACAGCACAATTTATGTTTAAAGCTAGGAATAAACTACTTCCAAAATGCATACAAAAGTTTTTTGAAGACAAGGGGGATATATTCTGAGAGAAGAACAAAATTTTAGGAGGCTGAAAACAAGAACAACTTTAAAAAGTTAGTGTATGTCTGTCTGTGGTGTAATACTATGGAACAGTCTAGATGACTCTCAAACAATGTCAGGATAATAATCAATTTAAAAAGTTGTAAAAATATATGTTATTAAGGGAATATAAGGATGAAGGTGATTGAAAAAGTATAAAAAGAGAAAGGTATAAAGAAATTAATTAATGGCTATTTGCAGTACTATGTTTTTTTTTCCTCTGGGTTTATGTTACAAAATGTAAATGTACAAATGGAATCAAACATATGATTTTCAAAGATGCCAAAAGGATAAAATATGTTTCATGTAAAAAGAAGAGATAAGTAAAAGAAGAAATAAGTTTAAGTAATAGACGAATGATGTATGTGGTACTGGGGTGGGAAAATAATAAGCTTGTGCGTCATCCCACTCCATTTTCGACCATGTTGAAATGTATATTTTGTTAATGATATTTTATGTATGATATTTCTGTTCGAAAATAAATCAAATCAAAATCTAATCAACATACAATCATATTTAGGAAAAAAATAACCCAGTATTTTCAGCCTGATCTGTTGAGAAAACATTTTTCAGTTTTTTTTTATGTTTGGTCAGTTTAGTGGTCAATTTGTCAATTTTCATGTTTCAAAAAGCGTGGCACCCAACCCGCCCTCAAACCCAACCATCATTGGGGGATAAGCAGATCGTAATAAATTGTACAAATGAGATTGTACGAATTTATATGAATTATCCACTAAATCAAAAAGTTATGAATTGCTGTGAGATTGTGTAGGTATTTTTTGTATCAACTACCTTGCATTGCACTAGATTGCATTGTATAAGTTAGGCCCAATCCCAATTTAATTATTTTAACCCTACCCCTTTTAAATTTTAAATTTACCCCTAAGAAATGGGACACCACTACAACACCTGCACATGTCATCGTCATCTCTTGCTTCATATGAGATTGACGACCACGACTGCTGTCGTTACTCCAATTGTTTTTTTTATTGGTGTTCATCTTCAGGAAATCAGTGAAGGCATATATTATGTTATCATAATGATATAATGTGGCAATAAGATCGTAACTGTACTGTGTATTTACACCGTGGCCATATTCATCTAAGTACAAGAAAACATTAACGTTATACCAGACACTGTAAAAAGGGAATTCCCAGCCACTGGACTTCAAGTCGAGGGTATTCAAGTGTTATCGAGTGTCGGATGTGACAGTATGTTGTAGGACTACTATACAGGAGTTATTATTATGGATTATAGATAGCGAAATGTATCTTTTTTTTACGTTTTTTTTTTTTACATGAAGGTAAAACACAAATGTCATCATAAATGTATTAAAACATATGCTCGTTTGTTGTAAAAAATTATAATAATGACAAAAAAAATTATAAATTGGGCATCTCCTGACTTCCTTGTGCAGCAATGTTGCTGTTGTAGCTGGTGTATTCTGAGAAATTTTCTTATCCTTTGGTTTCGAGTGTGGTCCTGAAAAATCTCAGCTTCTCAAAGATCTATAGCAGGCTATATAGCCCTTCCCCTTAGCCCTACGTCTTCAAACTAAAGAGAATTAGGTAAGGGAAAAGGCTAAGGGGAAGAATTGGGATTGGGCTTTAATCATTTGCTCTGAATAATATTCAGACCTGTACTGAAGTAGTCTATATTTCAATATTTTCACTTAATAAAGTAATTATGTATTTTTAGCAGAGTGAAAATGTTTGTTTATTCATTTGAGATCACCTTTATGCATAGTTAGACAATTTGTTAAAAGTGTGACAAGGTCTGAACACAAGTAGTGGTTTAGCCTTAATTGGTAACTTTTACAGAAAAACATAAGTATTAGATTTTGAAAGCTGTAGTAATTAATCGGAACGTGTCTCTAGGTAAACAGGTGTTACAAGATTTACACTGTTATATTTACATTGATTTAATGAGTGCTTGGTCAGGACCTCTAGATGTCACTTTTTAGTGTAATGAATACAAATTTTGCATCATATTTCAGTTTGCAGGCTTCCCCAATACTTTTAATGAGAAACTTTTATCATGAGCACACAGCCGTGAAGAGCATGGAAAAATCTACCATAAGATCTACCATCAATTCTATGTAAGGGTGTAATACTCTCATCGTGACAAGTTGTAGTGTGATTTTCAGTTTTATTGGTAAAATTATTTAATTGAAATATTTATTTAGCTATACATGAGCAAAAATATGCCAAAGTCCTATCTTTGATTTGAGTGAGAAACAAATACAAAAGGCAATGATGTAAAGTTCAAGTCAGACACATTAAAAACAGTTTACTCTATTTTTGTAAATGTTTGTGCTTAGCATAACACTGAATTAGCCACACATTTTTTAACCTCTCTGCTTTAGTTAAAAATACTTAAGTAAAAATACAGTACAATACATTTCATATTATAAACTTTAAGATAACAGAGGTTACTAAACACAGGTTACTTTTCTTTTAGTACATGTCATTTTAAATAGAAAATGATCTCCAGATTTCATAAAACAGCAAGTTGCTACACCTGACAACAAAAACAAAAAATGATAAAACGATGTAAACCAGCCTGATCACATGAGAAAACTTAAGTATTTTACGGTTTGTCAGTTTGTGGCTAATTCGTACAAATTCATACTGTAGTCGTATGAAAATGGACGATTTTTAAAAAGAATTCGTGGCACCCAACCCTGCGCCTAAACCCAACCGTCCTTGGGTGATGAGCAAATCGTACTAAGTTGTATGAATTAGATGGTATGAATTCATACGAATTAGTCACTAAAAAGTTACAAATTGCCGTGAGATTTGTTGTGTAAACACGTATGGAAAAGTGAAAAAAACACAACATGCCACAGTTTTCTGCACACAAGTATCAGCAATTATTTTAAATCATTTTAAATAATTAAATAATTTTTTAAAATCTCATTTTGTTTCTTTACAGTGGCTCGGAGGAAAAAATATAAACAATTCCAAATAAAATCCACTTAATTCAAGACATTTGTTTTTGTTGTTTATCCACAGAATATTGTTTTCAGTGTATTTAGCACCATGCACTTGTGATTGAATCAACAAAAACACTGCACCCAGAGTCAACATGTATACATGGAGTCTCTTTGACCATAACTTAAAACCTCTGATTAGAAAGAAATCTGCAGAAAGTGAGCTCTCTAATATGTTGTAACCAGTTTTTCTCTCTTCGTGCCATGTTTTCACAGGCAGCAAGCATTTACTTTGTGGGTTTGGCAGAACAAGACGTGTGCCTATGTGAGCAGAATATGAAATTTTCATCCAACATGAGTTCCCAAAGGCCTCAGTCTGCATCTGTACTGGTTGAATCACAGTTCAGCAGGTAAACACCACAAGTTGCTATGAAAATTCACAGATCATCATTTAAAACTTGTCAAATTTGTCTTTAATTGGGTGTGAGCAAAAACATCCCATTTTTGTGTGTTTCCATTTTTACCTCAGAAGTTGATGAGACTTATTTCAGCATGAACTTCCAACTGAAACAGAATATTGAGTAGGGGGCGGGGCTTTCTTTTTGCACATCATTCTCATAGCAAAATGATAAAGGGTGTGGTTAAGAATATTGTGGCTGAAGCCGGCAAATAATCAGAAGTTTCACTGAAGATTACCAAAACATTTTTGTTGTTGTTGCTGTTCGTTTTCAGAGAATTGGCTTTCTATACTGCTGAATATTCTATTTCTGTTAGAAGTACATTAACATACTGAAAAGTCTTAGCAAATTCTAGTACACGCTGGCTTTAAATAATTTTTATTCCGACACTGGAAGATAATTTTACTTAAGCAAAATTAATAAGCACTTAATTAGTATGCCTCCTGAAAATAAGACTAAATATCTAATATATCTTCTTGCAGTATGAAAACGTACAATTGTGATTAAAGTTTTTCATATATTTCATTAATAAAAATAAAATACTTAGTAAAGCGTTTTTGCAGTGTGCATGGATTAATTGAAACCTAAATAACTTGTACTTTAAAAAGGGAGAGGAGACCGAAATAAATGACTGATTACTTGACATCAAGACATCAAAATTTGGTTCCTAAACAGTAAAATCATGATTCTTCAGCTTGTTTTTAGGGGTTAATATGCATGCTCACTCCAGGGGTGCAAGATCAGGACCAGTGTTGCCAATTGGGCTACACTGTAAAAAATCCTGGTTGCCTTACATTTTTAAGCTGAATCAACTTTGACTTTAAAAAGTTTGCGTAACTTATAAAATTAAGAACATGATTAACTTAGTTTAATAAGTAACTATGAACTAATAACATATGCTGTCAGGACTAATTGGTCATATAATTTTTTTCAGTGTACTTTCCATCTGTGTCCGCTAGATTTTTTATTCCAAGGCTGTTTTTCTATACCATTCAATTTCTTTTTCCAATATTGAAATTCTCATATGTTTTGTTTAGGGACTGGGCATGTTTTGGGACTTTTGACTTGTTTTTGAATGACCATTGGAATAGTTTTGGGCTATTTTCGATCGGTCATTGGGTTACATTTGTTGTGAAAACCTGGCAACCCCAATCGCAATACCAACTTCCTTTATGGCTGTTTATAAAGGATGGCAAACAATGCTATTACCATAAGAATCAATACCTTTTGTGTTACACATTATCATCCTCTGAATAATGTCGCATCCAATCACACTTTTCTTCTGAAGTAATTTACATCTTATTCCTTACAGCAAATATTCTCTCAAAAATCACAGCAAGCTCTTTGTTTTCAAGTCTGTGGGCATTCAAGTGGTTCTGTCATGTGATTTGCGTTTGAATGGTGGAGGTGGAAATTCAGTCAGGACTGAACCTCATCACATTCGTTTAATACAGATTACAAAACTAGAGAACAATTGTTTTCATGTGTAGTTGGTTCATTTAAGAGTAGAGATCTTTATATAAGGTGGTGGAGCCATGACCTAATGGTTAGAGAGTAAAACTTGGGTTCGAGTCCTGGCACCAGCAGGGATTGTAGTTGGGGAAAGTGAATAAATATCCACCTCAATAAGACAACTGATGTGATTCCCTTGAGCAAGGCATCAAACCCCCAACTGCTCCCTGGGCAGCCCACTGCTGTGTTCATGTAAGTCGCTTTGGATAAAAGCGTCTGCTAAATGCATAAATGTAAATACTGTATACCTCATGTCTGTAAAGCTAGTATTTGCTTGGATTCCAACTCATTTGTCGACACTAAAAAATTTACAACAGAAGCTGCAGGAACTGTTATCTGTACACGGGTCTGCACCAATCCCATCCCTCTGAGATCATCAGTCTATAGCGACCAATGAATGGCTCCTTTATTAGAAGACGTGGCTTCGCTAAAGCAACTATAATGACTGTTACACTTTTACCCATTCAAAACTACAGTAAATGAGTGACAAGTATTGTGTTTTCTATGTTTGGTTGTTCTTTATGTCTTTAACATTTCCTGGGTTGACAGATGCACCGTGGCTCTAATTACAGCACAACAGTCAGATTTCCATGGTGCATCCCCTTTAAGTTTATAACAAGCATCATTAGGAATTCATATTCACTGTATGTACACCTGCGCACTTGTCCCTTTTCGTTTAGGTAAATGGAGACATGATCGTCTCTTGAGAAGTGCACCTCAGCAGAAGTGCCTATGCTTAAGGGGTCTGTCCTACTGTTTAGAGGAGCATTTCAGGAGGCATAACTAATGTCCTTGAACATATTGCTGCTATGGCTGGTTATTCTCATCTCCAGCTAATGAGCTCTGCTGAAATCACAATTACCGTCACAGTGAATGAATTAATAAATGAATGGGTTGCACCCTGCTGGTGAGCTCTTATGTCTGTCATTACATTCCCAGATTTCTCCAAGTCCTCTTCTTCATATCAATCTGACATCTGTTCAGAAGAGGCTAAAATCCACTTAAAAATATAAACATTTAATTTGTTTTGTTTTTTTTTCCATAGCTTGTACATATTATGTAACTATCATAGTTGTTACATTAAAAGGTATGATCCCTAAGCTACTGTCAATAACCCATATAGTTACTTCAATAACACAGCACTGTATGTACAGCAGTGTACAATACACTGTATGTTAATACACATACGGTAAAATAAAGTTACTATTAGCTACTAAAACTATAAAATAAGCAATATCACACTTGTAGCAGCCACATCGCACTGCTATGGGTATGATAATGTATTTATACAACAGTTCGATGGCATAATCCTGTATATAAAAATTTAAATCAAACACGGAGAGTCTCAAAATCCTTTTGTAACAGGAACTACTTTCTTCCGCCATTCTGTAGCTGACGTCAGAACAGCAGAAACCGTTGCTACTTCACCAACATTATTTTAGGGGTAGCAATTAAATGATTCTCTGGCGTACTGCCTAAAGTGATGACAAAACAGGTGATTTTGCTGACATTTTAAGATTATAAGTCTGAACAGGCTGAAATACCATTAGTCTACAGAGATTTTCCAGTATTTCTCTGTTGCAATTGGGAGATCACAATAATTAACCCCGAAAAAAGCCAAAGCAATGCAATCACTACCAGATTACTGTTGTGTTTGTGTTAAGGAAAATGGCTAAACACATTCAGGCATTTCGTCTTTCTTTCCGTTTACTGAACTAGTCCGCAGTAACGAAAACAGGAGACTCATTAGAAACCACAAAGTAACTCAAAGAAAGTCACTCTTTGGTTATACAAAGAGTGGCCAACACAAAATACACACATTCCTAATATGAGAGTCCCATCTCACACTCAACACACTACAACTACTATGGTATAAATACAGCACTACAATATACAAAAGAGAGAGATCGACTTAGAAAGTCACTTACCAGTTTTATAATACAGGGATATGATTAAGAAAATACATAAAGATCACAAGTGCACAAGAGAGAGCAGACAAATGCAATATTTGGCAGCAACTGAACTTGGGATTTTTTTTCAGCTAAAAATCTGTATTTTTTAACAGTACTTGCTGTTTTCATTTGACATCAGAAACAACCTCACAAACGCTGTAATTACTGTGACTTAAAAAATAAAATAAAATAAAACAAAGTAGCAAAGAACTGACTCTTTCTGGCCTGCAGTGATGGACATTTAGCTGTAATTTGAAGGTCAGCTCCCAGCAGGCATTTCACTAGCACACATCCAAGATATGCAATTATACACCTCCCCTAACTCGCACTTGGTTTGTCCAAAAAGTGCCACAACAAGTCAAGCTTTAATAAACTGCCTCCCTAAATTCAGAAGAATTCACTTTGAAATACTGGCTTGTTTGTTACATGACAGACAAACTATAAATTAGCATTTCTTTAGACCGATATCCATCAAAAATCAATTCAGATGACGCTCTTCGGGTCAGAGCCAGACACGCTTTGCTAAACAGATGCACTTTCCGGAGTGTTTGAGTGAAAAACAACCACTTGCAGCTTTCAATCACTGCATTTGACTTTCATGGATTTTAACAGAGATGCAGAAAAGGGTTTGGTGAGAAGCAGGCCCAGAGGTCTGGAGCTATATCTAAACACCCCTGAAGTCCAAACATATTTAAGTTGCATTTTTTTTTCTTCTCACAACATAAATCGTGAGAGTCTTGGCTTCTTTCGTTGGTCCTTAGGGGTCTGGGAGTCTTTATATTGGAACCTTAATAAACAACTTACACCAGGTCTATATATCCTGGCAAGAACTGTTTTACCCTGTATGGCATTATAAACATTTGTTACCATGAATCTGCATTTTTTTTTTCATCCAGTAATGAAATCTAGCAGTTTTTTTCTATGCAGGCAGCACAAGTCATTGAGTCACTTGAAGCCGCAAATACAAGATGAGCCTGCATCTCTTGCTGAAACTCAATCTGACACCAGTCCATTGTGTTGACACATCAGTTTTGGAGAGAGGTAAACATTTTCTAGGGAAAAAAAAGTGTGATGATACAATTCCACATTTTCTCTTTGGTTGATTTTCATGATGATTATGGTGGTTGATTTGAAATCGCACAATTTATAACATGAATTTGTCCTGTATTCATAAGCAAGAAGACAAAGGTGATGAAGTATCCATTTTCAAAACCGAAGATGAAAATCCACAACAAGAAACATGCATCTCAGTGTGCTGGGATTAAAAAAACAACAACAGAAAGACTGAAGATACATTTACATATTTTGGTAACACTTTAGTTTACATCACAATTCATACTATTAACTACTGGCTTATTACCTGCCTATTATTAAGATATTATATGTTGTTTATAGTTAAAAAGCATGATGTTATTCTGCATCTCTAATCCTACCTAAAACCTAAACTTAACTACTACCTTACTAACTATTAATAAACAGTTAATTAGTAGTTTATAAAGCTAGTAGTGTTAGTTAATAGTTTGTTATTACAGTGAATTTTAGTCATATTACAAAACACAAGCGATAGACATTATTAGCACAGTGTACAGTAAGAGTATATTTTGTTTGATTTGATTTATTTCGAACAAAAAAAAAAATCATACACAAAGAAAATCTTTCAACAATATACATTTAATCATGATTGAAATGGAGCAGGATGAACCGCAAGCTTATTAATTTCCCCACCACATTACCACATACATCATTCATCTATTACTTCAAATTATTTCTTCTTTTACTGATCTTATTCCATTGAGACGTACATAAGCTTTACATGATACATATTTCAGCCTTTTGGAATCTTTGACATATTGTATGGTTTATTCACCATTTATAAATTGACATATCATAACATAGACCCAAATTTTTTTTAATAAAATAAATAGTATTGCAAATAGCCATAAACTTAAATCATTGTGTTCTTTTTCAAATCGCCTTTATTCATCAACATATTTCTTCAATAATATATTTGTATATTTCTATACATTTTCCATATTTTTACAATGACCTTTATTAATCATTATATTCCTTTAACAGTATATATTTATACAACTTTTTAAATTGATTAATATCCTGACATTGTTTGAGAATCTGTTCCAGACTGTTCCATAATTTTACACCACATGGACATACACATTTTTTTTTAAATGCTGTCCTTGTTTTCAACATCCTAAGATTTTGTTCTTCTCTCAGATTATATCCCCCTTGTCTTTCTTCAAAAAAAACTTGTATGCATTTTGGAAGTAATTTATTCCTAACTTTAAACATAAATTGTGCCGTTTTAAATTTAACCAAATCAGTAAATCATTAAAAAAAAAAAAAAAAAAAAAAAGTTTCACAGAAGAAAAAGCCATACTGAAAGAACACAAGAGTGAGTAAATGACAGATTTTTCATTTTTAAAATTAGAAATTGTCATGGAAACTAACTAAAATAGTTTGTATGAAGTAACTTCAGTGTTTCAAAAAGTAAACATTATTAAAACTATGTACAGTTAATAAAATGTGTAGAATTCCTGTGAAATTGTAATGCTTTTTCAATATTTTTGACAATAGTACATACAATTTTAAAAGTTATTTAGCAAGATACAAGCATTCAGTTTAAAAGTTCAATTTTCAAGGCTTAATTATAGGCTCACTACACTGTTAAAAAAAAAAAAAAAAAAAAAAAAAAAAAAAAAAAAAAAACTTTTGATTAAACTCAAAAAATGTGAAAGTTTGTTAACTTAAAGTTAAGTCAACTTTGTTTTTTTTTTTTTATTACAGTGTAGGCAAGTCATGGAAAACCATGGTTTGTTCTTTAGCCAATCAAAAAAAATACATTTATAATATTAGGGTTCTCACTCTTTGATGAACAGCAGATTAAAGTACTTTTTAAAGCATCATTAATTTTAAAACACCATTGTAATTTACATCACCAGCATATGTATGGGCATGAAAGTCCTTACTATACTTATCACACTAACATTATAAGGTAAATATTAAGTGTAAGAGTAATGATGATTTGAAGGTGTCATTTAAAAAAAGAATTATAACATTTGAAACAGTCATGTTGAAAAGAACTTTGTTGAATTCAATACTGGGAATATACAAATGTGGTAACACCCGAAGAATGTAAAATAAAAACTGTATGAAGTAATTATTTGATGAGTGCGAATCTTGACCATTTTGCACAGTAGTATTGACAAGATTAACACACCTAAAAAGTTTTTTTTAACTGCAAACGATCACGGCAAACTTCATTACGTTCTAAAATATTGATTAAATGGGAATTTTGTGTCTTAGTTCTTGTATTCAAATTTAAAGATTTTAAATTAAGAATTTATCGGGGTTTTTTTATATCTTTTATTCGGTTTTTGACAGCAGCTCAGTACAGAACACCATAAACAAATTTAATTTCTAAATTTAATTTGAGTACGTTTAAGGACCCATGTTTGTTTTTCCAGGCCTTAACTTCATATGTCTGAAATCGAAGTACTTTGAATTTACTGTTTTATATTTCTTAAAGGGGTGTAGGAATGAAAATTATCATATGCATTTGTTTATATTGCAAAACGTGGTTTCACCAAGAAAGCCTATACAGATTCCAAAGGCAGACACTGACAAGATCAGGGCCTGGTTAAGATGTGTTTGGACTTTGGTGGGTTTTACGATGGGGTCACATGTTGATTGGTCAATTTGTATGTCTCAGTATTTGGTCACATGGTCAAGAAAGATTAAAAAAAAAAGGTGGTAAACTTTGCTCTGGTTTCTTTTCCTGCTCTGCTTCTCTCTTGCTCAGGTGTCTATACTCTCTGGCTCTTCTTTGTCTCTCTCTCCCTCCCTCTCTCTCAGGTAACTTTATTTTACATTTAAGCTGTGTGCAATTAATGTCAAGTTTATATCATATGGTCATAGAATTTTATTGTCATTACAATTTCATTTGTGAATTCCTTTTGATTTAACATCAACACTTAATTGCTCCATATTGTAATACAGCACAATCACATAATAAAACTCTATTAATAAATAATATTATAATAAAACTATTTTTCACCATCATACTGATAATGTTTTTATTCATTCGGCAAAACTACAGTTTGAACCGCTGTAGTTAAAAACCCATTCTTTACAGGGGATAATAATATTGACCTTAGTGCTTTTTTTTCAGCTAAACAAATAGATAATACAGTTATGCAGAAGAAAATAGAAAAGGAAATACTGTGAGAAATTACAAAAAGTATAACAGCTGTAAACTCACTAATAAACTTTGAATATCATGCATGGAGGAAGACACTTGGTTTAAAGCGGGACTCTTGAATGAGAAAGTTCTGCAAATGTGAAACGGCTGAGCGGATCCTGGAGGAGTGTCATTTACTCCCTCTCTCTGCACAGCTGCTGCATGCTAGTGCAAATTAAAAATGCTCATAGGCATATTTTATCATGCTACTCCTCACCTAAAATTAGCCGGGGTCAAATACAGTTCCTCTCGTTTGCCTCTTCAAAGTTAAGGCTCGTCTGACCGTGGAAAAATTCCATCTTCATTCATCCTGAAGTTCTTTAAGCTCATGAGAGACCGTAAGCGTCGCTAAAGGAGCCAGCAGAGCAGATGTGGAGCCCACCTGCTACATAAACACTCTTTCTGTTTCATTTGCTTCTTTCCTTCTTTATCATATTCCTGCTGTTTCTCAGTCTCTATTTGAGGATTTGGACTTGGAGCAGGTAATGCATGCCAGAGGTCTTTACACAGACACACACACACACAGAGACACACACACACACACTTCTAACATGAAGTGAGGCAGTCATGTGGAGGACATTATGACATCTGGTACTTAAGTGAAGAACTGACATGGCAGCAAAAGTCTTTTGATGATGACTAAGCTTGGATACTTAACTCTCCATTAGGAAATCTAGTAGGTCTTTTTTTAAAATCTAAATGTACAGCTTGTACTTTTCTATATGACTTACTGAGCATATACGTCATGTTCATATATACAAATACATGTTTTATGGTTAAACTAAATTTAGACTGACGACACTGTAAAATATATATATATATAAATTTTTTATTTTTTTTTTACAGTGTCGTCAGTCTAAATATATATATATATATATATATATATATATATATATATATATATATATATATATATATATATATATATATATATATATATATATATATATATATATATATTTATATATATATATATATATATTTATATATATATATATAGATGTGTGTGCGTGCGTGTGTGTGCGTGCGTGCGTGTGTGTGTGTGTGTGTGTGTGTGTGTGTGTGTTAATTAACAGTTTCTGATTCACTAGTGTTTATTGTTTATTCATGGTTATAAATTGCATTATGGGATCTTGATCTCTGCTCTGTCGATTTTCGATGTTGAAAATGTTACTCTACAGTTGAACAAATTAGCCCCTTTCACACAGTGATACCGGTAAATTTCGGTAACAACTTTACCGGTAAATAAAATTTTTTTAAAAAGCGCTGTTCACACAGGCACGGTCATTTCGTTTTTTTTCCAGAAAGGACCATTCAAACATCCATTCCAAAATACAGGTAAGTTCTGACATCATTAACCAGAAATGGCCTATAAATGGCTGCGCTTGTATTTGTAAACATTTGACTACATTCCAAACTCTGTAGATGGATAAGCATTGTGAACAACTTCGATAAAAACTTATGAAGGAACACTTTCAAGATGTACATATGTGTGTGTGCTGGCACTCACCGGCTGCTACACGTGCACACAGGTAAACAAACAGCGGTTTTTCACAAGCATTTTTACTTTAATTTTTTACACAGTTGGCATTAAGAGAGAACATAGAAACGTTATCTGACTAACATCTAGCAGCTAAATGTGTCTGCAAAAATATTCAATAGCTTTTTTTTTCATAAACAGTGAATGCATCTGAATGTTCTGATTCGCTGAAGTAGACATCTCACGTCAGCACGTTCTAAGCGTGAACGTGCTCTTTCCATCAGTTTTCCTTCTGCATTCACACAGCGCAGCATTCCAGCAAATAACCGGTAATGTTACAACTTCTTTCCAGAAAATTATTAAAAAGAATTTACCGGTATTTTCAAAAAGGGTCTCTTTTTAATCTCTTTTTCCCTCGGTTGTTTACGCATACATATGACGTATAACATTAGTTAACATATGAAACATCATGTAGGTAATATAATTTCACAAAATATATAAAGCAAATGCTGTATTAAATAACAATAACTATACATCTCAATACAAATAATAAAACATTAAAGAAAAAAATTACAAATCTCTTAGAGCTCTCCTAATGGCTCTCACAGCAAGCAATTTGAGAATGTGAGGTTTCCCCATGCCTGAGAGGTGTTTAAAAAATGGCCACTGAGTAACATGACTTGCCTTAAAGGGACTTTGTTCGCATGCAGTCCTGGGAAAACTTGTATTTTTAAATAAATTAAAAAAATTAAGCTAAAAAATAAATGTAACATTTTAAAATCCATAAAAGGGCCACTTTAAGAATATGGAAATAGTATCTGTATTATAATAGTCGCTTAGGCTCTTAACTCAGTGATTTATTTAACTTTATTAAGTTGGGTCATTTATTACAACCTGACTGGCTGAGTGGAATGTTTCTGGCTTCCTTTTACAAAACTACGTAGTTTATAATGAATCATATCTCCAGCCAAAATTTACTTCTTCCGACCATCTGCTCAGGAATTCTGGAGTTTCACATGACAGAAAAGAAGCACTTTTTTAAGCCCTGGTGAAAAATATCCCTTTATAGCGCTTTGTAGCACAAACAGATTCTTCATCATGTTCCACAATCTTTAAATAAAACATTTTTAAGAAGAAGAATTGGTTGTCATGTTAGTTGCTCTGCTACGAATAATACGTGATAAACAGGCTCTGCTGCTTTTAAATAAACGGTACAAGCTCAAAGATAGGAAATCATTCTTCTGTGAAATGTTGATTAGTTGAAAAGTCATATAAAAAGCTTGAAATAACAGATTGTGTATTGGATTTGTTGCTTATGAGAACACCAGGGCTTTGAAGATGAACGCTGAAATTCAGCATGACTTATGAAATTAGTCGAGATGCATCTGGATGAGAATTAAACATAAGAGGTTTAAATAAAATATAATACTTTGGTTCTTGACTAAGTCTTAAAAGTGTAACGAAAACGGCAACATAACTTGGTTTTGAAGTTTTTCTCAGGAGGGGTGGGGAGGGGGAAATATGCTGCTACAATCTAAAAGTTTTCAACCCTTCACTAAAACAATCAATCTACAAACATAAGATTTTTTGAAGATCATCTAAATCAACCTCTTTTCAATGTTGCAGTTAAGGCATAACTTTACACAATGTTAATTCTGGTGGTTGGAAGATCCGGTGTCAGAAAAGAGTCTAATCAGTATGAATCATAGAATTTCCTTCATATTAAAATTTTGATTTTGAAAAGTTGGCGTGGCCCCAAACTCCTCCCTTCATTGGGTGATGAGAAAATCATACAAGAATGTACAAATGAGATCATACAAAGTAATATGAAATGGCCACTAAATCAAAAAGTTATGAATTTTGTGAGATTGCTTTGGAATATTGTGTAGAATCTGACATTTGTTATAACCTGTGTTCTTTAAATTAAATCAATTTCATATTCTATTGTTTTATTTTTGTTTTCATATTATTTGTTTTGCATTGATAAATTTCAAATGATGGTAACATAATCACTTATAAATCTTAGTTATTCATTTAGCCATTCATTAATTTGATTGATATTTTTAATTCATTCATGTTTAGCATTTTTTATATGAATCATTTATTGATTTGATTTCTTTATTTTATATATTTCTTATTACTTGCTCTGCTTTTAGTGCTTTTTCCATTGTTTAGTTTTATTTTGATGGGGTTTCATGAAATGTTCCTCTCCCCTGATATGAGATATGAGGGTATGTCTCTAATTTAAGGACTTGTGGTCTGGAGACTGTGATCTAACAATTGTATGTCCACACACTCATCATTAGAAAATTTCAGATGCAGTGATAGGGGCAGTTCATATGGACCTTAAAATAATGAATGAATTTGAATTGTGTTATTTGAATTATTAACAATTGCAATTTAATAAAACAGAATATTATGTCAATAAAAAAAATGCTTTGAATTTGAATTTCTTAACTTGATTTTGAATTTCTGGTAACACTTCATAATAACTACACACTGCGAATCATCTATTAAGCATTATGCAAGATGTATTAATTGTCATTTATAAGGAATTTATAAAGCATAAATAGTCCTCACTTTAGATTAGGTTACAAAACTGGATAAAGTTTTGTTATTAAAGCATTTATTAACATATTAACTATTAATATATGCCTAAATAATAAGATATATAAATGTTGATTTGAATAGTTTATTAATCATTGACTATTGCATACTATTTCAATCTCTAAAAGCAGCAGCTTCTCTCAAATAACTGGTTTATAAATAATGCAATGGTTAATTTAGTAATGAAAAACAATAAAGTATGAAAATACAATAATTAAGCATAGTATAGATGCGCTTTAAAGTCAAGAATACAGCATTTATATCTGCCGTTATTAACTGCTAACTAACATATGTTAGAGTAAATGCTTAGGGATTTAATTATTTGCTAATGCCAAAGTGTTAACGAATTTCTTAACTTGAATATTGAACATCTGTATTTTTACAAACCCGATATCTGCAGTCTATGAGTTGAGAACAGAAACTGAAATCTGAAGTTTGAAAATGCGTCTACAAAAGTACTTAAATTCGGACTTACATTTAGTTGTCTTAAAATTTCAGATGTTCAAAATTAAAAGTTAAGAAATTCAAATTCAAAACATTTTAAGGCATATAATATTATGTTATTAAAATACAATTGTTAATAGTTCAAATGAACAATTCAAATTCAGATTGTTTTGGCATATTTTAAGCTCCATACGTTCACATATTGCGTCTTTTGCGTGCACAAGTTTGTTATCTCCAATGGAGGCACATGGCTCGTGCACACACATTGGGAGTGATTTGCTAACATTTTCCAGGGGCACCAAGTTAAAAACATCTCAATTCAGAATGCCGTAAGCACACTGTGAGTCACGTGACAAGAACTAACCAATCAGCTTCATAGTTGTATGGAATATATACATTTTGGTAGACTAATTACTTCAGACAAACACAGAACACCCAAACACTGCGGTGCTTTTTAATTTTCTCTATAAATAAAACTTGTATCAGAGTTACAGCAATGTTTTGTTTGTCGTCCTGAGAGAATGGTTGATAATCACCTAGCAACGACAACAGAGCACGAGCACAAAGTGTGTTGAAAATAGTAAAGGAAGCATTAATCTTGGACTTTCCAAGCACTTTTGGACACAATATCTGAACGACCCATTTTATGACCCTGTGTCACCTCGTGTGTGGATATTGTCAAAGTGAATTGTTACTTTTTCTGCTGTACCATTTCTGACGAGTTTGTCATGCATGATATCATACTTCAAATAGACCTACTGTACATGGCAGCTTGTTTAACCGAACACACCTGACAAAGCCAAGCATCAATATGAGCATCAACAATTACCATGCAAGGTCTCAAATAAGAAAAAGAAAATGTACAAGCTTTTATGACAGCAAAAAACTGCACCTTGTATGCACACATTTAATTAGATACATTTACCTCACGTATATGTTAAAGCGGAGTCAAAACAAGCCTTACAAAGCTACAGGGAACATTGTTTTATTACATTATGAAGTCTATGGTTACAAGAAGACACTAACAGTTTTTAGAGACACAGCTGGCAGCTTTATTCACAAGTGTGAAATGTGTTTTACCAGAAAACCTTTGAGGATGTAGTAGAAAAAGCTAAATATCATAAAGGGGAATGAAATGTTTGCCAAGCATTTGCCCTCAATTTACTGCCAAAGACTTGCAACATGACCTGATCAAAGGAAGAAAGACATTTCAATCCAGCATTGGGAGGAAAAAAACACTAGACAAGCATGGCCTTCATGTTGCTGAACAGTGCTCCTGACCATGAAGGCCAACTTGAGCATGCTAAATTTAAATTGGAAAGACCTGTGAAGCTCTGGGAAAATGTTTTATGAGTTGATGTGACAAAACTGGAGCTTTTCAGACCTGTGGTGGGCCTAAAAAAGGTGAGACTTATGAGCTGAATAACAGCATCTCCAAAGCCAAACGAGAAGGTCTTGTTCTAGACAGGGGCTGACTTAGGGATTTGGGGGCCCTAAGCAATTCTGGTTATGGGGCCCTAGCATTACAACTCAAAACTTTCCCTTTCTCTATAGATCTTTTTTCCCCATGTAGATTTTTTTCTGTTTTTTCTCTTTTTGTAAATAAACTGCATGTGGAAACTTTATCTTCTTAATGTGAAATTAAATGCAATAAATTCACAAATAAAAAAAACAAGTTCACAAACCATGTACAGTAAGTATATTTGTGATCAGATTTTAATGTTTGCATGTGCAGTACGGATGGAATGTTCCTCTATTCATGAGGGCCTCTGGTGTTGAAGTAATAACGTTGAAATCTTAATTGTTACAGACAGATTTTACAACATATAATATAGGCTTCTTGGCATTGATTGGGTCCCTAAGCGGCTGCTTTCTTCGCTTATTGGTCAAGTCCCAACCTGGTTCTAGGGATGCACTGCTGTATCAGGAGATCTGAACTCTATGAAGGTCATCATAGATTTTTTGAAGTATTGGGAAATATTAAAGATTGTGATGCATAGACTAAGAATTGATGATCCATGGACTTCTCAACAAGACAAATCACATAAAAAATAAATAAATAAAAAATTATATATATATATATATATATATATATATATATATATATATATATATATATATATATATATATAGACCGACCGACCGACCGACCGACCGACCGACCGACCGACCGACAGATAGATAGATGGACAGAAAAGACAGACAGATAGATAGACAGACAGACAGACAGACAGACAGACAGACAGACAGACCGACAGACCGACAGACCGACAGACAGACAGACAGACAGACCGACAGACAGACAGACCGACAGACCGACAGACCGACAGACCGACAGACCGACAGACAGACAGACAGACAGACAGACAGACAGACAGACAGACAGACAGACAGACAGACAGACAGACAGACAGACAGACAGACAGACAGACAGACAGACAGACAGACAGACAGACAGACAGACAGACAAGACAGACAGACAGACAGACAGACAGACAGACAGACCGACCGACCGACCGACCGACCGACCGACCGACCGACCGACCGACCGACCGACCGACCGACCCGACCGACCGACCGACCGACCCGACCGACCGACCGACGACAGACAGACAGACAGACAGACAGATATATATATATATATATATATATATATATATATATATATATATATATATATATCCAAATATTCTGTGGCCTGGTTCAGGGATCATTCTGAAACATGTATATTTAAAAAAGCTTGATGGACCTTGAAGTGGAGATGTGAAAATGTGAATACCCAAAATCATCTGAAAGATTTTCAAGTGAGGAATGAGCCAAGCTTGTAAGTGCTAAGAGGCAACATTTATTTGAAATTAGAAAGGAAAAAAGGTTTTGTAAAAGGTTCTCAGAATTTAGCTTTTGGGGGTTGAATCTTTTTTATTTATTTATTTAAAAGACAATCTGAATCTAGTTACTTTTGTTTTAGTTCTTTTTCATCCACTTCATAATCGTGCAAACTTATGACTGGTTTATAATAGTTTTTTGTAAGATATTTTTCATAAAATTTTGTTCGTGGCAACAAATTGTCTTGCAAATCAAGGGGATTGAATAATTTATTTCAATTTTAAAAAGTGTTTTTTTTTTTCTTTTATTAAACAGTGGCTTTTTTGTGAAATGTTGGCTCCATATTTAAATAAATTAATTTATAATTACAAACAAACAAGTAGCCTTTAGCAAGGTACAGTTTCTTACAAAGTGAAGAACAGTGTTACTTAGGAGAGAAAAATGCATCACAAACACACAACCATCCAAATAAATAAAAATAAATAAATAAATAAAATAAATAAAAATGTAAAAAAATTTTTAAAAAAAATCAAATAATTAAATAAAAATAAAAGTTAAATTTTTAAACCTGCCATTTACACACTATTCTCCACTTTGTAAGAAATAAATGTCTTATATTAAAGGTGCAGTAAGTGCATTTCAGAAACATTTCTTGTTGTGCTTAAAGTAATGATTAAAGTAAATGATGTATGCCATTTGTGCATACACGTGCTGCGCGTTTATGAAAGAAAGAGAGAGAGAGAGAGAGAGAGAGAGAGAGAGAGAGAGAGAGAGAGAGAGAGAGGGGTAAAAACATGCTGAATCAAAACTTTTTTAAAATCCTGAATTATTATTGGAGTTAATTTTAATACTATTTTAGTCACACAAAGCTGATGTACATTGTGTTGTTATAAATGGGTTATATGCACAGAAGTGTTGTTCAGCCACTGAAATCTTCCGATGAAAGATTGATGTGACTATTTCAGTTTCCTGAGGGACATTTTACAGCATCGATAATGTAGAATTTTATTAAGTTTAACAACAAAACATCAGTAAAAACGCTGTTCCGCCTAGCCTGCTTTACTGAGGTGAAGTATTTGAGGTGAGGTTTTATATTCACAATAGCTCATTTTTGAACAATGACAACCTGTGACTCGCTCCCTGTATTGTTTCCATGCTACTCTGAATATTCGGTCAGAAATAGCATGCAAGTATGGCTTAGTAATGAGTGTAATTCCAGCAAGCCACCAACCAAGCTTTAGCTTTAGCTCAACACATGAGATAGGGTTCTGCAGTCATCTTTAAGGTGCATGCGCTTATGTTTTTAGGAGGCGTGGCTTTGGACGGCAGAGGAGGGACTGCGCTTCAGAGATTTATGCTAACAGGCTAGCATTGTCGCAGATCACCTAAACTCTGTTGGCTGCCATTTACTTCCTTATATCAGAGGTGTCCGAACTCGGTCCTGGATGGCTGGGGCCTCATGCATCAACGCTGCGTACGCACAAAAACTTTGCGTACACTAGATTTCATGCTCACGTTTGGATTTATTAACGATGAAATTAACGTGAGAATGTGCGTTGGTTCACGCCAACTTCAGGTCTGGCGTACGTGCATTACTTGTGTGTGTTTGTTTTATTTCCATTGGCGACTCCTAGAGGCAATTATGTTAATTTGCACACTACAAAGGATCTTTGAGCCGTGCAATGGCAGCTGTATGGAACGGGATCATCCGCATGTCTAGCAGATTTATAAGGTTTCCATACCATGCAGTTGACCAGCCAAACATTAAAGCACAATTTGCAGCGATCGCCGGTTTTCCTAATGTAATCGGAGCGATCGACTGCATGCACATTTCAATAAAGGCGCCATCTGAAGACGAATTTGGATGAATCAGAAACATTTCCATTCAATAAATGTGCAAATAATATGTGACGCTCAAATGCGCTTAACATAATACACACACACACTTATTAATGATTCCTACTTGTCTTCCTCGTGATGAAGAGTAGGCAAAATCTGATATATAGTGGGGGAAAAAAGAAGAATGAGTCCATCAGACGCTGGGTTCGAACCGAGTCCATGATCGAACGTCTCAAAACATGTTGCCATGCGCTTTACAAGCTACGCCACTCACGCTGCTATAGACACTATACAATTTTACACTGTTACATCAGACCTTTTCTTTTTAAATTCACTCACTCACAGTGCAATGTTCAGACCCAAGGGCGTTAACAGTGTCAGCTAAACTCTCCCACTCTATCTCTTTCTTTTGTTATTAATTCCGGAGGATAAACTTGCAAATAACACAGTTTTTCTCCAGTCTACCTCTGATAGGAGCACCTCCAATTCACATTCTGTTCAAAGTTTCTCTTTTTGCTTGCTTTTGCGTTTGGTTTCCCAAAGTAGAGTCATTAGCATATTCACACAGGGAAGGAGTCAGGGAGGGGTTATGCGCTCAGTTTCACGTTATTCTGGATGTACAAAGAGAATATGCGTGAGATTCCGTGTTTTATACATCTGAATTTTTTACTGCGTACACACATTTACAGCTTTGTGCGTACGCAATGTTTTAGTATGATTTCAACGCAAGTCTTCGTACATGAGGCCCCTGGTGTCTTGCTGACTTTAGCTCCAACTTGCTTCAACACACCTGCCGGGACGTTTCTAATACATCTAGTAAGAGCTTCATTAGCTGGTTCAGGTGTGTTTGATTAGGGTTAGAGCTGAACTCTCCAGGACTGAGTTTGGACACCCCTGTCCTATGTAAAATAGGTAGGTGAAAATAACTAGGTAACAGCACTGCTTAATAAAAATGCGCCTGCTCCAGCCATGGTACGGTAGCAAAGATCCTTGATTATTTTGCCAGAATGAGAGTATAGTTCCCAGCCATATCAGTCTAGAAAATAGCAACTTTACTTTTCCTGTCAGTCTTGGTACACAATGTATTTGCAGAGTGACTAAAGAGTAAAGCTTTAAATAGGAAAATTATCAAAATCTTATTTTATTATTATTATTATTTTAGTTGAGCAAGATGCTAATGGTCTAATCTGATTCAATGATTTTTACTAAATTAAGCTAAAAGTGCTTTAGCCATACCCTGAGATCAGCTGAATGACCTCAAAAATGATAAAAGTCAACTGTTTAAGTCTAGAATAGTTGTGAAATTAGCCTATTTTCTGATTCGCAAAATGAAGTGTGTTTACAGTACATTTCTGGCAACCCCAACTGACTCATTACTATGCATTTCACTGCTTTTCCGGTTGTTTGTAGTGCAGTCATTGCTTCACGGAGGCTTCAAAATGGCAAAGACAAGTACGGGTGATTTACGACCATTACATGCGTTTATTTTCTTATCCAGGCAATGTCCCATATGCTCCCAAAATAAATGTTATATCAGCTCCATCAGGACCCATTCTCATCAAATGCCCTTCTCCTGGCACCTCTTTGCCTGAAGCTTGTGAGTCTCATGCTCATTTCACCTGTTCACCAGATGATTCAGGACAAGAACATGCCAGCTTGGCTGTTTTATTCATGTTTTGCTGCTTTGGATTTACCACTGAATGAACAGAAGAGCATTTGTGTTTGCCAGCCATGGGTATATTGCAAAAACCGAAAATCTCTCCCAGAAACAACAAGCAAAATCAGGGATATGGGCATGTTTCAGCCTTTTTAAATCTTGCTACATCTTGTTTCATTTAGTAGGCTTTGTTTTGGAAAAATGTTAGTAGTTTGGATTGTAAAACTAATTTTCAATCCCTTTAAAGAACAACAATTTTTATGTGGTAATTGTACATTTACTAAATGGAGTCTTCCTTCATTATTGCATAATGATTCTCTCAACGTCATTTAAATCGAATTTGATTGAAGTATTTTTGCATAGCTTACCAGTGAGCTATTACTCCGTGTAGTAAATGCTAATCTGTCTGAATGCACATGCTGGAGGTTTACTAGAACCATTTTACTGGCAAAATGCACATCAAACATTTTTTTCGATCAATCGCCCAGCTCTGTATTTAATTGTTTTCTCTAAATCTTGAATAATAATAATAATAAAAAAAACATTGTCTTCATCTCAATCTCTATTGAATGTTTGCAAATGCAACTGAAACTGTAGAAATAAGCATTGTGCGTGAGATGTCATGGCACATTTGATGGCTGAAACTTGCAAGAAATTCATTCAGTCCAATTGATTCTTTTTAAACCATTCTGATGACATTTTCTGCACACTGCAGCTCATTGCCGAGACTGCTCCTCAGCCACTTTGCTCTCCTGTGCTGTTCTTGACCCTCCAATATATCCCTTCTCAATTCATTCCAATCCTTCAAGTGGAACAAGCACGGGGAGAGGAGAAGGTGCTGATAAACCTGGCAAAAACACCATTACCTTTCTGAGTCAGCTTCCTAGAATGACCTGGAGATGTGTGACAGTGTGAGGATCAGAGGGTCCATTTACTGTACTAGTGAAAGAAGCTGATGCAGTTTCCCTTTGTGTGAGTTTTGGTTTTGAAAGCCTGAGTACAGATCTCACAGCTCATTAAACTTGGCGTCTTAATACAGATTTTGTAGAGGTTAATTCAGAAAATGATACAAAAGTGTTGTTTTAATCACTGCCTGTGCTTAATTTGACACTGACACGCTGCATTGGTTTTTATAGTCCTCCTGATATGAAAATTATATATTTGTATCGCAATTATAATTTTGGCTGTAATTATAATTGTTAGTCTTAAGGTTATCTTTAAGCTATCATGGTCCAAGACAATTCATTGTTGGAAAAAATAAGCAATCAAAACGTGCATGGTCTTATTTTCTGCAAACATGGACCAATGTTGGGAGCGACACAGTGGTTCAGTGGTTAGCACTGTCACATTACAGCAAGAAGGTCACTGATTCGAGTACTGGCTGGGTCAGTTGGCATTTCTGTGTGAAGTTTGCATGTTCTCCCCTTGGGTTTCCTCTGAGTGCTCCAGTTTCCCCCACAGTCCAAAGACATGCGCTATAAGTGCATTTAATAAACTAAAATGTCCAAAGTGTATGCGTGTGAATGAGTGTGCATGGATGTTTCCCAGAACTGGGTTGCAGCTGGAAGGGCATCTGCTGTGTAAAACATATGCTGGATAAGTTGGCGATTCATTCCACTGTGGTGACCCCTGATAAATAAAGGGACTAACCAAAGGAATATGAATGAATGAAGGAATGGATCAATGTTTTTTTTTTTTATGGCATCACTAAACACTAAACACTCAAACGCTCTCTAGTATCTGAAGTTTTCCATCAGTCTATAATTTACATGCATACTGTACTGTATATGTATATACGGCCCAAGCTCTGTCCTGGAGGGCCGGTGACATGTAGATTTTAGCTCCAACTTGCTTCAACACACCTGCAAGGATGTTTCTAGAAAGTCTAGTAAGAGCTTGATTAGCTAGCCCATGTGTGTCTGATCTGAATTGGAACTAAACATTGCAGGACACCGGCCCTCCAGGGCTGAGTTTGGACACCCCTGGTCTAAATGGACAGTGATTTTACTTAAGACAAATAGTAAAAAATTTGCAAACACATTGCTTTAAACTTTCAATAATCCGCATATACAGCATGTGTAGCTCTGGGATCAGGAAGTACTCGGATAACATTATGCTGTTATTTTTTTATTTAATGTGTGTTTTTAAGATAAATTTATGTGTAGGGTATACAGTCCATTGTTAATTGCAGAGCTCCTTTTTAAAAAAAAAGAAAGAAAGAAAAAAAACAAGTTCTGAAGGAGATCAAACCTCAGCCAGGCAGTGGTGGAAAAATCATATAATAGTATAATCATATAATTAAGTTATAGTACCATTACTTACCCAAAAATATAGTGCAAGTAGAGTAAAAGCATCTGTTGTTAATATTACTCAAAGTATGAGTAAAAAGTAGACCTTTTAAAAGTACTCAAGAGTAGTGAGTAGCGAGTATTATGCTGGGAAAGGTTGATACATCAATTTGTGTATGTGAAAACACATTCTATAGTGCATTTATGACTGTTTAAGGTTATTTGGTGATTTCAGTCATCATACAGTAGACATTCACCATATTTTCAGTGGCATGAAGTCTAAACAGTTGCTTAGTTATTGTGTGTAACAATTTGGTGTCTTGAGGTTGTTTCTGTATGAGATTTCTATCTGTGATTTAATTGGATGGGAATCACAAACCTGATTATTCTACTTCTAGTACTCTTCTTCTACTTCTCTACTAGCGAATCACCATAGACAACATAAATAATAAAAGTAGTGCATACAGGTTGAAGGAAAATTTTGGAGTAAAAGTTCCAATACAGCACTAAAAATATGCTGAAGGGAAAGTAAAAGTACATATTTTTAAAACTACTTTGTAAACTACAATTTCTGAGAAAAACTACTCAATTACAGTCATTTGAGTATTTGGGACTTGTTACTTCACACCACTGCAGCCAGGCAATAAAAAGTAATGCAAAAGTAGCTCAAAAGTTACAGATTACCACAAAAATTACTAAGTAACTCAGCTAATTACTTTTTTGGGAAAGTAACTCAATATTTTTTGATCAGATCTTTCCCTAACACTGGTCATTGTGCCTGCTGCCGCCTTGATTATTACACCATAATGAGAGTATAATTCTTAGCCATATCGATAGTAACTTAGCAAATAGCAACTTTTAATTTTCAGGTGCTCTTGGTACACAATGTAAATTCAGAAGAGTCTTATGGAAACTGAAAATTGAGTGAGATGCTGATGTTCTTATACAATTCTGTGACTTATTCTAAGCTAAGCTAAAAGTGCTCTAGCCAGACCCAGAGATCGGCTGAATGAAGAATCAACTGTTTAACTCTAGGGGACTTTTAAAATGAGCCTATTTCCAAACAAGTGGAGTGATCCTTTAACTGAGAAAGAATATTTTTGCTGTTTTTTTTTATTTTATCAAATCTATGTATGTGTATATATATATATATATATATATATTTTTTTTTTTTTTTTTTTTTTTTTTTCTTTAAAAAATGCTAATGAGCTATAGCACCCTGGTCATTTCCAGAAGTGGGCGGAGTCTTCACAGGTTACTAGTATTGCACAATACTGGAATTCGGTACCAACCGATACAGAAGTTTTAAAAATGTCAATTTCCCGCTAACATTTAAACGCTACCGAGCATGTTCTTTAACAGCGATGATTTGCCATCATGTTCACGTGCTCAACAGAAATGACTGTAATTGGCCGTGAAGATCCTCAGTTCACCGAACTCACCTGTGTTTACTGAGTGTAACCCCAGATACAGGACACTGGAGCGTTTTAAAGCCAAGATTCAAGATTCATCATTCGTATGTCCGCTTACAGGCCAAACCAGCTGATCGATGTGACTTTAAAACACTCCAGTGTCCCTGTATCTGTGTTTACACTTAATAACCAGCGGTGAGTCCGGTGAACTGATGACCTTTACGGCCAATCACAGTCATTTCTGTGAACACATGTCAAATCAGCGCTATTTAAGAACGTGCTCAGTAGCATTCAAATGTTCACAGAAAATGAACGTTTTTAAAACTTCAGTATCCAGAATTCCAGTCAACCCTAGATTATACCCTGGTTATTTTGGGAACAAACAAATTGCAAAAACTTTTTCACAGTCTGCAAGCATGAGCACTGATATTATACAAAGGTCAATAGAGCAGAAACCGCATGACCCTGAGGACAATGTGCCTTTTGCGTGTCAGTACAACTGTTTCGGTCCATTTGAGAGAATTTTAAAAGGCCACAGCAAAACTTTGGAGAAAGAGCCTGAAATAGAATGATATCTCTGCTTTCATTTCTCCTCATTAAACACCCAAGGTCACTGAAAAGCACTGCTCGAGCCCCAAATGGTTGCATCAGTCAGGAAAACACACCGAGTGGCAAGAGAGCACCACAAGAGGCAGTGGTGGCTAGTGGACGTATTATAGTGTGTCGTTTCATTGTTGCGTTTGCACGTCCGATATCTGACTAGCTTTTTAAAATGTCAGGCCTGAAGGTGTTTGAATAAAACATCAGTCTGGCCGCTTGAGCTCATCTTCAGCTCAGCTTTCAGGGCCGTGGGCCATTTCCTAGCGGTGACCTCTATTCACATTAAGAGTCACTTAAAACACACCAACTCTTCAATGGCCCTCCCGAAGATCCATTTCACATTCTGATAAACAAGAAGACCTTGACCTGTGCCATACGTACCTACAAATGTGTTTATTCCAACAAGTTTATCCTCATATGCATCTGGTTAATGATAAACAGACTGCGTGCCTCTAAATATAGGATATTTTCTGTAATGATGAGTAATGATGGACAACATGGCGAATGTAGCCAAAGCTCATTACCTCTAAGGCAACTGTGCATGTTAGCGCAGCAGGAGCTCGCTGCTAATCACTGGCCGCGGTCTAACCCCTCTTTAGTGTTATGACAGTAATGGACGCATCTGATGGCATCTGTGCAGAGGTGAAGCGCATGCAATGTGGGATGATTCTTCAATGCTAAAGAGAATTTGAAGCTTATCGCTGGTCCTCAGCAGGCTTCATCATTAGATGCACCCGTCCAAAGCTTGTTAAAGTCAGCATGAAATGCAAGTTAAGATTGTCCTTTTTCCCTTATAGTGCTTTATTTTGTCCTTTGGGAATTGATTGTATTGTTGGAAGATGGACGATGCAAACAAAGTGGAAGAAGATTTGAATGACAGTTTGCACTCAGTTGTGAAGGATTACTGTCCACCAGAACTTCATAAGCAGGGGGGAGGGAATGTTATGGTATTTGTATAAAGCAGTGTTTCCCAACCCTGTTCCTAAAAGCACACCAACAGTACACATATCAAACACACCTGAATCAACTCATCCCAATATTAGAAATGACTGCAAAATCTGAAATGAATGGGTCAGATAAGGGAAACATCCACTATATGTACTGTTGGTGTGTCTTCAGGAACATGGTTGGGAAACACTGGTTTAAAGACTGAGGGCAAATAAATTTTTACAAAATAATTAAAAAAGCAGCAGTACATTGTTTATAACAAGAACTATATGCATATAAAATAAAGATTTTGATTTCATGCCGACTATTATGCAAAAATTCAATCAGCAAATCACATAGCAGTAACTGGGTGTTTCTAAATGTGGTCAAGACGATCTGCTGAAGTTCAAACCAATCATCAGAATTGGGAAGAAAGGAACAATAATTCAAGTGAAGTTGAGCCTGATCTGAGTATTTCAGAAACATACGGTATGTCCAGCCAGGAGTGCCGCTAGGGGGGTGGGGAAGCAAGGACAATTCAAAGCTGGGACGATTCAAAGAGTCCACTGCGTTTAGGCCCCCCTCCAAAGAAATTATTAGGGGCCCACCAGTAAGCCCCGTGCTTCAATTTCGTCCGTGAAATCGACGCAAATGCTTTCTTAGGACAAAGTCATACCAAAATTGGAAAACAGACATTTTTGTTTCCTACTAGTACCACTTGAGTATTGTTCAAAAACTACAGCCAATCTCCATCCATTTATTACCAATTCAATTCATCTTTTTCTCTAGTGCTTTTAAAATGTAGATTGTGTCAAAACTAATGACAAAAAGTCAAGATGACAAATATATTAGTTGCTTTAACTTATTTTAATAAGTTAATTGGTTTTCAACAAAGATTTCCAAGTTATACAAAGTTTAACTTCATATTTTTAGTCTGTTTGATTGATGCAAGTTGAGCTGACTAAAAAGGTTAATTTCATTCATTCATTCATTTTCTTTTCGGCTTAGTCCCTTTATTAATCTAGGGTTGCCACAACAGAATGAAGCACCAACGTATCCAGCATATATTTTACGCAGCGGATGCCCATTCAGCTGTAACCCATCACTGGGAAACATCCATACACAGATATACACTACGGCCAATTTAGCTTACTTAATTCTCCTATACCACATGTGTTTGGGCTGTGGGGAAACCAGAGCACCCGGAGGAAACCCACGCCAACACGGGGAGAACATTCAAACTCCACACAGAAATGAAAGGTTAATTTGATCCAACTTTTAAGAAAAAAAAGGCAGCAAGAATTTCTTTACAGTGAACATGGTCCAAAAACAGGGTCTAATCCAGTAATAGCAAAGTGTACCTAATAAAGTGGCCAGCAAGTTTAAACATGCTCTTTTCTAGAGTTGTCTAATGTTTTCTCTGCTTAAAATATTCTCATTAATGGGAACAATGTCACTCTGAAACCTTACATTAAGTGTATGCAGTGCAGAAAAGATCTGTCAAATATAAATCTCCAAATTCATGAGCTGGTTTCTCACAGTCACTTCTATTTCTGGCAACAAGCTTGGGTGGGTCGAATGAGCAATATATTTCTGAATCCGAAGTAAAACTTTGGAAATCTTCAACTTTTCATTTTAACATCAAAATGTGCATTTGTTCATTTACGCATGCGCTTGATCGCCAGCATCTTCACCAAAAAGACGAAATTCTCTTATTTTGCAGATGCCCAACTTTCTCTCTCCTGAAATTAAAACTTATAAATGTCAAGGTAATTAGCTCTAATAGAGCCTTCTGGATGAATACGTGCCGAGAGTCATGAGGAGAGCAAATACAGACATGGCTATTTGCAGTGCTTAAGGAAATAAAGGTTATTAAAAGCATTTCAAAATGAATTGTGATCATTGCTTTCCTGCACTGAAATTATAAATGGCAGCTCTGATGTGAAGCATTGTGTGCAAAACATCTGCTTTGGGACTTACTGTACTGTGCATTTCAATTACTGTGGTCTACAGGACCGCCTTATATTCCCCTCGCTCTACTACGCTCCTCGCAAAGTGCCTTATTTTTCAACTAAAACTTGAATCTAAATGCAATGTTCCCTTTTTCCTGACATTTTGATTGACAGTTGGTGATGTAGTGAATTTGAAGTTGACAAGCCCAAGGCTCTATGTACCCATTGAGTCGACAGTGCTACTTTCTTTTTCTCGTCTCTCAGCACACCGCAATGGAGACAATGAAGAATGTTAGAAGAAAACTAACTTTTAGTCCATAACACAGTTTCCTCTGCTTCTTTGCGTCTGCTTTTCTCTCTCTCTCTCTCTTCCTGCCTCTTCCTCACACACAGGAGGGAGCCAGTCAACAAGTAGCCAGAGGTCATACCAACAATTTTATTTGCTCTTCATGTTTGCTCCAAATACATATGCTACTGGAAGACGGGTGTTTAAAAAAAAAAAAAAAAAAAGAGCTTAATAAATAATTAAAGCTATTAACTCATGGCCTGCATTTCCCGCTGGAATCAAATATTTATTTTGTGCCCTGGGTCAAAACTGTGCCTTGCTTTAATAGATTCTGTCATGATTTTTTATGCTTTTGCCTAAGCTCTCTGTGAGGTGGAAGAAGAAAGAGGCACCTCAGCTGTCAGGGTTGAGCTGGAGAAGGTCTAATTAGAATAAAGTTTAAGGAAAGTGGGTTATTAAACACACTCTCACAGTGCTGCAATATTTACTTACATTACCAAATTTACAATACACACATTCGACTGCTAAGAAATTAGCAAAGCATGTATTATTCAAAAGTTTATTTTGCAGATTTGTGTGTAGTCAAATTAAAGACAAACACAACTTCTAATAGACTTTTCACATAATTTCATATTTTTTTTAAAGCACCAGGATTAATATTCTGCCTAATACTGAATGCAACATATTACTTTTATGCTATGGTAATCAGCAAATGGCAGATATAGCACCAGAATGGCAAATTAGTAGTTCTGACCACACTCCCATACGGGTCACGGCACCAACGAAATCCCTTTGTTCTGTTCAACACTCCTCCAATATTCACTCCCATCCAGAACATGGCACTTCTACTTAGGGGTGTGTAGATTAGTGTTCTGCAATTTCTAAACCTCACTCCCATCTGGGTCACGGCACCAACAAAATATCTTTGCTTTGTTCAACGCTCTTCCAATCTTCGCTTCCATCCGGAACATGGCACTTCTACTTAGAGATGTGTAGATAAGCATTCTGCACTTTCTAAACCTCATTCCCATCCGGGTCACGGCACCAATTAAATACCATTGTTCTGTTCAACCCTCTTCTAATCTTCACTCCCATCCAGAATATGGCACTTCTACTTAATAATGTGCACATGAGCATTCTGCACTTTCTAAACCTCACTCTCATCTGGATCACGACACCAATGAAATCCCTTTGTTCTGTTCATCGCTCCTCCAATCTTCACTTCTATCCAGAACATGGCACTTCTACTTAGGGATGTGCAAATTTGTGTTGCCACAATATTAGAATTCGATACCAATCAGTACTGAAATTTTAAAAATGTAAATTTTCCTGCCAACAACACTCCAGTGTTCCTGTATCTGTAGTTACACTCAGTAAACAGCAGTGAGTTTGGTGAACTGATGACATTCATGGCCACTCACAGTCATTTCTGTTGAGCATGTGAACACAACAGCAAATCAGCGGTTTAAGAATGTGCTCAAATGTTAGCAGAGAAATGGACATTTTTAAAATTTCAGTACTGAATTCCAGTATCATAACAACATTAGTGCAGAGCCAACAACAGTATAAGTATTATCTCTGTTTGCAAACAGTATCATCTATCATACATACTGCCTTTAATTCCCCAATTGGGTATTGGCCAGACAAGACCAATCCAAATATGTGCATACTTTTCAATGTCATTAAGCCACACAAAAAACAGCTAGGAAAATAAAGCATCACGGTGTTTCTGTGCATTATATTCCAATAGCTTAATGTTCCATAGCTAGATACAATCATTCAACTGTAGTGACCTCAAAATTTAAATAACATTAACAAAGTAAAAATCACAGTTCTGCTCTTTGAAGAAAGCAGGTCCAAGATAGCACAAACAAAAGTCATCACAGAATTTCAGGATAAGAGAAAATAGATATAAGTGTCATTTATAGCAAGGGTTAAAAGACAAAAACAATTGAGCTCAGTCCAAACAACCAACCAAGTAAATAACTGAACTTTATAACATCTGATGCAAAATATACTCAAAAATTCCCAAGCACTTTTAGTTTTCAGCCAAAAAATAAATCAATACAATTAAATAATACTGCAGTTTACAATAAGAGCATTTAGTGAGAAGCAACGCATAAACAACTTACATTAAGCTGAAGAACAAAGGATGTTTTGTTTCTCTTCTTCTTTTTCTTTTAATGGCTGTTCAATCCTTGGGAGTATTAAAGATGTTTCTCAAAACAGGGTTTGTGTCAAAAGCTGCATTGAGCACATGGTCAAGCCATACAAACACAACTACCAAACAGGCTTACTTCTGGCCTTGAAAAATAAGCCTTACTGAAGAGCAGCTCCCCCTGAAGGTCAGGAGTGAAATTACAGTCACAATGAAAAAAAAGGATTTGAAGGAAATTGAAGGAAACATTTCTCTTAGCTGCTGTTGATCAATATCTGGATTGGATATATTATGGAAAAAAGGTATGTACATCCGTAGTTCTAGTCATCCCACAACAAGCTAAATTTGAACTAGTGTGTCTGTCATGGGAGGTGAGCACGCTAACAATGATGCTGAAGACTACAGCCTCTAGTGTCAATTTGGCAGTACACCTTTGTGGGCCAAAGGATCCAAGTTCACTTGCACAGCTCCATTTAGCTGGCCTCCATTACACTCATTCCCCTAAACTCCCATCCAGGTCACGACACCAACGTAACCCATCTAGTTCTCATTGAGATTCAAAGCAGCGAGGGAGGTGGATACACTAACAAGGGCGCTAAGGACTATAGCCTAAGATAAAAAAAATGATTAAAAAAATATTTCACAATAATATTTGTGAGTGTCTTTAATCAAAGAAAAGCACTGTTGATAAGCAACAGAGATTTATTTCATGAATATTAGAAAGTTATCAGTGCCAAACAGAACGGATAATCTGTGATTCCTATTTTATATGTGAACAGATGCCTGATGATATCTGATGCTATCATAGTTTAGATGGTGATTTTATGTGCATCAGTAAATAATCTTGTCAATATGCACATTACAAACAGATTGTTTTGTTAGTTCTCTGTTTGAATGACACATCAAAATGCTGTTAAAGGGCACCTGTTATGCAAAATTCACTTTTTGTTGTTTGGGCATAAATGTGTTGGCAATGTGTATACACAGCCAACTTACAAAGATAAAGTACCACTACTTTTTGAAATGCCCATAAATAATAATTAGTGTCTCCTTATGAGCTGATTCGAGAATGTGCAATGTGTGATGTCACACTTGTACAGGCCACGCCGATGGCTGCTGACAAACACTGGCGTTTTGGTTTATACTGAACGAACTGAACGAGATGTACAAGTCCACACAGCTCTGTCCTGTTTGTGTGTGGTTAATTTATTGTTGCAAAAAGGCTGAATAAACTCTACAAAAACTAAATGTAGTTATCAAATAAGTCCAAATGGTCTGTTATTGTGCTTATCCTAACATGTTTAAACAACACTCAACTTTAAATAATGGAGGGTTAGAGGGGGAATAGCTAATTTGCATTTCAAGGTAAATACATTTACATTAAGTCATTTAGCAGACGCTTTTGTCCGAAGCGACTTATAATTGAGGCGCATCCATAGAAACAGCTGGTTTTTGCTCTGTCGCAAAAATTTATATTTTCAACAGGGTATAATAAATGATCTGTAGGGAATTTTGAGCTGAAACTTCTTATACACATTCTGGAGACACAGCAGACTTAAACTAATAAATTTAAAAATGGGCATAATAGGAGCCTATTAATGGTCCATTCCACTGAGTGGTATGGTACGGTGCGGGTCACCTTTATCAGGCTTGCGTTTCCACTGCCAAACGGGTACCAATGCTTCAGATATCATATGAGAAGCACTTCTCACAAAACAGAGGCCTTATACACATAAATACTTGTGTATAAATGTTCATTACTAACCTGTCTATGAACATGATTTGATTATAACTGCAGATCAATGATGCAATAATGCAAAATAGACGAATGTAACATCTGCAATTATATAAAATATACAAATAAATACAACATATTTGAACACATACAGAAAAACTATAAATTTAGTCCTTATTTTGCTTCGAAAACAACATGCAACATATAGCCCACAGTCAGTGTAAACCTCTCATCTGTATCTTTAATCTTCGCCAGCACATGTAACCTCTTGTTAGAAAGTAACTCCATCATTCAGAGTTCATAATAGTCTAAAAGGTGAGCTCAGGTCAATCACGACTTATTATTATATGTATATATGGC
Source organism: Danio aesculapii (assembly GCF_903798145.1). Taxonomy (NCBI): domain Eukaryota; kingdom Metazoa; phylum Chordata; class Actinopteri; order Cypriniformes; family Danionidae; genus Danio; species Danio aesculapii. Next base: position 37,295,869 of record NC_079453.1, on the reverse strand, counting down.
AGTGTTTCCTCAAGGATTTTTTTCCAGCTGTGGTGGCAAACTCTGTTGGGCCTTTTACACAGATCTACCAACTACCAAATGTTGTGAGCGCAGTATTAGAAGTCGAGAGGGGATTCGTGTAATACAAGCATGCAAATCTCTTTGCTTGCGCGCCAATTTCCTTTGTTCTGCACAAAACTTCTCGCACGCCCTCAAATATACGCTACTCAAGTGCAGATTATCTTGTGCGCTCTCAAATAAAGGCTGCTGAAGTGTGATTTAGTGCATTTATGTAGGTCTCCAACATTCATTAGATTTTCTAGGAATATTTATGAATTTCTCCAATAGACCTACAGAGCTGCAATAATGCATCCTGAAGTGAAACGAAAACCGTGTTCATCTTAACTGAAAGCTTCACCGTGTTTGCTAGCGTCACACATCACGCACCTGTCAATCAGTCAGTCAGTCAGTCACCATGTCACCTTAAAGGGTAAACAAATGTTGCACAACACTACTATGATTATAGAAAAGGTCACGCTGTTATAATTCACTTCCCTTTAACATGTTTTGGTGAGATTATATCCCGCTATTAAAAAAAAACAACAACAACTGAATGTTTTGAATGAGAAGTAATGTAGCAGTGGCGGTGTGAATTTTGGTGTGGCGCCCCACCATGGAAGAATGAATGTAGCGGAAACCATGTATGAAATGTATATAAAAATGTATATATATGCTTTCTTTGTTTTCATTGTCCTGGCTTGTACACAAGCTAGTGACGTATCTCTGTAAACCAATAGCTGTGCGTCTAGCTCTGTCTTTTGGTACTCTTTTGTTGTGGAAAGGGTACCCAAAATGTGGTACGGTACAGTTCGCGTTTAGATACCTTTTGACAGTAGAAATGACCATAAATGCGTACCAACCAGTACCGTACTACTTAGTGGAAACGGGCCATAAGAATCCCCCTGTTTAACAGATCTCGACCCCCCTAATTCGAACACTATGTGAAGGCATAACTCCTCCGCTTGCACCCTTACAGAAAGACCCGTCTTTTGAAATGACAACAGCAGAGTGCATTTGAGTTGGTACTCTTTTATATGTAAATATGCTGTTAGGAATAATAAGCACAAGTAAAATAAAACAGAATCAAGGTTGAACAAATGGAGTGGAAGATTTAACATTCAGATCATTAGGTGTTCTACTGAATAACTCAACAAATTAACATCAGAATCTAAAAGTCGAGATGAAAAACAGCCGAGAGAAATAAATAAATACCACATATTCTTCTTTTCTTTTTTTTTGCATATGCAGCATAAGACACCCCCGAAGCGGAGAAGGAAAGACCCTAGACTTTGAAGTGCTAATAGGTTAGATCATTACCCAGCCGCCGCTGACAGATGACTGGCTTCGCAGATGCATTTGCAACAGTATGTTCTCTGTGTTCCAGCAGCATTAACAAGTTCATTCTGGTGGTCTTCCAGCCTTTTTTGACACTCACTTGTTAGTGCACATATCATTAACAGATTTGAGATGCCTTATGAGCAAGTATCACACAAGTCCTTCATCAGCCTCCTTTTTTTCAGCCCTGCATTCAGCCATCTGTTTGAGACAACAGATTAAAAAAAGAGTCGCAATAGTTCTGACTGACATGCATAAGAAGTTGCGACAAAAACAGCATGATAAGAGAGAAAAAGGAGAGCCGAGTGGAGACAAACTCCCTATCAGCTCTGTAATTCAAATGCACAGCTTCTATTTGCTTCTAGAAACATGGGACGAGGTTGCTGTGTCTAGAGTGCCCCCTGCTGGCAGTAAGAAACAATTCATCTGCATCCTGGTTAGAGGGATGTAGCAACACACATGCTACATGCAAACAAAACCAAATGAAAGAGCCCAAAAGTCTTCGCTCTGCTGAAGCATCAGGATCACATCGTTCCCCAGATTCATTATGGCTCGTCCCTGACTTCACCTGTCTTCACATCCCGTCCTACCATGTGGAACCGAGGCTGGACAGAGATTTATGTGTGGAAAGTATGCACACCCTCCCTGCTGAGATTTTTTTTTTCTTCTCTTTCTCAAAGAGATGATAAATTCTTGAAGGTGCTCAAAGGCTCCACTGGTGCAGAACCCTCTGTCAATGTAGGGCATCTCATTTGCAAGCTGAACCAAGCCCATGTTATGATGGCATCAACAAATAATACACACTCCAGCTTCGTGCCTGTCCTCAAACGGGAGGAGCGAGCTGTCCAGATCTCTGCATAAAACCCAAATACGACGGAAACCCCCTGAAGATTAACCCTCATTTCACCAACTGCAATCTATCACTGCTACTACTCATGCTGCTGCTGCCGGACATACTGTATAATAAAGTTGTGCAGGTTGTTATGGCGCATTGGGAAACGTCTTCATCTACACATCCCTCACAGTATATTTCTGGCAAATCAATGCAGAATCTCCAACGGCAGGTACGTTTTCTGACTGGCTGGCCACGGATGAATGGGGTTGTAGACCAGAGCGTTAAATCACGACAGTAGTAGCATAGCTAAGTGCTGAGTGTGAACACAGGTCAGCAGGCCAGGAGAGCGAGCCTCTGAGAAGTGTTTTATAGTAACAGCAGGAAGGGACTTTATTGAATGATTCATCAAGCGATTGGCATAGAAGCGGGGCTAATATAGACTCTTAACACGCTGCATGGATGGTCAGCCGTCCATGGCAGCTTTAAACCAAACCTGCTGCTTTTGCAATTATGAAAATGGCAGAGTGCAAGCATAGACAGCTCACCGTTAATTACCTCATGGCGGATTCAGCGCTGTGTGTCCTGCTCCGGTTTACAGCACACACTGCTGAACCTTCAGAACGTCCCCGAAAACGAAGCATATTTTAGCTTGATTTGCGGCTGTTGGTTTGCAGTTTTGAATGCGATGTATAAGCAGGATGCTGAAAATCAATGGCAAGAAACATAATTTGTTAATAAAAACATTAAGATGTGAAAACAAACACAGAACATGTATTGTTAAGTAGTTTTTTTAAAATATGTCACTCTGGACTGTAAAACCAATCTTGTGCACTGTTGAGGTAACGCATTAGGTAACGCACATTATGGAATAATATTACTTTTCCAAAGTAACGAGTAAAATAACGCATTGCTTTTAAAACTAAGTAATATTATTTGAGTTACTTTTTAAAAAATGTAACGCAGGTGACTCTTTACTTTGCTTGATTGGCTTTTACAAAATATATTGTGGAATAAAAATGACTTTAGGTTGAATCCAACACAATCTCACTGCAATTCGTAACTTTTTAATTTAGTGGCTAATTCATATGAATTCATACGATCTAATTTGTACATTTTCGTGCGATTTGCTCATCCCCCTGTGACGGTTAGGTTTAGGGGTGGGGTTAGGTGCCACGCCTCCTTTTTAAAATCGTACAATTTCGTACGATTGAACTCGTACGAATTCATACGAATTAGCCACGAAACAGACAAAACGTAAAATACTTACGTTTTCTCGTGAGATCAGGCTGGTTGAATCACACACTCAATGAGAGAGCATGCTGCGAGGGAACAGACGGTCAGGTGGAGATAGACCAATTCAAGATTTTTAAACCAGTAAGTAGGTAAGGAAAAAGACTAATAATGGTACGAAAGTAGCATTTAATATTAATATCAGTCTTGGACATTATAAATAGGATAATAAAAGGATTATGAGTAGGCCTAAAATGAGTAACCAATGGGCCCTATCATACACTCAGCGCAAGACGTGTTTTCGCGACGTGTTGCTAATTTTCCCGTTTTCCACCACGTTGTTTAAATAGCAAATCCATTTGCGCCACTTTGTAGCCTCATGGGTGTTCTGGTCTGGTAAAGAGGTGTGTTAATCTGCATTATTGGCGCATTGCTATTTTGAGGAACTAAAATAGACTGCTCATAAGACCAGCTGAGAGCAGGTCTAAAGTCCAGCGCAGAGCGCAGAATGTACAGCAATTCAGAAATATTTTTCCAAATGAAAAAGAATTAAAGGAATAAAATATTACAAAAAAAAGTATTTTCTATTAATATAAAAACACTGCCTCCATGCCTTCTTCAACTCTGGGGCATTTTTCAGTTTATTCCTGACAACTTGCTTTTGTACAGTATAATGTTATTGTTATCATTAGTATTATTTATTATATGCATATTTATATTTGTTTTATTAAAAACAAGCTTAGATTTGTCCACCTGTCAGGGTTTGGACCATATGGGGCATGAGAATAGGACGTGTGTTTGGATAAAACTCAGTTTTTTGACCACACTTCATTACAACTGTTCATTTATTCGTTTGCTGGCAATTAGAACTGGGACACAACTGACTCTGAAAGGGAATGGGAGATGAGACTCTGACTGGTTTATTCTCGAAACACACCTATAACTCATTAACAGAATAAGCTCAACCCTGTTAGACCATGTGCCGTGGTGCAGAGCATATTTTCCAGTCCTTAAAATAGCAAAAGTGGATTCGGACACGTCCTTAATGCTTTTGCGCCTTACGCTTCAGACTTTGCGCCTATATCTTTAAAATAGAGCCTAACCTTTTGGCCATTTATATTTGCCTATTCACCTCCTCGTTGTGCGTCTCCCATTCCAGTATCGCTGGTTCGCCCCTGCTTGGATCGGTGGGGTTACAAGAGTCCAAGACAATCTGCAATCTATCGAATCTGCTATCTGCATTCTGTTGCATTTCCTGCAGCTCCCGGATGTAATGTCAAATTTTAACAGCCGAATTTGAGCTAAAAATTGCCTTTTGAATATTCTACTTTGTATTTTTCTAAACAGAACTGAATATTTTGGGGCGACGCAGTGCAGTAGGTAGTACAGTTCGATCCTCTGCTGGGTCAGTTGGCGTTTCTGTGTGGAGATTGCATGTTCTCCCCGCGTTTGTGTGGGTTTCCTCTGGGTGCTCCAGTTTCCCCCACAGTCCAATGACATGCGGTACAGGTGAATTGGATAGGCTAAATTGTCCGTAGTGTATGAGTGCGAATGAGAGTAAATGGATGTTTCCCAGAGATGGGTTTCAGATGGAAGGCTGCGTAAAACATGTGCTAGATAAGTTGGCGGTTCATTCCGCTGTGGCGACCCCCGATTAATAAAGGGACTAAGCCGAAAAGAAAATGAATGAATATTTTGGAAGTGAAATCTGGAAGTTGAATAGGAAGTATTGAATTTAAATATGAATTTGTGTTTTGGATTGAAATATTCACAGCTTTAACAAAAAGCCCCGGCAATTCAAGTCATTAAAATGCAAGCAGTTGTTAATTCAATGTATAATTCTTTTCAGTTAGTGCTGTTCGACAAGCTTTTTATTTCAATACTTTTGGCATTAATTTTGTTCCCTATCTTAATAACCATCATCTAGTCTAACACCCCAATCAATGACTCCTATGAACCAGTTCCTAATAGTGAATTAAAAACCTTCAACATATCTTGTGGAATCTCATTATAATGAAATTGGTATTGTATACTGTACTTACATTTTTCATATATATTGAAGTATTCTAGAAATTCCAAATTCAGCCACATACAGTCTGACTCTTGAATGAACTACTTAATGAATCACTTAAAAAATGACCTACCCAACTGAATCAGTCAATGAAACCATCAATGAATTGAATCGCTCAGTCAAATTTCTTTCTGTTCAACATATATTCTTTCAATTAAACACAAACATTTAATGATATTGATGAATATTTACAACACAGTTTGTAAAAAAAAAATAATGAAAATTATATATACAAACACATACTGAATACTAAAGGGTGAACAGAATGATGTGGGAAAGCCTGATTAGATGTCTCTTGTTTTATTACAAAATATATATTTTAGAAAGAAAGTTCTGCTTATAAAACACACATCTGTTTCAGTGTCTTGAGCACTTTTATAAGGGTTTTCTCTCATTATTTTTTTTCTAGTACTACAATACGAGAAGAAATCTCAGGAGATCCTACTGTAGGTTTCACTGCATGGAGAAGGGTTAGGGTTTCACCGCACACACACACACACACATCGAGCCCAAAACATCAAGTACAAATGTGAACACTGATCAGCCATTCCAGTTCATTGCATTTTACATTGGAAGAGCTTCGCTATAAGGGGAAATAAAACATTTATGGTGCAATTTGTGCCTGTTTCGCCAGACTAAACAAACAAAATGGAGACAGATTGAACGGCTACAATGGCATGGACACAAGCTGTCTGGTGCTCAAGTTGTCCATAATTTTCATTGATGGCACCGGCTTGTTTGGATGATCTGGCTGTCAGTAAAAGTCAAATGATACAGTTGTGAGAGTCTCTTCCTGCTTTTAGAAGTCCACAGGCCGGACCATCATAGTGGTCTTGGTTGCCATCCAACTTGGCCCTTTCCAGTAGTACCATTTTATACTGTTATAGCGTATCACGTTGGAGTTTCCAGAGTAATATATCCCGTTGAGATTGGACGGCCCGCAAGCTTCAAACCACCAGCCTACAGAAACAAGGAGCAAGCTATTTTATTTATTTGTTCATTTAATTAATTTTTTTTATTATTAAAGGGATAGCTTATCCAAAAATGTACATTCTGCCATCTTTTACTCACCATCCAATTTGTTCCAATCCAGTTTGAGATTCATTCTTCTGTTGAACACAAAAGTAGATATTTTAAAGAATGTTGAAATCCGGTAACCATTGATGTCCATAGTATTTGTTTTTCCTTCTGTGGATATCAATGGTTACAGGTTTCCAACATTCTTCAAAATATCTTCTTTTGTGTTTAACAGGAGAAAGAAACTCAAAGTGGTTTGCAACAAGTAGAGGGTAAGTAAACGATGACAGAATTTTCATTTTGGGGTGAAGTATTACTTTAATACCACAAAATGTCAAATAACAAAATTAACTTCCTTCGACAACAAAATAAAATAAAATAAAATAAAATAAAATAAAATAAATAAATAAAATAAAAATAAAATAAAATAAAATAAAATAAAATAAAATTAAATTAAATTAAATTAAATTAAATTAAATTAAATTGCAATGTTTAAAATAAATCACTCTTATTATCTTTTCAGATAATCAATTACACGAGCAACCAGATATTGCTGAACAAATGACTCCTTTAAATCGGTTCTTATTAGTAAATCAAAAGCATACTCTCTCATGAATCTAAAATGAATCTCATGTGATTCCTGAATGAATGACTTTTATGAACTGAAACTTTTTCATTAAACTAAAACAACATAAATCACATTGCCCTATTCTTAGAAATATGGCCCTTATGAATCAATTCCTCACAGTGAATCAAAAACACAGCACAAGCAATCTAGTCTGACTAGAATCAGGATCAGAATAATTGAATGGTTCATTTTAGTGAATCAAAAACAAACTAACAAAGTGACCAGTGATTTCTGCATACAGCAAACAACTTTTGCCAATAATTAAAAACATACAGCACAAGCATTGTAGCCTGATTCTCAAATGATTATTTATAAACTGGTTCTATTTAGTAAATCAAAAACTTGCAGAGCTACCAGTGTAATATGATGCACTTTTTAATCTAAGTTTAATTTATTTTATTTTATTTAATTTTATAAATATAATTTTTTTTATAGAAGTTTAATTTAAATGTACTCCTTTTAGAACTTCAAAAATGACATTTACTGTTTGTTCAAACTACTTATTTAAAATGAGCTGAAACAACACAATTCTTGAGGGTTTTTTAGGAAGAACTTAATTGTTTATGTCCAATCCACTTAAATTAGTTCAAACTAATACGTTAACTTAATTCCTTCATGTTTCGCCAACACAAATCGATTGTGTGGAATCCAGCATTTTTTTACAGTGTAAAGGCCCGTTCACACCAGAACGCTCTTTGCTCGCATTTTTCGTTGTCGTTTAATGCCTTGTGACTAAAAAAAGGGCGCCAATGTGATCGTGCACAACAACCCGCAAAACGCCAGGCATAAAAGCGTCATTTTTTCACCACTTGGAGGTGCTCAAGCACAAAATTGTCAATTAAAGAAGATGCTCAGAGGCGATTTAACCATGGAGCATGCTATCCATGCTTGTTCGAAGCGCCAGTAACTTTAACAAGCATGTCAACTTTCTCTCTTCTTCTTCTGTGTTACAAGTAGTGGTGGGCAAAGCGAGGCTTCATCTAACACTGAAACAGTCGAAGCAAATGTGTCGAAGCTTCGAAACCCGTCTCTACAGTGACACCTAGTGGTCATTTTTTATGTAACGCTCTGGAAGCTTCAGCAAAGATACAATTAAGCAAATTGAGGTATCAAACCCCATGTTGTAGAGTTAAGGCTTCAAGCGATTTAGTGAAGCGGAGAGTTCCAGACTAGCATGCCGAGATAATGGGTTCGAATCCAGAGTGATGAAGCTATATATATTAGTTTTTAAATGCTTTGTTTTTTTATCGTGTTTTGATTTAACATTGGTCTGACAGCCCATTGAACACTTTGTGAATAAATTTGTCTTGTTTTTGGTCATAAAAAAAATAACATTAATAAAATACATCAAGTCATAATTTTAAAGTATTTGTGCAGGACGGGATACGAACTTTGGCCATTTGCAGCACAAGCACAGTCCACTAGGCTATAAGATAGAGATTTTTTACTGTCAGTCAAAGCAGATTCACCAGGTCTCGAAACGCTTCTGAAATGACCTATGCTTTGAATCGCTTTTGTCACGTGACCTGGTGTTTCGAAACACTTTAGTCACGTGACCTGGGTGTTTTGGATCATGCTTTGGTGCAGTTTTTCGAAACACTTGCCGAGTGATTTTGCATACTCTTCTGCTCGACGCCAGTGAAAATCGCTTGGGCTTGAATGCGGAAAACCGTCTCTAAAAACACTGACGATAAACGCAAACGAAATGCATCCCGGTGTGTAAGAGCCCTAAAGTATTTTTTTTTCTTCCATTTACTCTCATCATCTGTTCTTTGCATAGTTTGATCTTTAGTTTCATAACAATTACAACACTGCACATAGGATTTGCATGCACATGCCCTGACTGCATGCATTACACCAGCTTTGAGACTTGATCATATGTTTTTACACAAGCTTCTACTGTTTTTTTTTTTTTGGTAAGCAGCACACAAGGGATGGATTCTGGGTTGTTTGTAAGGAACCTTTACCTGTTGGCGGTAAGGAGGGAGCTTGGTTCCAGCTCCTCTGATCTGTGGCTCTGCTTCACTTTAGTAAAGAGTGTCTAAAGTTTATTTTTAACAAGGTCCCTGATCAGGCCAACCTTATCCATCCGCCCAACACATTTCAGTTTGGCTTGTTTTGAGTTTCTGTCACAGTTTAATGCAGACTTTAGGTTACTATCAAAGGATAACTATATTGAACCCAACAAAAAACTTACTTGTGATCTCTAAGGGCAAAACAACAAAATGCTAAAAAAAGTATAATCCGACCCCTTCGAAACCTGTACTGAAACAGATTTTGGTTATATTTTGTTTGGATCAATGCCATTATTTAAGCCAAGTGAAGTCGAACTACTGTTTTATTTAAAAGGCAACAATACCTAGACTTGTTCAGTTGGCATGGAAATACTTAACATTATAATCCTATTGTAGTTTGTGTCTTGAGTGATGCTGGAAAATAGCTTGCAGTCAGATTATTAGAGAAAATGAGTAATGGATAATAGCAGATGAGATACGATACCTCCGGTGGCCATCTGAGCACACTTGCAGCTGCACTGGTCATTGTCTTGATCTTTAGTGCTGAATTGGGTCCCCGAGTGGGTAAGACTGCTAGTGCGTCCAGCTGTACCACTGAAACCCCTGGCATGGAGACTGGAGAGAGACAGACAAATACTGAATATTTCAACAAATGGATGGATACAGAATATATGATATACTGCAGGTGTTTTTTAACCCCCTAAATATGGCGATCCTCTTGTGACCCACTTAGTGTACATACAACCCCAAATCAGAAAAAGTTGGGGAGTATGGAAAATGCAAATAAAAAAAGAAAGTAGTGATTTCTAAATTTACTTTGACTTGCATTTCATTGCAGACAATACAACAAACATTATTTATGTGTTCCTCATGATTTTTATTGTTTATTTCAATTTTGGTTCATGCACATTTCAAAAAAAGTTGGGACAGGAGCAATTTAGAACTAGTAATCAGGTAAATGTCAGGAGATGTCAACAGGTGATTGTAATTATGATTTGTTATAAAAGCAGCATCTAAGAACAGATCAGGGTGTCCATGGGGTCATAAAAAGTATTAAAAGTTGATAAACCAATTATGAGAAAATGAAGGTCCTTAAAAGGTCTTAATGACGTTTTTACGAGGTCTTAAATTTTATTCAAGTGTTGGCCAAAGTTTTGAATCTAAAAAAGCTTAAATGTATTTATTTTCCTCCTAAAATTAACAACGGCGTGCTCGATCCGCGTGAGTGGTTTGGGCCGGGGCGCGTCCGGCCAAGCTTCTCCGTCCAGGTGATGTCACATAATTTGAGACAAACGCGGGAAGGTGATGTGTCGATCTCTACATGTAGCAAAACCATAGTGTATTGAAAGCATAAGAGCGAAACAGACAGCAAAAGGGGAAAATGTAAATTTTTGCGTACTTCTGGTTGGAGAAAGACGAGTTTAAACAGTGGCTGAAGCCGGTTGCTGAAAACAACCGCGTAATTTATTCTTTCAGGCTTTGTTTCTTCCGAGCGTATCTGAGTTCTGTTGCATGGTTGTGCTCCATTGATTTATTTAACTACAACTGTTAATTAACAACTGTTTATTAAGTTAAAGGTTTGATACTGATTAGAACTTGAAGTGGCGATGAGTTCTTAAAATATCTTTAAAGTCTTAAAAAGGTCAATTTCAGTTACCTTTAGGATTCCTGCAAATACCTTGGGTCTAGTCCTCGAAGAGCAAGATGGGCTGAGGATCGCTAGTTTGCTGACAAATACGTGAGAAAATGATTGAAATGTTCAAAAACAATGAAAGATAGGAAGACATTTGGATATTTTTTATTTGTGTTTTCCATACTCTGCCAACTTTTTCTGATTTGGGGTTGTAGATATAAAGGCAAGTATCTGTGCTATCATTAGAGTACGGGGAAAAAGTAAAAACTGATAAGTTTCTTGTGAACAAAATCAGCATATTTGAATGATTCCTAAAGGATCCCGTGACAGGGAAGACTTATTCACTGGAATAAATTACATTTTAAAATATGGTAAAGAAGAAAACAGCCATTTTAAATGGCAAGAAAGTTTCTTAATGTTCTTTTACAGAATTTTTTTTTTTTTTTTTGCCATAAAAAACCTTACTGAGCTCAGACTTAATAGATTTTATGCAAAATGCTTTTAAATGTGGAGGGATTATGAGAAAAGATTTCAGACAACTGACAAGTGTAGAATGAAACTTTTATAGTTTCGATTAATAATAATTATTATTATTGCACAAAACCTTTACCAGGTCCATTTTGAACCTCGCTATTCATACGCTGAAAAACAATCCACATTATAATTCACACTTTTTTGTCACATGACTGATGTGAAGTCCTGGAGGTCAAATTCTATAAAAATTCAAGAGACCTGTCAATCTTTCATTTGTTTTAATACATTGATATGTAAAATCTGGCCCCTACTAGCCATTATGAACACCTGCTGCAGGATTTCAGTTAATAAAACCTCATTGGATATGTACACATAGACAACACCTATATACACTTTGCCTTCAGAGCTGCCTTCATCCTTCGAGGCATAGATTCCACAAGGTACTGGAAATATTCCTCAGAGATTTTGGTCAATATTGACATGATAGCATCACACAGTTGCTGCTCTTTTGCTCTATTGGATTGAGTTCTGGTGACTGTGAAGGCCATTTGAGTACAATAAACTCATTGTCATGTTCAAGAAACCAGTCTGAGATGATTCAAGCTTTATGACATGGCGCGTAATCCTGCTGGGAGTAGCCATCAGAAGATGGGTAGACTGTGGTCATAAAGGGATGGACATGGTCAGCAACAATACTCAGGTAGGCTGTGGTGTTGACACAATGCTCAATTGGTACTAATGGGCCCAAAGTGTGACAAGAAAATATCCCCCACACCATTACACCACCACCAGCCTAAAAACATTGATACAAGGCAGGATGGATCCACGCTTTCATGTTTTTAATGCCAAATTTTGTCCCTACCATCCGAATGTCACAGCAGAAATTGAGACTCATCAGACCAGATAACGTTTTCCCAATCTTCTATTGTTCAATTTTGCTGAGCCTGTGCGAATTGTAGCCTCAAATTTGTGTTCTTAGCTGACAGAAGTGGCTTCCAGTGTGGTCTCAAGGTTAGACGTGTTGTGCGTTCAGAGATGCTCTTTGTGCATACCTCGGTTGTAACGAGTGGTTATTTGAGTTGCTTTTCTGTCAGCTCAAACTAGTCTAGTCATTCTCCTCTAACCTCTGGCATCAACAAGGCATTTGCACCCACAGAACTGCCACTCACTGGGTATTTTCTCTTTTTCAGCCCATTCTCTGTAAACCCTAGAGATGGTTGTGCATGAAAAACCCAGTAGATCAGCAGTTTCTGAAATACTCAGACCAGCCCATCTGGCACCAACAACAATGCCGCATTCAAAATCACTTAAATCCCTTTTCTTCCCCATTCTGATGCTCAGTTTGAACTGCAGCAGATCGTCTTGAACATGTCTACACGCCTAAATGCATTGAGTTGCTGCCATGTTATTGGCTGATTAGAAATTTGCATTAACGAGCCATTGGCAAGTGGCCGGTGAGTGTATTATATTATATTTTAACTGCATGTTAACTATGTTTACATATAATAACTTTTACTGATAAAGTTATTAGTAATTCTTAAGTTAAATACAATTATTTGTAACTAATAAAGTTATAGTAACTAATAACCTTTTTTGATTTTGACTGTAATGTTAAAATGTGCATATTTTGTAAAGCTGCTTTGAAACAATAATTTGAAAAGCGCTATACAAGTAAACTTGAATTGAATTCAACTGAATAAAAACAGCAGGACAAATGAAAACACTTATTGTGTCTTCTTATATTCTGTCACTGTATTAAAACAATGATATAAAAAGTGATTGTGATTATACAGAATACTGTATGCATGGCATGTCAGAAGTCTCATCTCAAACTAATTTCTTGTACAATACAATATCCTCACCATACTCCAATAACCAACAGTCACAAGATTTCAATCCAGCAGAGCACCTTTGGGATGTATGCGGTGGTCAATTGCAAAAAATGGTCAAACATTATTTTGATGGTCCATTTGTTGAATTTAAGTTACATTGCATCTACATGCCAACTAATTATCATTAGATTATAAGTAGACTATTAGGTTGGGGTTAGGGTTGGAGTTAGAGTATGTTGACATGTACTTGCAAAGTTACTTATAGTCAGTTAAATGTCTGTTATAGGAGCAGTAACAACAGATATTAAGCAGACAGTCTCCAAAAGTTGTGCCAAGAAATGTTCCACATTGTTTTGTTTTTTTGGCACTTCTTGAGTTTCAGCATTAGCTTTTTTGATCATCTCAGACACATATCCAGTTTTAAATAAATTAGCTTAAATACAATACACAAAGGAGTGCTTTAACTTAGATTGTTTTTTTTTCTTCTTACATAATCTGATGAAAGCGTCTACATCTATTACATCCACCGTTAACCCCAGTAATTGGACCGGCTGCGAGCCCGTATGAGATACTCCTAAGTGATTTATCTTTTCCTCTTTCTTATTTCAGAACGCTCTAAGACTCATTAATACGCATTCCAAAGATATCCAGCCTCCATTATCCACAATCCATTGTTGACGATGTCTCACCAGGACGGATTGCGCGCACATGGTGCCAGATAGAGGACCACACACAGCTAGAGACTGCAGGAGATTGCGTTGGCAAGAAAACACCCCTGCGCCATAGGTTGCTTGGCTGCTTAATCCCAAACGGGCCCAACACCCTCGAGACCATGCCAGGATTCTCAGCATGCTAATAAAATGCACACTTACCATATGAGGTAAACTAGAAAACAAACATGGTGGGATTTGGCAAGTGTTTGTTCTGCTATTTCCCCTACCTGCTTACACGCACACAAACACACACTGGAGTCTCCATCTGATAGCGGTGCTGCAATACTCAAGCCGTTCTAGAGTTGTATTCCAAATCATTTATTTTGAGTTCAATTTAATATTTCTGGTTCTGGTTCATTCGCTGTATAAGTATGCCCAAAAGCGATGCTTGGTGTTTAATTGCATCCCTTAAGAGAGGTGTGAGATTTGTTTAACTCGGCAGTTTTCTGGCAAAGCCTAACGCTTGAAATTGTTTGCCCTGTTTCTCTCTGGTAGGCAAATCTTCTCTTGGGATTGGCAGACCAGACGAAAGAGTGTTGCTGTGAGAAATTGTGGTTTACCCTAAATGTAGCCTCGAGGCCATTGCCATGAAAATTAAAATTACCCATTTTTGGAAGTATGGGGAGATGATTTATGCTAAATTTTCAATTGGGAACACAGAAATTTAACAAAAAAAAAGTCCAGTCATTTAAATGGCAGGATGTTAATGTTGGTCATTTCCATTGTAGACCATCTGTCAGATATTAAATATTTAGCTACTTTCATATTATCCCACACACTTCAACCATTAAAACTGAAGGTTTGTATTGAAATTCCAGTTTGGAATCAAGCAAAGCTCTGCCTTCATGTTTTATGATAATAATGAGCCCCTCAAAAAGACTAACATAAACATTTAAGGCCCAGGACACACCAACTGTGTTACCTGCACTGTAAAATAAAAAGCATAAAATAACAGCTGTTAAATTACAGCCATTTACCTTAAAATAACAGAGTAAATTACATAAATTTACCGGAAATTTACATTTAAGTAAATTTCTGTAATTTACTGTCTGTTATTTTATGGTAAATGTCTGTAACTTATTGGCCGGTATTTTAAGATTTTTTTCCGGCACCCCAGCTGCCGGGAAAAAAAAACGTAAAATAACGGATTTTTTTTTTAACAGTGTAGCATCAGCTGCATCTGAACCAAATATCTACACATAAACACACCGCCAACCTGGTTTTACCAAATAAGACACGTTCCTGTATTAACATCTTGCCTAGAACAACATTCCAGTCAGCCAATCAGTATTAAGGGATATGTTTAACGTTAAGTTTAGGCTTACAGTTAGGTTTATGCACTTATACATGATTGTTATCCCACTATTATTCCCCTCTGATTTGGGGAATAATTTACAGTTATGGTTGGGTTCAGGGGTGTGGAATAGGTATGGATTACATTTTCAAACAAAAACGATGTTCCAGGATTACCATTACCATAGATGTTAATCCAGAATCACATCGTACTTGGCAAGTCATGATGTGCTAAACACCCCAAGACATTCGACTATATCTTTCCATTTCTGCAAATATGTATTGTAATTTCACAAAGAGAAAGTGAAACTAGTGCTGCACACATACAAACCGTAAAGAAAGCAGCATTTATGTACCATTTTCAAAGTAGTTACTGGTCATCACAGAGGGATTTGCTTGTGTAAATGTCTAAAAATCTGACAATATTTAAGAAATGTAAAGAATTTGCATTCCCTCCTGACTTTTTTCTTGTTTTGCTTACTTTCGTAACTTCGATTTTTGTTCTTGCGATCTGATTCACAGCTGAACAGCCACTCAGAGATCTTCCTTTACTGATGGCCGATGCGGATTCTACAAGCTGAAGCAAGCAAACTCCCTTCCACATGAGGTGATAGGTGAAACACGCAAAACCAGCTAGCGGCCCGACGCTGCTGTGTTGAAGCCTTAAAATGAACATTCTGTCAAGTTAAAAAAATAAACAGTGCAGCATCAATTGACCCTTCACTAAGCCCCGCCCTCCTTAGTCACTGTTGTTACGCCTGTCAAGCTTTCGTACCTGGCACGTCTATTACAATATGTATGCGCCGGTGTCAGACATTGCCAGGGACATAATTAGTCATTTTTGGAGAACAGGTGATATATCCGAGAAAGCAAGACAAAAAAGGACTGCAGTATGCATTACAGGGGTGTATTCACCACATAATATGCAACCGATTAGAAAATAATTTAATCAAAATTGAAGCTAGGTTAGCCTAGCCGCCTCATACGCTGACCATTCAACAGCTTAGTTCATGCACAGCAGGACAGGTGAAATTTAAAAATAATCTAATAATAACAAATTAAACCTTGATTTCTCTTTTTTTTGCCAAAAAGCCTGATAGATTAATTGCTGTGGAATGAAATATAGCATTACTAACCGACGAGGAAACACGCATGGAAAGTGCTTCAACATAATTCAATCATAGAAAGAAAAGCCAAAAAGGGGATTATATTAATATTAATCCAACACCAAATATAAAAGCAGACACTAGCCTTCTATAACGCCGTCACCAATGACTAAATCACAAAAAGACTGACGAAAACAAAAGTGAACTGTAGCTCTGACATGGACATGAGTGTTATAAATGACTGAAAAACAGCTGTGGGTGAAGTATATTGATTGCAAGTACTCAGTTTGTGATCACATCTCAGTTTTGTTCTGTTGATATGTAGTTTCAAATATTTGTAGCTTGAAACAGATGACTTGAAATATGACTGGATTGTGCTTGCTCTAAAAGCTATTGCGAGAGCTTAAACGGAGCAGTGCTCATACTATCGAGCGAAAGAAGAAAAAGACAGCTGTGAAATATAACCTGCTTTGTATTTTTGTAGGAAACACAGTTTAGATCTGTTTAGGGTAAGAGGTGTGTGAGTTATTGCCGTGTATCACTGAATGTGTCATGAATACTGAAAATAAAACAAACTTAACCCTGCTCTTTTTTAGTGGCCCTCAAACAGCTTGATCCGCGCTGGATCAAGGGAAAAAAATTCCATCATCCCATCCAAACTTTTAGGATACCAGTATCAGATTTGCATAATCCATATGCACAACAATTTAGCTCGTTTCCCTCACTCGAAAGCTTGACAGACCTCCTGCGTGTAGCTACGGTTGCTAAGCCACGATTGGTGTGTGATGGTTTTCGGGTGTGGCTTAGCGAAGGGTCAATTGAATAAATTGGGGGAGGTTACTCTCAATGTTAAACTACAACAGAAATCAAAACTAACCATCTGATTTTGTTAGCTCACATTGCTAGTTTTGTAGTGAGCAATTCATCTGTTCATGTCATTAAGAAAAAAAAAATGGTTTCCCTTGTAATCTTTAATTGAAATCTAAAAATGCACTTCCTGTTTGTTTGTTTTTTTTCAGTAAAACTGTCAGATTACGTATGCTTTAAGTATTGAGTGTGGTTTACATACTTAACCATGCCTCTCCAACTATCAGTTTTGAAAACAAACAGAAATGGTGAGGAGAAGGAGTCTGTTAGTTTGTAATAACTCTTCTAAAATTAATTTCCCAATCATTCCTATATGAACTTTATTAAAATCCTTCAGTTCGCAGTAGAAAATATAAGCCACGCCTACTGTTTTCTCCAACCCAGGCTCATTCTGAAAACATACCCCTATATACATTTCTGGAGAGCGCCAAGTATGTCCCAGGAGGTAATTTTGTGCATTTTTTGTTTTTCGCGAATCCACCAGAGGGCAGTGTATGCTTTTTGAGATCTCAAATTTCTCTCGCAAGTGCCATTCGCACCTGCTATTCTCACGTAAATCCACCAGAGACCACTGTCAACTGACTGACTGAACGATCGACTGACCCACCCTCCTCCTTCCCTAAACCCAACCAAAAGTGTTTTCAAAAGCACTGAAACTCTTCTCTGCGTCTTAAGTACGTCAACATACATAGCAAGCTATCTGGAAAAACTGGTAACAGTGGTAATGCAGTCAATACGGAGGTAAGCGGTCAGCTGGTAAGCACGAAAAGGAACGGCGTCATACCGCCCCGTAGCTTTCGTACCATACGTACTTTCACGATCTCCAGAAATGTATATAAGGGTACGTTTTCAGAACGACCCTGTGTTGGTTTTTTATTTAATATGTCGTTTCTCTAGGAACTGCGTCACAATATGAAAAAAAAAAAAAACACAGTCGCAGCTTCCAGTTCATGTGGACTTTCAATGTTAATAACAAAAGACGAGCCAAATAAAAGAGCCAAAAAAGAAACAAAATGCACCAGTAATGGTTTAAAATAAGATGAATATGTCATTCCCACTGCATATCTAAATACAAATTAAGTTTTAATCTAAGTCTGAATACCACAAGTTGACAATGCTTATGTGTATTTGAAACTAAACATAATAAATGACTTAAATGACAAGTGGTATTCATAAATAAACACCATCACTTCCACCAGTTCAGCTCAGGCCTGCTTTGACTAAATCACAGAATGAAGCCGAGCTATGATGAAAAAGATTTTATCTCATTCTATTTCATTTCTTCCCCCAATTCAATTCAATCCACATATATTTAGCTGGTAGTATGTGAGTTACTGCCACGGTCGATTTTATCCCCAGCGCTCTATGTAATAGCTCACGTCTGGGATGCTAACACATAAGAAGCTTCTTCAAATGTTGAGCAGGAGTTTTCAATTTAGCGACTGAGTATTATAATGAGCCTGCTGCTGGAATTCATCATTTTTTTATGTTTTGTTATGTGATTGTTGCAGTTGCGATCAGTGGTGGAAAGTGTTTGGCGGGAATGTTCTCTACCGCACGCAGCTCTGCCACCTCCCTTTCACTTTTCCACAGCTTGTTATCCGTTCCTGTTAAATCACAAAACAAAACGCAACCAAATGTGTTCCTGCTGCTGATAAACATCTACTGATGTACAGCTGCAATTCTGATTTAGTCAAATAAAAGGTTGTGCTGGAAAAGCCCTCGCACTTAAATCAAAAACATTGCCACTAGACCAATCATATCTGACCATATCTGACCCCATGTTATCTGAAATGAACAGAAATGGGCAGAAAAATCATCAAAAAAGAAAAGCAACTGCTGTGCTATTGAAAGTAGTTTAACTCATCTGTACACTTTTGTGGCATTCTAGGCTTTACAGTAGCTTACAATATTTATACCATGGGTATTATTATTTAAATATAATTTGTGGGTTCATTTCCAAATGTGGCATCAATTGAGTGCATCACAACAGTTAGGGACAACCCAGGCTCATTCTGATTACGTACCCCTATAAAGCGCCAAAATACATCCCAGGAGCTATGTTTTTTGCCGCTTTTATTTTTGCGAATCCACCAGAGGCTGCTGTGTACGTTTTTTGAGATCTTAAATTTCACTCGCGAGTGCCATTCGTCCCCGCTCGAAGCGTAAATCCACCAGAGGCCGCTGTCGACTGACTGTCGACTTACTGACTGGCTGACCAATCGACTGACCCACCCTCCTCCTTCCCTAAAACCAACCAATAGTTATTTCAAAAGCACAGATTGAGCTGCCTACCCACTTCCCTAAACCCAACTGACAGTTTTCAAAAGCAATCCAAAAAAAAAAACACGCTCTTGCCTGATTTGTATTACATTTTCAGATTTTACCACATTTTCACCCTGTTATTTACTTGTTTACTTAATTTTTTTGGCTTCTATTTTTGTCTTACCTGCTATTGATCGACTAACCCACCCTCCTCCTTTCCTAAAGCCAACCAATAGTTTTTTTAAAAGCACAGATTCACCAGCGCCCACCCACTTCCCTAAATCCAACCGACAGTGTTTTCAAAAGCACTCCAGAAAAATAAAAGGCCTCACGGCAGCCTGATTTTTACGTTTTCCGATTTTACCACATTCTCACCCTGTTATTTACTAGTTTATTTTAATTTTTGTCTTTTGTTTTACCTGCTTTCTGGAACTGTTCTTAACTGGACTTGAACCCTGTCCTCGTGATCAACTCCTCTCTGCATCTCAAGTCCGCCGACATATGCAGCGAGCCACTGGACAAACTAGTAACAGCGAAAAAGCCGTTTATACGGAGGTAATCGGTCAGCTGGTAAGCGTGAAAAGGAACAGCATCATTCAGCCCAATAGCGTTCATTTTAAAGATGAAATGCAGCCTTACGTAGCTCTGGCTACATAATTCGCATTCTCCAGAAATGTATATAGGGGTATATTTTCAGAATGAGCCTGTGTTGGTTAGTTAACATCTAAAGTCAAGAGAACGTGATGATATCGGTACCTATACTTCTTATCTTCTCCTTCAATGTAGAAAGTGTCGTACTGAGAATAAGCCTGGTGTTCCTCTGCATCTTTGAGGTGAACCTGAAGAGTGTAGTCTTTTGTTGTGGTGAGCAGGTGGATGGCATCATTTCCTAACCAGTGCTCTCCTGATGGATCTCCAAATCCCTGATGAAAAACAATTACAAACAAAAAGTTAAAGATGCTTTATTTGTTTGACAAACATGATCTCATCTCCTACAAATATCAGACCAGAAGTCACTCATTTTGGTCCCACCTTCAAGGTTCATACACATTTTTACTACTAAAATGACTTTTCCATGATTTTTCCAAGACTTTCAAGTAAATTTTCATGACCTAATGTTTCATGCAATGTCTACATATGTGTGATAAAAGAAAAACAATGCATGTTCAAATTTATTACAGCATATCGTAAAACACGCAACAATCTATTCAGTTTAAATTTATATCTATGTCAAATTTATTTAGATAATGCTTACACCACACTAATAATGTGAGAGTATGTGATTGGCCAAGTACAGAAAAGTAGTAAAGACAACAAACCTATATTCAAGTATACAGATATCTGTTTTTCCTAAACTTTTCCATGCCTGAAAAATGGCATGTCAAAATTCCATGGCTTGTCCAGGTTTTCCATGACCGTATGAACCCTGCACCTTATAAGTGGCCATAAAAATAGGTATTTACACAAGTACAACATACTTATTGTGTTCATACTGACCCTATTCTTCCCATACAGTATGAGTGGCCAAAGCCATTGCATTCTTTTTGGCTTAAGACTTCCCAGTTTCATTCACTTCCATTGATTTTTAGATGTTAAAAACTACACATAATGCTGCTTAATGTTTAAAGCTTATATTTTCATATTATATTATTCTACTTTTATATTTATGAACACACTTATGTGTAGAGCATGTAGTTTGACCATTTTCTGCTGTTTATCATTTCTAGTCATTTTTTCCCATGAGCAAATGAATCAGAAGTTCTAAAACAATCACAAAAAAATGAATGCACTTCCACATTGCAGAATAAAATCATTCAGATTGCACAACATTCTGCTATTAAGGTGGGATACTGTCACAGTTTGTCTCTCACAAGAAGCACAGGAATTATCAAAAACACACTATTTATTTAAAATATTTATTTGCAGACCACTCACATGAACACAAGAAGACCAGCATGAAGACAATACAATATCAGACAATGAGCTACTTAAACTCATGGGTATAAATAGACAAGACATAATTAAACTGAATCCATACAGGGGTGCGACACAGGTGGAACTAATCAAACTAATATATGGTGGGAAAACTTAAAGGAATCACATGACATAAACAGTAAGCACATGGACCACATGACAGCTAAACAACAGCATTGTGACACATATGAGTAAGGTTAGAGACAGGGGTTTGGTTGTATAGGTAGAATTTAAGATGGGTTAAGGTGTATGGGTCAGTAAACAGATATAAATGTAATTACAGAAATTAATTACAGATGAACAATTTAAATTAAATAAAATGGGACCCTAATCTCTATTTGAGAGCTGCATGGAGTTTCAACCTGAGCTTTGTGTGCTTTAAAATAGTATTTTTGCTTGAACATATGTGGTCTGGTGGATGCATGAGTTCTATTAGAATCAAAAGTAATAGCACACACTGTAAATTACTAATATTTTTATATTAAAAAGTTCATTTTTGAACACTGTGGGGTCAGATTTTCTATCAGGGAAAATTAGCTTGAGACCAAAATCTTGTAAAAGCACCAATAGGAAGTTCAGCGGGTGTAAATAAGTGCAAATTTAAGAACCCAGCAGCAGCTCATTTACATGATTACCAACACAAAGAGAAAACAATACATAACACAGGCACAAAGTGGGTTGAGATAAGCTTTTTTGGTTGTTAAATAGTGACACAAATAACAGTAAAGCGAGTCCCCCCCTAAAATAAATGAGCATAAATGTCATCAATAAAATAACTATCCCATTTCATTACAAATTTTGTCTGTTTTTAGTAAACCTTAATAATTGCTGTTAAAGGGATAGTTCACCCCAAAAATTAAAATGTACTCACTATTTACTCACCATCAAGTGGTTACAAACATTAATGAGTTTCTTTATCCTGTTGAACACAAAATAGGATATTTTGAAGAATGTTAAAAAACTGGTAACCATTGACACCCATTGTAGGAAAAACAAACACTATGGAAGTCAATGGTTACCGGTTTCCTGGATTTAAATATTTTTTTTGTATTCAACAGAAAAAAATGAAACCTAAATAGGTTTTTAACCTGTTTAATTTAGTACATCAACATACTGAATTAAAAGTCAACTTCCGACTCACGCTGACCTTTATTTTATTGACCTTCTTCTTTACATACAAGCAATTCTATTTCTAAAAAAACAAGTTCTTAAATAATCACAAAAAGGAGCACACTTCCGCATTGCGGAATAAGTTATAATAATAAATAAAATGCTTGCTTTAAAACAATATACTGTATGAAGTATGAAGCTCATGTATGAAGTATGAAGCTCATGTAAACATCAGATGCTATGATAGCTTTTGTAATTTTAGTAGTATGTTTAATCTAATGTTTAATATTATGTACTGGTATATTTCGTTAATTTAATGTGATTGAGAGGAGATCGTGCTGTGCATTGTTGCATGTAAGCATGGGCTGTTATAAGATTCTGACGATATGATAACCTTGGATAAAAATATCACGGTTTCGCAATATCACAGTATTATGATTACTGCTCTAAAATATGTTCTCTTTAAAGGGCCATGAAAACCCTCTTTCAGTTCAAGTCTACGTCAGAATTTTTTGCTCTGTGAGCAGAGGGAGCAGTGGGTGTGGCCAGCAGAGCAGGGGAAAAACTGGGAACGATCATCTGTTGTCAGTTGGCTCACAAAATGAGACATAAACCGTGAGGAGACGCGTGATTTTATAGTTTACAACGTTTAAATGCAAAGAAATACACAATAATTTAATGCCCTGCTACATTTGTTATTCGTAATTTCATATAAACATAACCACAATTTGTTATAGCATTATAAAAATAACTATGTAAACACTTATGAGGTAGGACCTCCTGAATCCCCAGGTCTGAATGCCGACACAATGGATAGAGGTGCAGCAGGTCTCTTGTTCTATCTATTCCAACCACTAACCCTGCCGGCAATCTGGAGATTTTAAACATAGGCAAACATAGGCAAACACAGCAACACGGATGTAAGCGATGTGTCTAATTTGTAACAAACTCATCTGATAAAAGACAGTCCGCCATTGTCCAATTCTAATACAGCTCTCTCAACAAAAATGCTTGCTGCAAAGCAACATCTTTGCTGTATCGGGCCTAACAGCATCGCAGGGAAACACATGCAACAAACCCTGTGAATCATGGAAACAAACACATAACGTTACGACCCTTCATGAATGGCTAAATACTGCTTGCCGTATGCAGACACGGTCTCACCCAGTCATTGGGTCTCACAGCTTGGCAGGTCTGCTTTGCCTTCGGAAAGTATGTACTCTCATGAATAATTAAGAAGCAGGGTCTTCTCATAGGATAAGAAAACTCCGCTATGATTGATAATAAGAAACGTCATCCCTCTACTAACAAATTTGTTATACATCACCAATTTTGATCTCGCCCCAAAAATTATTTTAAACCGAAAGATGAAATTAGCTTACAAAAGCTCCAAATTATCCAGTTTTCCCCACAATTAAAGCTAACAGGTGCTAAAGTCTTAACTGATACTCAACACACACAAATCTGTTCATTTTTTTTTTTTAGTACTCGAGGGTGTGTTGAACCATTAAGTGTCTGGGTAAAAAACAACAACTTTATATTGTAATTATAACAACAGTATATTTTATTTTAACATTTAAAATATTTTGAAAGAGTAAACATGTTGGGTTAGATAATTAAAATAATCATTGACATCATTGACCTTTAAAAACACAAATTTCTTTACAACTTGAAAAGGCATCTTTGGATATCATCCCATGCCTAGTTACATGACTAAAAGCTGCAATAATAATAATAATAATAATAATAATAATAATAATAATAATAATAATAATAATAATAATAATAATAATAATAATAATAATTCCTTACATTTATATAGTGCACTTATTGAGTGCTGGGCAGTCAAAGCATTTTACACATTTGTGGAGGGAATCTTCTCATCTGCCTCCAGTGTGCAGCATCCACCTGGAAGAAGCAACAACAGCTATATTGTGCCAGTCCACACACTACACACCAGGTGATTGACGGAGAGGAGACAGAGTAATGAAGCCAATTATGAGGAGGCCATGCAAGGGCGTAGAATTGGCATGGACGAAGGGGACGTGTCCCCATCAATATCCACCAATTACAGAAATGTCCCTACCAATAATTTAATTGACTTCAAAATAAAGTAATGCTCTGTCAACTCATAACCTAAACGTGCAAAAAGTCAAGTTCGCTACTAGTTCACCATAATACTTTTAACCAAGGCAGTGCAATTAATTAAAATTCAATTTTGATTTTGACCTCCATGATTATGAAAAACAATAATCGGGATAAAACAGTTAAATTGCGTCACACACCTCTCTAAATTTCTCTACATTCATACCTCCTCAAAGCCTAACTGCAGTAAAATCATGTAAAATGACTTTTGCAGCATGGGGCAGGATTGTTATTAATATTATTAAGTGTTTATTTTATATAATTAAGTCCTTTAATCATGTTTTTAAAAGCACAAAACAGAATTTGTGCTGTTCAATGCATGCACTCTAGGGATGTAAGTCCCCAGCAATGTCAAGAGCAAATCTACGTCCTTGAGGCCATGATGGACAGGGGGTAAATTTGGCCAGGATACCAAGGTAAACCCCTGCTTAACGTCTCATCCGAAAAATGGTGCTCACTGAGCAGTATAGAGTCCCCTTCTGGGGCGTTAGGACCCACACAGACTGCAGGTTGGGCGCTCCCTGCTGGTCTCACAAACAACACTTCCGGCAGCAAGCTAGCTTTTCCATGTGGTCTCCAATCCAGGTACTGACCAGGCACAGCCCTGCTTTGCTTGAGTGGGCGACCATGTGAGAGATGCAGAGAGCTAGCTGCCAGTTAAGAATAAAAGAGAAAATAACTTCTCTATGAGTATATAAGGGTCTTAAAAGGTGGAATGTGTCAATCATTTACACATTTGTTGAGAAAATAAAAGGACATGGCTTCTGAAGGACACTACCGAGGTCCTTTATCACACACTGGTAAACATTTCACAAGACCCACTCTATAACCATAGCAAAATGCCGCATTTCCATCTGCTTGGGCCAGCAAATGAGATGGCACTTTGTGAACACTGTGAGATGTGGTAATGCAGCTGGGCATTCAAATGCTTCGATGCACACGTTATCAGCAATCTACAGGGGCTCCCGACTCCCACGCTCCATCTGGGGCCAAATATTTATCATTCACTTGTAAAAACATTTTTCTTGGAAAACAAGGGGAAGAGAAAACAAAACTTGTGCCATTCTAAAAGCACTCCCAGAGCAGCCATAGCAATTTGTCTGCTGAAGTAGCCCAGGTGAGATGAATTACCACCATTTTTTTTTTTTGCATTTAAAACTCAATAACGGTATTTTCCAAACAACTCAGCTCTTTAGGGAATATAATATGCTAATGTTAAAGCAGCCATCTCTAACAGCATTCTCCTCTCCTTGTATTTTGTAACTTGCTTTAAATGATGGACACAAAGTGTGAATAATGACGTCCAATTCAAATTCAAGTCTTATCTTTTCTCTTCTCGAGACTTCAAATGACCCTGTGACCGAATTAATATATACTCTTCCTCCCATACCGGGAGGGAATGCAGGTGTAACAACAGAGGGAGACGTGGGAATTCAGAAACGGCCAATCAGAACTCTCTTTCTAAAGGAAAAGGTCAACGGGGGTCACCGAAGCATTGGTAATCTGCATTTATACTCATCAGATGCCACAAATGAGGGGTAGACGCTCTCCATCAGCGCAGGTTAAATGTGTGCTTAAAATGTTAGGCGCTTCAGATTAATGGTAGCAGGCGTTTGCATAAGTCAAGAAATCTCAATAAGGGATAGACAGGCTCACATGGAAATTATACAGTGCGTCTTCATTAAAAGAAATGATCATACTTCATTGTCTGAGGCAAAATCGAGAGAAATGATTCAGAGGAAACTTTAACGATGGCACAAAATCTAATTCCTGTTATATATTTGTCAGATGAGAGTAAAAACATGAAATATGTGCTATTTTACTAAAACATGACTGATATCGTAGAATTTATCAGAAGGTTTTTATTGTATTTAAAAAGATATTCGGTGCACAAAGATCTTATTAATATTGATGCCTGCAATAAAATAAATGATCTGAGACAAAGAAAACGGGGGTTTTTAAGGTAATTTAAAGCAAAAATGCAGAAAGATAACCACACTGCTTCCTAAAGCTATCCTCTTGTTATATGGTTAAACAAATTAAATGGGGAAAAGGCTCTAATTGGTTTTGGACAAGATGTTCTTACCAGTTTGTAATCATTCCAGTCACGGTTGAAATCAACTGATCCATCATAGCGATGCTGAAAGACAGTCCAGCCTCCTCCTTTAGTTTTCATATCACAGAATACCTGGTCAGAAAAAACACATTCATGACGTTAATATTCAATTCAATTCAATTCACCTTTATTTGTATAGCGCTTATACAATGTAGATTGTGTCAAAGCAGCTTCACATAAAAGGTCATAGTAAAGAGTAAATAGGAACAGTGTAATTCACATATACACATATTCTTAGCCATCTTACACTTTTAGCAAAAGACAGATAATACTAGTGTGACATCGCTGTCAGATGGAAATCTTGAAACTCAAAACCTGCATTTTATATAATTTAACATTGTCAGAAGTATGTGAGATTTTTGCATATCTGGATTTTTTCTAGATGGGTTTTTAAAAATCTGGAATAAACACACACACACACACACACACACACACACACACACACAAAGTATGTGATTTGAGATAACATAGCCTTACATCAGATTCTAATCTGATATAACTGAGGTGACAGCATGTAAAATAAGTACAACAGATTACATTTTTATCATTTTTCAGGTGACTTTATCATTAGTTTTTTTTTTCATCAGGTAATATATTTTTGGCAATAGGTGCTTATTTTATGCTGTTCTTGAATACATCTAACCAAAATGTTGTGCCATAAAGCAAGAAGCATACTTACTGACTTCAAAATTCAAAGTTGATATTTAGCCGCACCATGTTGGTGTTTCGTAACATCTCAGTTCAATTCAATTAGATTCACCTTTATTGGTATAGCGCTTTTACAATGTAGATTGTGTCAAAGCAGCTTCGCATAGAAGATAATAGTAAATTGAAACAGTGTAGTTCAGTTTTCAGAGTTTAAGTTCAGTTCAGTTTAGCTCAGTTCAGTGTGGTTTAATAATCACTACTGAGAGTCCAAACACTGAAGAGCAAATCCATCGATGCACAGCTCTACAGATCCCAAACCATGCAAGCCAGTGGCGACAGCGTCGAGAAAAAAACTTCACCAATTGGCGAAAGTTACGAATTAAAAAACCTCAAAAGAAACCAGACTCAGTTGGGCACGACCTTTTCTCCTCTGACCAAACGTCTTGTGCAGAGCTGCAGTCAAGGCGCCAGAGGCTGGAAACTGGACCTCAGCGAAGACTCTTCTGTCCCTGGAGCATCACAGGACTTGTCTGTCCCTGGAGGGACAGGGACTCGTCTGTCCCTGGAGCGTCACATCTCATTTTTACGAGGTGGGATGTTAGCCTAACACTCAACCCCCAACCTGGAGGACCAGGACATACACACCTACAATATGAACAATTTAGCTTACCCAATTCACCTATAGCGCATGTCTTTGGACTTGTGGGGGAAACCGGAGCACCCAGAGGTAACCCACACGAACACGGAGAGAACATGCAAATTCTACTTTGATATGCCAACTGACCCAACTGGGGCGCGAACCAGCAACCTTCTTGCTACGAGGCGACAGTGGCCAAACAAGACGCATGCAAAGCATTGTTCAAGAGTTCACACTTAGCTGATGATAACAAGGTGTGTTTGGCATGTTGTCCAGCGAGAGAGCCCTGAGCGCAGACGATCCTAAAGGCCGGGAGTCCCTCCTGTTTCATAGGGCGAGAGGGGAGTCTGAGCTCAGGTAGGTCTTGAGAGCTCCCCTGAATTACTGCTTTCAGCCTATTAATTAATTATAGAAAATGTCACGGCATGATAGACAGCTAACTGTATGGCATATGTTTGTGTAAATGCTTATATACTGTGCCAATTTGTTTTATTTGATTCACTTTTACCTCATGTCTTTGGACTGTGGGAGGAAATCAGGGATTCCAGGGGAAACCCACACAAACACAGGGAGAACATGCAAACTCTGCACAGAAATGCCAACTAGCCTGGCCGTGACTCAAACCATTGACCTTCTGGCTATGAGGCGACAGTGCTAACCACTGAGCTGCTGTGCCACCCTATCCTGGATTAATCTAAGAAGTGGATGGGAGATTCTTTAAAACGAAGACAACTAAGGTAAGAAAATCTGGAAATTTATTGTGTTTGGACTCTTCTTATTGGTAAATCATGTGATAGCTAATACGGGACCAGTCGTGATCAATCACAATCATGTGATCCTCTTGAAATTAGTTCACTTTGAGCATATGCACTAAAAAAATATATTTCTGCAAAACCGTTACAAACAATTAATAGTTTTTTGCAAACAAAGACCCTCTCGTTCACCGGGAAAAACTCCAACACATGGTGGCTAAATTGGGGAGCTATATGCAAGCTCACACCAGCCCACCGCCTCTCACAGTGGGGAACTCCAGAGTAGAGGAAAGTCCAGCCCTTCTCAAGAAGTTGAGTTCCAGAGCTCCAGTTGTGCATGAAGGGGAGTCCAACTATAGTCTGTACCGTTCCATCTCCAGCACAAGTTGAGGCTCCTTACCTCCCAGTGAGGTGACATTCCATGTCCCAAGAGCCTGTTTCTGTGCCAGACGATCGTGGTCCTAACCTTCGAACACCACCAGTTCCGCAATGCACTGGCCCCTTATGTCTACCCCTGCAAGTGGTGGGCCTGCAGGAGGATGGTCCCACGTCGCTCCTTCGGGCTAAGCCTGGACAGGTTCCGTGGGATAAAACCCCACGACCAGGTGCTCGCATACAAGCCCCAACCCCAGGCCTGGCTCCAGGGTGGGGCTCTGGCTGCACCATACCGGGCGACGTCACAGTCCTCACTGTTTTTGCACTCATAAAGGGTTTTTGAACTGCACTTAATCTGACCTGTCCCCTAAGACCTTTTTGCCTGGGAGACCCTACCAGGGGCATTAGCCCCTGACAACATAGCTCTTGGGGTCACTCAGGCACTCAAACCCCTCCACCATGATAAGGTGGTGGTTCATGCAGGATAAATTTAGTAACTTAAATTGTTGTTTAAATTCAACCCAGATAAATTGATTACAACCACTTAATTTAAAAAAATGTAATCCAAGGAATCATCTTTGAATTTTTTTTCAGTGTGCTTAGGCTTAGTTTGAACATTACATAAAACAAATAAAGTCATAAAAATCTTGAAATAAATCAATAGCACAAATTACAAGCATTATAGCATAATAATGCCCAAAAACACTCTGGGAGTCTGAATATACTATTGTTTAAACATATACATACAGTATATTTTATTTCTTATCTTTCTTAAGTAATCTAAACATACAAAAAACATGGGATTAAATTTTATGAGCCAAAAAACAATGAACTACTTCAGCTTAACACTGTTTAAGGCAATGGTTGCCGATTTGTTTTAATAAAAAAAAGCTAATCTGAGCAGTGGTACAGCTTTAATTTTCCTAAAATATGCAAAAAAGCACACATCGATTCATCAAAAGATGCCTCCTGGTTAATAATGAGCTCTTTACACCTCTGTAGGCTGTCAGCACTGACAAAATAAACTAAATGAAAACTTAAAAGGCAAAATATCATATGAACTTTATGAGTTATTACAGTTTTTAATGAAAAATGGTACCCTTCCTGAACCCACAATCTTTTCTGAGAGCAAGAACTGGATCACAAAGCACCAAATTTAGCTTTTTGATTCAGGACATTCTGTTCTTATCCTTGTTCACAGTGAGATATCAGTCCTCTGTTGGGTTTGTATTTAGTTTAAACTGAGCAATAAAGTAGCCATACAAATGATGAATTGTCACATTTTTAACCCCAAGTCCCAAAGAGACATGTTGAGCTATAAACACACTGATCTAGATGCAGTCTAAGCACTCGATTGTACACTTAGTGCTTTTCAGTGATTCCCTTAAAACTTTTTCTAACCATTGATTAGCTATTGAACACCAAAAGGATTAATAATTTATCGCTTTGTGGAGAAAACAAGGAGTCGGTTTGAGCTGTGAGCAATATCACATAATAAAAATTGAATTCCATCATCCAAATCCATCAAAACTAATTAAAGCCAATCCCGTAAAGGATTTTCTCCTCAAATATTAAACATTTTGAGCCTGTGGGTGTCAAGCGAAAAACATTCCAAGTAAATATCATCTATATGATTTTTGTCCAATTTTCCCAGCTGTTTCTGAGAAGAAATAAGCTTACGGAGAAGGCCGAAAGCAATAAGTTCTTCTTGGCGAAAACATAAAATGGGATAACATACATTTCCATCCCTTTGGCGGGACCAGCTCATTTAGCAACACAATAACACTGGTCTTGAGACCTTCCGTGGTCAAAACTTTAAACAGCTAATCAGGCTTTAAAGACAAAGCAGTCTCGCATTAATGACATCTGTAGAGAGGTCTCTTTTGGGAAGAATGAATGGATTTCATTGTTATTCAGCAGAGCCTATCCTTCTGTTTGCATAACAGATGTGAGATGTTCTTTGTTTTCTGCTTCTTGGCTATACACATCACAATGAACGTCCTTAAACTGAGCCAAATATTTCAGTATTATTTTTACCTTATGAGACTGTCTATTTATTACCATATGCACATTTACACAAATCTAATTTATACAAATATGCAGCACAACTCTATCGTATGAATTCTGCGATGTGTCAGGGCTGGTCAAAATGGAAGCACACCATAGAAAAAAAGGATAATAAAAGTAAATGTAACTTTCTTTTTGCACTGAATAGTAAAAAAATGTAAAACTCTGAATGGTAAGTAAGTAACTTAGAGATAAAGTTACTTAATCTTTCACAGTTTTAAATTACTTGCAATTTAATGGGAAAAGAAAGAATTTAAATGAATTAAATTCTAACTCCGACATATATTCCGACATGAAATATCATATTTAAAACTTATTTCAAACAACTGCAGTATATTCAAAACTAAGCAGCTCGCATTCTCACACACACTCCACCATGCCAGCACATCACTGGTGTGCTTTATAGCTTACACTGGCTCCCAGTTCAGCCCCGTATTATTTTTTTAAAACATTCACACTTGCATATAAAGCTCTACATGATACATGTCCTTCCTATATCTGTGACATTGTTTCAGTACACACCTTCTCATTCCCTGCGGTCTGCTGATACTCTCACCCTTCAACAGCCACCCTGTTGATTACAATTACTGGGGGAGAGAGCCTTCTTTGTGGCTGCACCCAGGTTATGAAATACTCTCCTTTATTCTGTAAGAAATGCTTCCACACTAGCTAGTTTAAAGAAGATGTTAAAAACTTGCATTTTAAGTTCTTAGTTACTCTAATGTGTTTATATTTTAGAACTTTTCTATGCATCCTTGTGTTTTATTGCATGTTTGAATTCTCTGTTGTTGTAGCGCTTTGGGTTTTAGAAAAGTGCATTATAAATAAAATGTTTTTTTTTTTAATTAATAGTAATTATATTATATTTAATTATATTATATTATTATTATTTTATATTATTATATTAATTATATTATATTATAAAAATAATTAGTTTACGAATGAAGTTATGTGTAATAAAATGAAATAACACAGGGAAAAAGTATTGAACACATGAAGAAAGGGAGCAGTGAAAGCCTAGACTGCAGCTGAAATCTCTCAGTAGTTCTTCAGCAACTCTCTGCCCATCGTCAGTGTAATTAATATTAGCTGCTTCAGTCCAACATCTGCATTATCAGGATTACCTGACTTGAATTCAATGGAAAATACTAAATAAAGATCAGTTTTGAAAGACGAGACCCATAAAACCATCAATTTTACACTCTGTTGAAGTCTGTGGATGCATGTGACTTCATTCTGCATATGAGAGGCTTCCTTAAGCTGCCATCAACAAAAAAGCCTTTTATTTAAAGTACTAAATACATTTCAGTAGTTCAGTTCTTTATCCTTGTGTCATTTCATTATTATTATTTGTTTTGTTTTATTTTTATGTTTGTATTGTTTGGGTTTTTACCAAAATCTGGTTCAATTCCATGTCAGCAGCTCCTTTTTAAATTATTATTCCCAGGAAAAAACATGACAGGTTCCATACTTATCTCCCCCGCTGTGTATGTGTGTGTGTATATATATATATATGGATACTGGGGAAACAAAGGTAGACTGTTTTCAATAAATATATTTAGGCATGGGCCAGTGTAAGATTCTTACAGTATAATAACCTTGGATAAAAACATCACGGTTTCACAGTATTGTGATTACTGCTCTAAAATATATTCTTTTTAAATATCTGGGTAAAAAAACAAGAACTTTTTACCTCTTTGAACACAATGGCTGTGTCAGAAATTACATACTTCCATACTATATAGTGTGTTAAAACAGTATGCGAGCCCAGTAGTATATCCAAATTCATAGAAATCGAAAAAAAAAGTAGGCTAGAAGAATGACCTACTACTTCCGGTGAGATTCCGAAGTGTGCATCTGATGAACGCTATGCTATTCCATGATGAACCCCAAGAGAATTCATGAATGAGTGTAAAGCGGGTGTGTCACAGGATCATGATAAAACGGCGTATGTAGTACGTCTGAACTCCATTCATACTACTAACATGCAAGATTAAGATTACTCACTGCAAGATTAATCGTGATAAATTGCATCTAAAATAAAAGTTTGTTTTGACATAATAAATGTGTGTGTGCTGTGTATGTTTATTATTTTCATTAATTCATTCATTTATTCATTTTCTTTTTGGCTTAGTCCCTTTAAGAATCTGGGGTCGCCACAGTGGAATGAACCGCCAATTTATCCAGCATATGTTTTACGCAGTGGATGCCCTTCCAGCTGCAACCCATCACTGGGAAATGTTTATTATATTATATATTATTATTATAAAAGAATTTGAGCAAAAAAATATTTATTTTTAACAGTATTTTTATGTATATGATACAAGTTATATAAAAATATGTCTGTAACAAAATAGTTCTGAATAGTTTTGCTTTTATGTATGTGTGTGTGTGATCACATTAACATAGTAAATCTAAATAATACACAAATGTAATTATTCGTGAATAATCTACAGTGATGTGTATGATAAATCAAACAAAGTGAGGTTTAAAATAAAACTAGTTTGAACTTTCCAAATGAAAGGAGCCACCCAGCATGAGGTACTGAGGGGTGGCACGTTTTAAAAGGGTGGTGAAACTACATACTGTATACCAGCTCACTCTCGCTCACTGCATTAAACCCTGTGCTGGCAGGAAGCTCCCGAATCAATGCCAAACACCTGGTGCCGATGCCCACAGGAAATAGAGTGGAAGACGAATGAGTGCAAAGGAAAATAATGAATAACAAAAACAATTTTAGCCACATTTTTTCAAATGTTCATCACCCCAAGAGCCTCCCAGAAATTATATTTGACTCTGGAAGTCAAAAGGCATTACACAAATCGTGGGAGGTTTGCTTGTGGTTCAGTAGGGCAAGATTTTGAAATAAATACGGTGCAAACTCACAGTGAGATGCACTGAGATTTAGCCTGAAGGTAATGTTTCTCTGGCTTCCTGATTTGGTTTTATGATTGACATGACATTTTTCATCTTAGCTTTTTTTTTTTTTTGGAAAGACGTACTGAAATTGCATTATAGTGAAACATTCTGTCCTTCCAGATTATAATGTAGTCCTCAAAAACAAAACACTAAATGTCAGCGGAGCTCAGTTTCTTAATCAAGATACATGCCAGAATTCATGCTTTACAAGCCGTCTTGGTTTGCATGTAATATGCAATCTATTTTTCTTTTTTTGTTGTTAAAAAAACTACAATTTGCAGATAATACCTTACCTGCTTTTTGCAGATAATACTTTACCTGCTTTTTTCAGATAATACTGTACCTTTTATAAAAAAATTAAGGTGCCAGGAATAACCAAAAAGCGGTTTTCACATTGATCCCATAGAAGAAAAGATGCCAAAAGAACCTCATGTGAACGTTTCTTCTAGAACAGCTTAGTGTAAACAAAAGTTTAATGATCACTGTAAAAATTGCTAGGTTCCACACAATCCCTTTATGTGGTCCCAACACAAATCAGTTAAGTTAACGTAATTTATTTAACAAATTTAAGTTGTTTGAGCATGAAAGAATTAAGTTAAAAATAAAATCTCATTTTAAATAAGTACTTTGAACAAACAACAAAAATATATCGAACCTTCTTTCAAATGTAAAGAACATTTTGTTGAATGAAAAGGTTCCATGGACGTTAAAGGTACTTTCTCCATGTTGTCTGTACATACACTATATAAAAACTGCAGACAGTGATGCGGACAATTAAGCTAGTATATAAATATTAGTACTTATTTATCAGATACTACTTTTTATTAATTAGAAATGTGTACTTATTAGACACATGCTTGTTCTTTTGATACTAGTACAAGTTCATTACACAGTATTTAGACACTAGTGGCTGTTATTAATCAAATACTAGTACTTATTGACTATTATATTGTTAGTATTAAAAAAAGTAAATTGCCATTGACTTCTATGGGTATCTGTCATTGAGATATCAACTATTTAGTTTTAATTAGCACATAATTTTTATGCACTGGCAGTTATTCATTAGGTATATATAAATTATTTTGCGCTATTTTAAGGTCAAAATTATTAGCCCCTTTGAGCAATTTTTTTTTCGACTGTCTGCAGAACAAACCATCGTTATTCAATAACTTGCCTAATTACTCTAACCTGCTTAGTTAACCTATAGTTAAGCATTTAAATGTCACTTTAAGCTGTATAGAAGTGTGTTGAAAAATATCTAGTCCAATATTATTTACTGTCATCATGGCAAAGATAAAATAAATCAGTTATTAGAAATGAGTTATTAAAACTATTATGTTTAGAAATGTGTTGAAAAAATCTTCTCTCTGTTAAACAGAAATTGGGGAAAAAATAAACAGGGGGTCTAATAATTCAGGGGTGCTAATAATTATTTGCGTGATAGATTTAAGTCACAGCTGTCAAACTCAGTTGCTGGAGAGCGCAGTTCTGCAAAGATTAGTTCCAACCCTAATTAAATACTCGATCAAACTAATTAAGTCTTTCAGTTTTGTTTGAAACCTACAGGTAAAGCTGTGGTCACACTAGAGTTTGTGCATGCAAAATTCTGTCGTACGGCGCTAAACAAGATGATTAGACATTTAAAAAGCGAGGGATTGCTTTATGTTCTAAATTTCTGTTCAGAGTGGTCATGTTTTCATCTTCGATTGGTCTCACACAATCATGTGATGCGATTTCCAGTCTGACGCATTCGCGTGCATATGAATGGAAGTCTATGGGAAGCAAGTGTAGTGTAAAAGCGGCTTAAGTCTGTTGAAGCAGGGTTGGAACTAAACTGTGCAGCGCTGCAGCCCTCCAGGAACTGGATTTGACCCCTCTGATTTAAGTACTAGTATCTAATGTAAATAAACTACTGTCTAATGCACAGTACCAGTGTCTATTTAATATGTACTACTGGTCTCTAACAAATACGTACTGGTATCTAATATTAAGAAACAATAGAGTAAATTGCTCAATGTAC
Source organism: Danio aesculapii (assembly GCF_903798145.1). NCBI lineage: Eukaryota > Metazoa > Chordata > Actinopteri > Cypriniformes > Danionidae > Danio > Danio aesculapii. The sequence goes on along the minus strand of NC_079453.1, from coordinate 37,259,753 downwards.
TAACCTTAGTTTTCTGGGTGGAATTAGGGAGATGAATGCTGTATATGCCACTTTCTGTCACTCCAGATTTGAATATCTCAGCACAGTCTCGAAACTTCAACATCCCCTTATCAACTGGAGTGGAAATATCTGGAAATAGATGAGATATTTATTTTAGGCTAGTTAAAAAAGGGGGAAAAAAGTATACTTTGACACATCAATTTTCTACACATTGATTTACTTCAGTCTTCCTGGAAAACTCATTGATGGTTTGATAGAAGAAGAAGAAGAAGAAGAAGAAGAAGAAGAAGAAGAAGAAGAAGAAATACTGTGATTCATAAAACTTTTAAATGTAAAAAAACATACAGGTAAAACAAAATGCTAGGTGACTGTAAATGCGTTCAGGACGATTTGCCAAGGTTGTAGATTTTTTTAATAATATTGCAAAGACTGTTCAGTTTCTTGCACAGAACTAAGGTTTCACTTCATAAGATCTCGATGTATTATGCCATGTGTATTCATTTTATTTTGCTGTATCATTTTTTATGACCCTCAATGTGCCTGTAGATGTCAGCGGTTTCAACAAAAAACATATTTAATGTTCTTCTGAAAAACAAAAGTCATCTACTGCACATCCTTGTAAAGGTACACTGAAGTCATGGTTCGATACACACCATGGTTTTGGGGTCACAGTTCGGTACGGGTAGGTACAACAGGAATAATAACAAATCTCCAGTACTTGCTTTTTCTGTTTATTTTGAACAGGCAGAAGTGTTTTGTCACAATCAGCTACAAAACTGAAGAGCTTCTTGTGATGCAAAAGTACAAAATTTATTCATTAATTTTCTTTTCAGCTTATCCAGCATGTTTTACGCAGTGGATGCCCTTCCAGCCGCAACCCATCTCTGGGAAACATCCACACACACTCATTCACACACATACACTACAGACAATTTAGCCTACCCAATTCACCTATACCGCATGTCTTTGGACTGTGGGGGAAACCGGAGCACCCGGAGGGAAACCTACACGAATGCAGGGAGAACATGCAAACTTCACACAGAAACGCCAACTGACTCAGCCGAGGCTCGAACCAGCGACCTTCTTGCTGTGAGGCGACAGCACTACCTACTGTGCCACTGCGTTGCCCCAAAATAAAAATTAGGAAACTGTGCATTAAACTTTCAAAGATTAAGCTCAGAAGAACAATAATTCTGTTTTAAATTTAAGATTCAGAAAGCTTCAAACCTGAAATTTTGTTTAATGAAAATGCATAACAGTGTCCGGACAACAACTGTTCAATATTATGTGTGTGTGTGTGTGTGTGTGTGTGTGTGTGTGTGTGTGTGTGTGTGTGTGTGTGTGTGTGTGTGTGTGTGTGTGTGTGTGTGTGTGTGTGTGTGTGCACTTATTTACTCACTGATTGAGTTTCGGGCTCACAAGATGAGACAATATCATATATTTCCATTGTTTGACAGATGTGTATGACTGTTATACACTTGTGTCTTTTGCAGCAACACACATTTAGATTCCGCGTGAAGATAAAACCATTTTAACTTTCACCCACAACAGCATTCATTTCTCATACTATCAGTTCCAGAGCAGTGGACCAATCAGCAATTTGGGGTAGCAATTTGGCCAACATGGGCTGATTCTGAAAACGTAGCCCTATATACATTTCTGGAGATCGTGAATTATGTAGCCTTAGCTACGTATGGCTACATTTCATCTTTAAAAGAATGCTACGGGGCAGTATAATGCTGTTCCTTTTCGCGCTTACCAGTTGACCGCTTACTTCTGTATCAACGGCTTACCCGATGTTAACACTTCGTACGGTGGCTCGACATGTATGTCGGCGGACTTGAGATGCAGAGCGGAGTTCACCACGACAATGGGGTTCGAGTTCGGTGAAGAACAGTTCCAGAAAGCGGGTAAGACAAAAACAAAAGCTAAAAAATAAAATAAACTAGTAAATAACAGGGTGAGAATGTGGTAAAATCTGAAAACGTGGTTAAAATCAGGCGAGGGCTTTTCTTTTTTCTGGATTGCTTTTTAAAACACTGTCGGTTGGGTTTAGGGAAGTGGGTGGGCGGGTCAATCAATGCTTTTAAAAACACTATTAGTTGGGTTTAGGTAAGGGTGGGGGTGGGGGGATTGATTGGTTGGTCAGTCAGTCAGTAAATCAGTCAGTCGACAGCAGCCTCTGATGGATTTACATGAGAACTGAGGCACGAATGGCATTCACGAGAGAAATCAGAGTTCTGAAAAAGCGTATATCAAAAAATGCTTTTGAGAGAAACTGCCCTGGTTAGAAAGACCCCTTTGTTTCCTCTAGGCAGGTAACATCCAACTTAGTCTTTGATAATGTGATATTAGCACTGACCGTTACAGTGAGTGACCATAGCCAGCAGCTGCTGCACGGTGTCAGTGAGCGAAGCCTGCTGCCGCTGGATCAGTGTGCTGTTACGAGTGGAGCTGGCCAGTTCTCCTTCCAGCAGACTGACCAACTCGTTCTGTCTGTCCAGAAGCTCCAGCAGCTGCTGCTTCTCCTGCTGGATGGTCTGAAGCTCTCGGCTGTGCTTGGCCTCTATGTCTGCAAAGCGCTGTTCCATGTAGCTGAGAACAAACAAACAGACTGGTTTACTGGTTTTTTTTTTGGCCATTGTTACATTTGTTGTTTTAATGATGATTTGATGACACAGTTGAAGTTAGAATTGTTAGCCCACCTTTGAATTTTTTTTTAATATTTCCCAAATGATGTTTAATAGAGCAAGGAAATTTTCACAGTATGTCTGATAATATTTTTTATCTCCTGGAGAAAGTCTTATTTGTTTTATTTTGGCTAGAATAAAAGCAGTTTTTAATTTTTTTAAAAACTATTTTAAGGTCAAAATTATTAGCCCCTTTTAAATATAATTTTTTTTTACGATAGTCTACAGAACAAACAATCGTAATACAATATAAACAATAAACAGATGGGCTAATAATTAAGGGGGGCTAATAAGTCTGACTTTAACTGTATTGGGCGATAACTGAGGTTTGCAAAAATCTAAAATTTTCTGTTATACCGTTCCTTCGGTATATGTAAGTGGGTTTTTTGTGTGGTTTTTTTTACAACTATTTTTTAGGGCAACAGTATTTTCAGTAGAAAACAAGCCTCCACATCAAAAGCTACAGGTCTACCCAAGATTCAGGAAACATTTGAAAAACAAATATAGCATATAAAGCAACATCCAAGCCTGCTATAGACCAGAACAGTGCAGTGCCTTACTTCATATCCAAAGAAAATAAAGATATCCAAAGATGCTTTTTTAAAACCAATGAAGACAGCAAAGTCAGTGATTTCTTTTAATAATTTTGCCTGATGTGTTTTTCTGTTTCAAAATATTCTAAACATTTCTTAAAATAAAATATATTGTGTTCAGTGGCGAAAAATATGTTTTTTTTACTCAAACATTTTTGTTCCTAACAGGTCCTTAAAGGTACATATTAATACCTAAAAAGTGCAAATATATACCTCACAGTACCTTAAAGGTACAAAAGGGAACCTTAAAGATATAAAAGTGTGCCCAAAAGGTACTAATGTCTACCTGATAAAAAAGTGTATCTTTTGAAAAGGTACAGTACCACCCCGATAACAGATTTTGTACCTTTATTTCAGAGAGTGTATTTTCTATACAAAGAAAACATAATTAGAGTTGGAACGTTTTGATCAAATTGTTTAATATACCGCTATTATGTATTTTTTAAAATGACCTTTCATGCAGTGTGTAACACTTCTCTAAGTGAATGAAAACATCCTGTAAAGTTTGAAAGTGCACAGAGTATAAAGTTATTGTCTCTCATAAGAAAGAGTCGACTCCGAGTCATTTAAACAAGTGGATTTCAAAACTGATTCCAAGCTGTTTCAGGTTGATTTCAACATTAAATATTAGCAAAGAAAGCTTTCCCATTTTATTGTGCAAGCAGTCCTTGGTTAACATCATGTTGAAAAGAAGGGAAATTATTATCCCCATTATTTTACTGATGAGTGCTACAGTACGGTAAACTTAATGTGTTAAGAATGGGATTCAAAGGAATGCTTGTTATTTCATGGTTTTGTATATTTTCCTGAAGAATGCTGCCTTGTCAGACTGGTAAAAATTTAAGTTATGTTGTCAGTATAAAATCTTCAACACTTGATAAGCCATAATAATGGAAATGGGTGTTCCTTTTTAATGGGCTGTATACAGTAGACTAATCACAACTAGCTGGGTCATCACAGAGAGCAAAGGAGGACCATGTAAATGTAAAAAATGGTAATAAACACATATTATAAAACAATGAAAGTGCTGTTTGATTTTGCGTGCATGTCAACCTTTTCCAGAGGACTCCCAAACCAAAATATGAACTTTATAATCTATAATAGGCGCAATCTAGGACAGAAAATATGACAGAATTAGATGGGAAAATGAGAAATAGAGTTGGGGCTGTTATTCTGCCAGTAGTTTTGGCAATATTATGTAAATTAATGGGATTGTGAATGGTGAATTCTGAAAAGTACAGACAAGTTTTAATCCATTATCCCATTCCTTATGAAAAACCCAGCATTGTTGATGATTATTTTTCAGTATGATAATAATACACACTGCTAAATCATATCTTGAGGGGAAACAACAGCTAATGAAAGACTGCCAGTCATGAAATGGCCTCCATAGAGTCAAGAACTGAAAATTATAGAGGCAACATATTATTGCTACTTTTATGAGCTCAACATTTTAGATAACCTGATTGCTAATGTCATAGATACACAGCACTTGGATTTCTTTTTACTGTTCGTGTCACTCACTTGTCTGTACTTGCATGTTCCAGAAAGACTGTTAAGTCAGGCTAAGCATTAGTTATGAGGATTTTGTCTAAAGGTTACATCAATTATAATTGATGTAACCTTCAGACAAAATCCTCATTCTGTAACTTTAGTAATAATGTGTGGGTCGCTTAATGCTGTAAAGCCTGACAAAAATGTTATGGTGTTTAGCTCCAATAACCAGAACTTTAGGTCCAAATATTAATTATAATGTCCAGTAGTCAAGTAGTTACAAACATGTACATTTTATGCCATTTTACATGATATTTAACTTGATGTTTTGGGTCAGTCTGATTGATTTTTGATTCAATTTACTGAACACATTCAATTACAGCAAGATTCTCATTTATCAGAAAACAGAGAAATCATATTAATGGCAAATGTATTTAAAACAGAAGTCCAGGTTATATTACTAGTACTAGTGATTTTACTGTTTGTATTAATACAAAATGATGAAGCAAAGCAGTAAAGTGGAATTCTTCAGAAATGTTACAATGTAAATAATATCCATTTATTAACAGTTTTCAAATTGCGTGTGTCATTAATGCTCTCTGTTTATTTACAGTTATGGATTGCATTATGGGACCTTGATCTCTGCTCTGTCTAATTTTGATGTTGACCTTTATTGACCTTTTAGTAGCTTGAAACAATCATTTGTATAGGAAATAATATCGAATTAAAGGTGCTGTATGTAAGTTTTTGACTCTTCTGAAACATAAAAATAGCATAATATGTTTGCAGATATTTAAGAAACATGCTAAGTGAACATTCTTGTTTATCTGAAAAACAGTGCTGAAGCCAGTTATTCTGCTTTGAAAATGTGTGTTACGTGCTGGAACGCTGTCTTTGTTTTGGTTACTTTAACCCGCCATGAGCCAGTTTAGCTAATTATATTTCAGCACCTTGAGTTGCCTTGATTGAAAACCGCGTATTTCATTCATTCATTCATTCAGAAAGGCTCTCTAAGCATGCGCCAGTGACTGAAATGAGACCTCCGGTGGACAGTAGCAGACTCTGACTGAGACACAGATTCAGAGTTCCATATGAGGTTATTAATTAGCAAATAATATAAATATTATGAACGAAAACATTAGGTGAGCAGGTTATATTGTAACGCGTATCCTAACAACAAGCTACGTGATAAGATTTGCTGTGATAAGAAATTTGGCTGTTTGCACCAGCTGAAACACGACAGAAATGTAAATGCAGCCATTCAGAAGCACAGAATATGCACTCACTCACGAAATGGTAAAGTTCATAATCTAATCAATACATATTAAATAGTAGTATGGCAATACATGTCATGGCATTCAAACTCACACTGTTAGCATTGAATAAAGCACATGAGGTGTACCTGAGGTGATCATTGTCAGTTTATCCTTTTGTTCAGCTACAAGAAATAGAAGCGGTTTCTAATACATTAATTTCAAGTGTTGGTCAGAACAAAAACTCCTTTTATATGGAGAATATTCTTTCTATTGCATGCCGTTGCTTTTATTGAGAACATGAGTTAAATCAGCCTTTAGGCTCGATCATCAGACTTGCTCCTGTTGGCCCTCAATCTGGCAACCTGCGCTTGTGTTTGTTTTGATCCAGAAATGCAATACCTAGTTCAACCACTGGGTGTCAAATTCACATACTGCACCTTTAAGTAACAGATTAAAAGTACCAGCAGATTATTACCTGGTTTTTGTATAACTTAATATATAATACCAACACCGACAACAAATCCCTTCAAACTAATAAAAATGTCATTAAGTCACTTTTCCAACATCAAAACTTATCAAAGGTCCCATGATGAAATTCAAAAGCATAAATAAATGCAAAAAAAAAACATGAATCACAAAATACATTAATTCATTCATTTTCTTTTTGACTTTATCCCTTTAATAATCTGGGGTCGCCAAAGCTGAATGAACTGCCAACTTATCCAGCATATGTTTTACACAGCGGATGCCCTTCCAGTTGCAACCCATGACTGGGAATCACCCATACACTCTCATTCACACACATACACTGCGGCCAATTAGCTTATTCAATTCACCTTTAGCACATGTCTTTGGACTGTGAGGGGAACCGAAGCACCTGGAGGATACCCACGCCAACACGGGGAGTACATGCAAACTCCACACAGACATGCCAACTGACCCAGCCGAGGCTCGAACCAGCGACCTTCTTGCTGTGAGACGGCAGCAATACCCATTGCGCCACCACGCCGCCCACAAAATACATAAAACTGTTAATTTATGGAATTTATTTACAGTGTAGTTTTAAATGTACATAAAAATACTTTGTCTTCCTTAACTGTCATATCAAATCCTGCTTTTTCACTTCGCTCTGTCATTAAACAGCTCTTTGTTGGTTCACGTGGCTCTCAGCACAGATGAACCCTTGAACAGGCCTCTCATATTCCACATCACAACACTTCTGAGAGGCTGGTAAACCTGTAAACACCTGGATCCCAGTGCCATTCGCAGATGGTGTTGTTGCCTGGGCTTCTCCATCAAAATCAAAATCAACAACACTCTGACAGGCTGTGTGAGCTGGCATCTTACCAAGCTCCAAATAAAGACAATAAATCCCACAGGCCTGATCTTTATGAGTCCAACTAATGACTTTGCAGCAGTTTTTTTTATTGAAACAATTCACCCACACAGATTGAACAAGCTACTTTCAGCGAGTTGAGAGAAGCATGCGCTAAATCTCTTTTCTAGTATGCATGCTTTCAAAGATATCTGCACTTGAGTATGCAACCCAGGCACATTCTGAAATGTACCTCTATATACATTTTTGGAGATCACCAAATAAGTCCCAGCAGCTACAATTTTTTTGTAGTTTTTGTTTTCCCCAAATTACCAGAGGCTGCTGTGTATGCTTTTTGAGATCTTATATTTCTCTCACCAGTGCCATTTTGCCTTCTGTTCTTGCGTAAATCCACTAGAGGCTGCTGTCAACTGACTGACTGACTGACTGACTGACCGATCGACTGACCCACCCTCCTCCTTCCCTAAACCCAGCCAATAGTGTTTTCAAAAGCACCAACTGACCCGCCCGCCCACTTCCCTAAACTCAACCTAGTTTTAAAAAGCAATCCAGAAAAAGAAAAGCCCTCGCCTGATTTTTACCACGTTTTCAGATTTTACCCCATTTTCGCCCTGTTATTTAATTGTTTATTTTAGTTTTTGACTTTTGTTTTTGTCTTAACCACTTTCTGGAACTGTTTTAAACGTGGTAAACCCCTCTCTGCGTCTCAAGTCCACTGACATATATGATGAGCTAACTGGACAAACTGGTCAGCTCACAATATCTACCCCACAAACTAGATTATATGTAAATTTGGTAATCCTAATTCAAATTGTGTCTTGTATAACTCTTGTGTAACTTGTGGTACTGAATCGATTGATCGTCTTTTTGTCAAATGCCCACATGTTAAAGTGTTTTGGTCTGTACGTGCTCCATACATAGTTCTGGCTACATATTTCGTGATCTTCAGAAATGTATATAGGGGAACGTTTTCAGAATGTTGCTTTCAACGGTTATAGATTTCCAACATTTTTCAAAATAGCTTTTTTTGTGCACAACAGAATAAAGAAACTTAAACAGGTTTGTAACAATTGAAGGGGGAGTAAATTATAACAGTTTTTCAGTTTTGAGTGAACTATCCCTTCAAGCTACGAATTTATCACAAAAAAACTTCAACAGTATTTCAGTCCTGAACAGGTTATACTGTCCCATTTTCAGATAGGAAGTTTACGTTTCCACAAAAGCTTTCATATTTTAATTTGGCTTTCCAGAAAGATGCATAATTACTTGAGTTTTACTTCCCCGAAGACCAAGAGGAATAAAAATGCATTTTCTTTATTACTGGTGCTTGACAGTCAATTTAACAAAATCATTTTTTTTCTGTGTCAAAGGTGCTTGCATCATTGTTTATTTCAATGCAATTATAAAGTCATAAAAGAGACATGAAACATGGTTTATTGCATATTTTTCAGTATATGAAATCTGCAATACACATGGAAAATGAGATGACTTTCGGGCTTGTTTATGCCTGATATTAAAAGGAGAGTTTACCTCTAAATGAAAATATTATCAGTTTCTCAACCTGTATTCCAAACTAGAATGAAAAAAGCAGGTACTTGTAGAATGTTAGTAGTTAAAAATTTCTGGTTTCCAGTTAAGGCAACATGGTGGCTCAGTGGTTAGCATTGTCACCTTACAGCAAGAAGGTCGCTGGTTCGAGTCCTAGCTGGAGCAGTTGGTTTTTCTGGGTGGAGTTTGCATGTTCTCCCCGTGTTGGCGTAGGTTTCCTCCAGGGTGCTTCGGTTTCTCCCACAGTCCAAAGACATGGCCACAGTGTATGTGTGTAAATGAGTGTGTATGGATGTTTCCCAGTCATGGATTGCACCTGGAAGGGCATCCGCTGTTTAAAACATATGCTGGATAAGATGGCAGTTCATTTCGCTGTGGTGATCCCTGATGAATAAAGGGACTAAGCTGAAGGAAAATGAATGAATGAATGAATGAATGAATGGTTCCCAGTTACTTCTGTTGTATGGACAAATATACAATAGAAGTCAATGGGAACTGTTTAGTTACCAACAGTTTGTTTACTGACATTCTTCTCTTGTCATCTGCAGAAGAAAGACATTCATCTACTTTTGAAAAAACACAAGAGTGAGAAAATTATGACAGAATTAATTTTTTTTTTTGTCGTTTGCTTAGAATTTCTTACTTATTCATTAATTTTCCTTCGTTGTAGTCTCATATGTATCAGGGGTCGCCACAGCGGAATAAACCACCAACTATTCCAGCATATGTTTTACGCAGCGGATGCCCTTCCAGCTGCAACCCAGTACTAGGAAACACCCATACACACTTGCATTCAGACACACACACTCATACACAACGCCAATTTAAGTCATTTAAATCACCTTTCAAGAGTTCACACTTGGATATTGCTTGATAATATTAGCAGGTTTGGCATGCTGTCCTGGGAGAGAACCCTGAGCTTGGGTTCTAATTGAGCCTAGGGCTCCCGCCTGGTCAATAAACATGTGAGGGGGTACAAGATCAGGATGTTCTCGAGAGCTCCCCCTGAAAAAGTGAAAAAGGAGGAAAGGAGGAGATGGGGTGAATGAGGGGATTCTTCAAAACGAAGATAAGGGAGTAATGCTAGTCAGGCTATTATGGTGAGTTTGGAATGATCTGATTGACTCACTAATGATTACAGATGGGAGACCAACTGCGATCAATCATATGACATGCTCCTCTCGAAATTAGTTTGTGAAACTTCACATAGCGCAAGCGTTTGGAATGTGGGGAAAACCACATCAACACAGGGAGAACATGCAAACTCCATACAGAAATGCCAACTGGCCCAGTCAGGACTTGAACCAGCGACCTCCTTGCCGTGAGGCGACATTGCTAACCACTGAGACACTGTCCAATCTCATGAACACTTGATGATAGTAATTGTGAAACAAACGTCACTACTTTTTATAAACATATACACTTATTTATTTAACAAAATACTTTACATGCCAATTTGCACACACTGTAAAATATAAACATTACTTTACAGGTAATTGTCTGTATTTTTTTACAGAATATTCCAGTTTTTCTATAATACAGTGAAGGAGCTGTTGTTTTACTGATAGTTTCTGTAATAAAAAATTCTAACATTAAATTTACAGTTATTGCTTATATTTTGGTATTATTTTTCTGTTTTTTTAAGTTAATGTTCTGTATTTTCAGGGAGTAACACACAATTTTACATGAATATTTACAGATTATTCGTGTAAAAATAGGGAAACAAAAATTCTGTTTAATTGTTTTAGTGCAGATAGTAATCATATGAAGATTAACGTGAGGTAAATAATGTCAAATAATAGCTGCATACACTGTAAACTATAAAATGTTTATTTACTACTATATTATATATATTTTTTATTATATTTTCCCTACTAAGGGTTGTACTTGAGCTGCACAGAGATTGACACCCTTGTTTTAATGTTTTATTTTATTTAGAGTTTAGTTTAGTTTTTTGTAATGCATGGTGTATAAATGGTTCTATATAGCAGTTATACCAACTCTAAAATCTGTTTATGGAAAAACGGCTCATTGTTAAAAAATTAATCAGTGTGTAGTTACGATCACTACACACATGCTAAGTTAACGAACTACAACTCCCAGCATGCACCTCGCACACCCAGGTTTCTAATTCTCACTGATTACACACACGCAGCCGGAAGATCATTATGGACTAATTTCAAGGACTATAAACTCAACACACACAAACACATCGTTGCTGAGTCTTGTTTAACTGTTTAGTGAGCATTGCAATGTGTTTTCTCTTGCCGTGGTTGACCCTTTGCTTTGTTACTTTGTTTGATGCCTTTACGTTTGGGATCAGGGCTTGACATTAACTTTTTTGATCACTAGCCACTGTGGCTAGTAGATTTTTTTGTGTGTCTTGTATGAGCTTCCTCAATGAGCATGAGAAAATGGGTCATGGTTTCATAGTGTCGTATAACAATTAGTTTTTATTTCACAAGACTTTTCAGAGCACAAAATTAGGGATTTACCAAATTTGTCTCTTCAAACATAAAATAAATAATTATTTCTTAGCCTCAACATTTCAATGTGTCAAAACAAGCAAAATATAGCTATATACTATACTTTTTATTTAACAAAACATTTCTTTAAAAAAATAATAAATGAATAAATTGACCTTTAAAAATGATTATTATCATGTATCTAAAATATGCACAGTAATCTGTCTTGGCTAAAGGTTCCGGATCACCAGTTAACTACACATAAATGGGGAGTTATTCCCATTAAAGCAATGTTATTGTAAAAAATTATAATTAAAGCATATTAACAAAAATAACTGTAAGCAAAAGAAAGCAGGTGAAAAACATACCGTGTGTGATAATGAAAGGATGATCACACCCACACGGTTAACGTTAGGCCCATTAATAATCTGTTCAAAGAATAGTCAAAGCGAAAGCAACCAGTGCTGCTTACAAATACACAAATCTGGAGCTCTTGAAAGCTGCAAGACTGTGGGTGCATGAGCAAAACATTTTGTCTAGTCTTTTTGATGGATATTTCTAGGCGCAGTTGCTTCACGCAAGGAAACGGGAGCGCGCACGCTTTTTAAACAGTTGCGCATCACATCAGCTGTTAGCGCAAGTGATCATCCTCTTATTTGGCATTCACCTGCTTTCTTTTAACACTATTAGTTTTGTCAGTCACGCTGCTTTCTCGATTCTAAGATTGCATTTGCTCGCATATTGGGTCATCCTTATTATCGAACCCTGCTTTTAAGAAAACTACAACTTAAAAATTGTTTTCAAACAGCCAAAGTGGCTAGTGGAGGTGTCTTTCTAACCCTCCAGAGCTGACATCTACCTGCATTTGCCGGGTGTTAATGTCAATCCCTGCTTGGGATTATCTGTATGCACCTGTTTGTTCCTGTTTAACCTTTAATTGCAAGACGGTTCTCTTAATAAACTGCTTTTTGATCCTCAACTTTGTTGTGCAGGCATCCTCACATGACACTAAACTTATTTTTGTTGTTAAATGACGAGTAAATGTATTTTTTAATTAATAAATAAATAGATATATAACAGTTTTGTATTTCAAGCAAATTGTTTTGAGTTTAACCTACATATTCTAAAAATATTTGTTAAACTATATTATTGTTTATAGTTATATTTATAGTGTTTTATGACAACAGCAATTATTTGTACTTAAGCTTTTTTAATAATTCTTCAAAAGCTTTTTTCAGTTTAAACATTTTATGGAATATTTAGAGATTTCATGCATAATTAAATAAATTAATCTGTATAATCACATAAATTAAACTGCAAAATTACAGTAATAATCATTAATAAATTTGTATAATTACATTAATAACCTGTATGATTACAGTAATAATCTTTAAAATCACATTAATTCATCTGTATAATTACAATTATAAAATATATATTTACAGTAATAATTTGTAAAATTACAGTAAAAATCTGTATAATTGCAGTAATAATTAGTCAAATGGAAATAATTTCCTGTATCATTACAGTTATAATCTGTAAAATGACAGTAATAGCTTGTAATTATGGAGCAAGAAATTACAGTTTTTCACAGATTATCTACATTTTTTTATTTGTTTTCTGTTTTTTCACAGTTTAAATGCAAATTATCAATAATAATAATACTAATAATAATAATAATAGACTGTAATTTAATGAACTTTTACCGTAAAGTCTGTTCTGTATTTTTACATTTTTTGCATGTAATTTTGTTAAATGGTTATTTTCTGTAATTTAACATAATATCTCCGAAAGCCCTGCTGCCAGTCTTTTGACCATTTTTTTACAGATTTTTTTTCAGTGCATAACAGCTGCACATATAGCACTGTAATATAGTAATATAGTAATATAGTATATAGTATATAGTAATATACCCGTACATACACTTGTCAATTTGTATATTTGCATTCACTACTTACTTGTATTTCAAAAATATATTTATTATCTGTTTTTTTTGTCCTGTCTCTGTAATTCTGTGGCACTGTAGAAGCTGTCACGAAAACAGATTCCTCATATACGTAAACATGCCTGGCAATAAAGCTCTTTCTGATTCTGATCTGATTCTGATTATGACTGTTTTTGTGTTCCAGGGTCATAAATGGTGCCGAAGAAAAATAGTCACACTATGGGCCCTATCATACACCCGGTGCAATGCTGCGCAAGGTGCGACGCAAATGTTATTTGCTATTTTCAGCTTGACATAAGTGTCATTTTGACGTTTTGCACCATGCTGTTTAAATAGCAAATACATTTGCGCTGATATGTGCGCCCATAGGTGTTCTGGTCTAAAAAAGGAGGTGTGTTAAGGTGCATTGCTGGAAACAAAATAAAATAGACTGCACAACAGACCAGCTGAGAGCAGGTCTAAAGTCCAGCACAGGCATAGCATGTGTGTTTGGATATAACTCCGTTTTTTGACCACACTTCGTTATTATTCATTTATTCGTTTGCTGGAAATTAAAACTGAATTTAGAAACAGCTTTGAAACAAATATTTGCGCTTAACAAACTAAATTAATTATGTAGGATAATGGATGCCTGTGCATACAACACGTTTCCTTATCCACGAAAGAGAGTGAAAGTGAAAGTGAAAGTAAAGAATAAGGAGGTTAATTCTCTCAATCTCGCGCTGCAGATGCTCTGTTAAACTGTTTTCTCGCTGGTGAAGCATTCAGTTTTTCCACTTACAAAGTCCGCCATGTAAATAGCAAATGTGTTTGGCGCGACACAACTGACTTAAAGGGAATGGGAGATGAGACACTGATTGGTTTATGCTCAAAACACACCCATAACTTATTAAGAGAATAAGCTCAACCCTGTTAGACCATGTGCCGTGGCGCAAAGCGATTTTTCCGTCCTTAAAATAGCAAAAGTGGATTCTGACACGCCCTTAATGTTTTTGCACCATGCTCTTTGGACTTTGTGCCAAGATCGTCAAAATAGAGCCCTAAGTAATTAGTATTCATAGCAGTTATTACATAAAGTGTGGATCTAGCACATAAACATTTTCTCATATTTGAACAGACCGTTTTATGCATGAGCAACTTTAGGGGTATAACAGCACAGGTCATTTGCATGTTGAAAGCAATTTTCCCTTTGTATCCTGTAAAAATATGCCAAAAACATGCATGAATGCGCTTTTGCATTTGTAATAGCTTCAGAGAGCGCTCATGTTCACGGGGGTGTGACTGAGAAGCTGCACATTTCCAGGAGACTCACCTGTTTTTATCATTGAGACGGGAGACCTCCTGAGTTTGCTCTAAGAGCTGCTTCTCCAGCCGGTTTGTGCTCAGAGAGTACTCCAGCAGCTGGATCTCCAGACGACTGGTTTGGTTCAGCACCTGCAAACAGGCCCATATGGCAGACAAGCGGAAACAGAGATCGTCTTTAAAAAAAAATTAAAGACATGGGAGAATTATAGTGTGTTTCTCATCCAACTACTATGGTTTTCATCTTTGCCAGAATGCAAATGTAAAGACTTAGGTTTGAAGACAAGATTCTGACGATGAACATAATGCCAGATGTTTTCATGCTTTATTATGTTTGCCAACTTTATCCTGAAGTGGCACTGTTGGAAAAGAATACAGACTGTAAATGAGTTTTAATCAAGGTTCGCACAAGAATGGAAATTCTGCCGATACCTTCATGTTCTTCCAAATCCAAATTTCTTTCTTTCGCAGAACACAAAAAGGAATAATCCAATGACTGGTCTTTTGCATACGGTTACTTTGGACTGAAGCTCTCAAGCTTTAAAGTGCCTTGATAATGTTTTTAAGACTCATGAACTATAGTCCAAGTCAAATAATTTTGTGCGAGGGACATGAAAAGGGATCTACAAGCATCAAAACAATAAAAGTGTTTATTAAATACTTTTTTTTCTTTGCAATAAAAATCTATCACAAGTTTTTATTTTATGACTTATAGAATATCCCAACTACAATATAAGTAAATAGAACAATAGTTGATTTACCAAATATTTAAAACAGTAATAATTTGTCTATATATTAAAAGACTAATTTTGGACATTATTACATACTGAAAATAAATATATTAATAATTAATTGCCATTTTATAACTTTATAACTTATTACATAATTTATTTATTCATTAATTTATTCATTTTCTTTTTGGCTTATTCCCTTTATTAATCTGGGGTCGCCACAGTGGAATGAACCGCCAATTTATCCAGCATGTTTTACGCAGCGGACGCCCTTCCAGCTGCAACCCATCACTGGGAATCATCCATACACACTCATTCACACACATAGACTACTGACTTATCCAATTCACCTGGACATACCACATACCACATGCCTTTCATCGTCTTTCATACGATTTCATACGATCACATATTATTTTATATATCTGCTCAAGTACAGATCAGAATTTTGTTTCATACAGTTATTTAAAACAGTAGACACTTCACTTGCATTTTATATGCTTACATAAAACCACTCTGTAAGACTAATTTACCATATCGCATCCCATAAATAAATGAATTAATAATTAATTGTCATTTTATAACTTTATTTTTATTTTAATAATTAAATGTATCATTTGAAAACTTCTGATCACTAGGTTTATCCATTTATCATAGAAATTCAAAAGATCAAAAATTATTTTATATACCTGAACAAGTACTGGTCAGATGTGAAACATTAGACACTTCACTAGCATTTAATATGCTTACATAAAAACACTTTGAGAGACAAATTTAGGATGATATCACATCCCATAAATACATTAATTAATAATTAATTGGAATTTATATATATTGTTTTATAATAAAATGTTTTACTTTAAAAATTCTGGTTTATCCACTTGTTGTTTTTTATTTTTTAAAAATGTATTGCAATTTCATAAGGTCAATTATTATTTTATTTATCTGAACAAGGTTATAAGGTACAAGTTACAAGGTATATTTCTGGTACAGGTCAGAATAATTGTTGCATTTTTCACAGTTATTTGAAACATTAGACACTTCATTTGCATTTATTATGCTTACATTAAACCACTTTGTAAGTTCAGTTTGTAAGTTCATGTATTGATTTAAAGATAATCTTGCCTTTTTTCAAAGCTGCAAACTGTGCCAAACAAATCATTTGATCCATTGAAAAGACTCAACTTAAAAAAAAATGTGCACAGATTTACCCAAACTTCCAAATTGCTCCAACAGCACCTTAAAATCTCAGAAATCTATCATTCTGAGTTCAAAATACACAATATATTTGTCTGGCAGTCAGTGTCATTTTTCTTTCTGTTTTTTTAAAACATGCTAGTCTTCCTATGGGGACGTTGTGAAGCATCCCAGATGTGCCATTGGCTGTTGTCCATTATGACATACAATATAAAATAAAAAATCAGTTCTTGCATCCAAACCCCCATAGACATTTTTTTGAATCACCACAACACCTAATGTCAGAAAAACCATGCCAACAATTCAGCTCTAAAAAAATGTTCACAAATCGGACAGTTTCCATTTTTTGTAACTGAATGGAAAAAACTCTTCACAAAATTCTCCTTTTGTGCTCCATGGAAGAAAGTTATGGATTTGAAACAACTCAAGGGGGGTTGAACACAATAACAGAAGAATCTTTTCAGAGTGAACAGTTTTTTATGTTTTAAAAGCCATAATCAAAAGATCAAAACTCTCCAAAAAATGTCACACACCAGGAGTGATTATCCCATCATGCCCATTCCTTCAAACACCTACAGCACATGTTTTTCCAAGCAGCTCAAACACAGCACACATACTGTATAATAAGCCTAATATTTTTTCAGGCGGCACTATGATGTTCAATGAACTGCTGACTGCACTGAAACGAAGGCAAAAACACAGCGGTGTGAAACAATCACTCTTTGAGAGGATAAACACTATGGCTGTTTTAGTTGGGCTATTTTCAGTCTCTCTGATTCTTTTCCAACACTACACTTGTCTGCATGGCCACTTAACCCTGCTTCTGTTGGCCAGGAATTCAGATGAGAGAAAACACTCTATTCAAAATCCTTTGAGGGATGCATCGAAGCCCAATTTTATAAAGGTTGAAAATTCTCATCCATTGACCGTCAGTAATTAAATTTGATTATGAGTCACCAATTCAAAATATTAAGCATTTCACATCTTATAATAGAGAATTTTGGATGAATAATAACCTGTGAGATGCACACTTTTCATGCCGGCTTGTCTTCAAAATGTGATTTAAGCAATTAGAGAAAAAAAGGCACTGAAGCCTGAAGCTCGGGTGGCGTTTGTCTGAATGCTGCCAGTCTCATTTGATCAGCCTCACCTGTGTCTCCACATCTGTCAGTTTGCGCGTGTTTTCCGCTGATTGGCTCAGAAGATTGGTTCCGATCTCCAGCATAGTGGCTGTCTGAGTGTGAATGACATTACGCTCCATCTCTGATCGAACGTTCTCCTGAATGTAGCTCTCCAGCTGTAAACATGACATGAGACACGTCAATAAACATACAGCAGGCCATTTAATATACTTTTAATCCTCACAAGACGTAAACATAAAAAGCTCTCAGCTTTATTTAGGTTATATATGGGAGTTTGACAGAACTAGTATGAACAATATCAGACTTGTGCACAAGTGTGTGAATAATTATTAAAAAAAAACAGTTTCTTCAACATATTTCCTTCCACAAAATCAAGCTGAGCAAGACTCCATTGCTAATTCAAAAATGGCAGAAAGATGGGGGTGGATAGAATAACCAAAATTCTATTTCATGGTATGATTAATTTTATTTAATTCAATTCATATATATTTCTCTAGTGCTTTTAAAATGTAGATTGAGTCAAAGCACTTTAACGTATAAGTTCTAGTAAATTGAAACTGTGTCAGTCCAGTTTTCAGAGTTGAAGTTCAGTGTAGTTCAGTGTGGTTTCATTTTCACTGATGAAAGTCCAAACACTGAAGAGCAAATCCTTCGATGCACAGCTCCACAAATCCCAAACCATAATGTTAGATATAAGATTAAATATAAGACTAAATATTTTTCTATATATAGTCATTTACATAGGAAATAGGTAGCTAATCCAGTTATAATAAATATACTGGTAACACTTTACAAATGTATTAATTAATGCCTTTACTAACATGAACAAACAATGAACAATACATTTATTAAGGTTTCTGTTCATAGTTAGATAACTACAGTTGACTATAATACAGTTGTTCATTGTTAGATCATGTTGACTAGCATGCATTTGAATGTTAATAATTCATTGGTAAATTCTGAACTGTGATTAATAAATGCTATTCAATTATTATTCATTATTATTTCATGTTAGTAAATACATTAACTAATAAAACCTTATTGTAAAGTGTGACCAATATACCTAAATACTTCAGAAATGAAAAATAGGCTACTTATTTTTGGAGTTTGTTAAATAAAGTATTAGGGATACATTATGTTGGACTTTTGTTGATATTTTCAAACTCCTTTTGTCTGAGCTTATGCTGATATCTTTACTGTTGGTGTTTATTTACAGGTTAATTTATAGGTTTGAGATATGTATTCCTCCATGTGTTAGCTTCTCACAATAAATACAAAAATCAGACTAGATGCTTTGTTCCTACGAAGAACTAACATTTATTTTCTTTATTAGTTTTTTATTTTATTAGTGTAACACAGCAGCCCCTCAATACATTTCATGTGGCAGGCACTAGACAGATTTTTCTAGAAGCGCTCCAGTAAAAAACTTCCCTCATGAGCGCCATCTTGCTAACACGCTGCGTGAGTTAGCCACGCCTACTTATTTGCATGAAATAAAAAAAATCTTATGGTTGACAGTATAAGTAAAATATAAGTGTTTGTTGTAAGAAAATTACTCAAAGTACTATAATTTTTGTATGTGAAGAATAGATAGGCCTAATATTCATTCCCTCGACTCAATGCTAAACAGTACTGATAAATAATTAAAAAGTAATTATGTTTATCACAGTGATAAATCCTTAATGATTAAAAAACAATAAATTACTGAAAATATTTAAGAAACTGAACAAAATCTATAGTAACATAATCTAGTATGTTTAACATTTTATATGATAATGTATTCAGTCATAGCGTAATATTTTATAGTAGAAAAATAATGTAAGTTACAATTTATTAGCAGTTGAATTCAGGTTAGGCGATCTTTCAAACAGCAGGTGGCACTGTCTGAGAAAACGATAGGTCTGCAGGTCTGAGCTACATAATGTTGGGGTTTACTCCGCGGTATCGAAATATACCATCACCACCTGCCCAACCTTAGCAGACAACTAAAAACTTATAAAAGCATACCAAAAATTTGTCACAAATTGGTACATGATTGTTTCCATTGGTTGGCAGTGTGAACTAACTTTTGTGAAAAAAATTATGTTACTTTATTTTACACTCACCGGCCACTTTATCAAGTACAACTTACTAGTACCGGTTTGGACCACTTTAGCCTTCAGAACTACCTTAATCCCTTGTGGCATAAATTCAACAAGGTACTGGAAAAAAGAGAGATTTTGGTCCATATTGACATGATAGCATCATGCAGTTGCTGCAGATTTGTCGGCTGCACATCCATGATGGTATTCTCTCATTACTCCACACCCCAAAGGTGCTCTATTGGATTAAGTTCTGATGACTGTGGGGGCAATTTGGGGGCCAACCAGTCTGAGATGATTCACAATTTATGACATGGCATGGTATCCTGCTGGAAGTAGCCATCAGAAGATACACTGTAGTCATAAAGGAATGGACATGGTAAGCAACAATACTCAGGTAGGCTGTGGCGTTGACACAATGCTCAATTGGTACTAATGGGCCTAAAGTGTGCCAAGAAAATATCCCCCACACCATTACACCACCACCACCAGCCAGTAACTGTGGTTACAAGGCAGGATGGATCCATGCTTATAACTTGTTGCAGCAGATTGTGTTGACCATGTCTACATGCCTAAATGCATTAAGTTGCTGCCATGTGATTGGCTGATTAGACATTTGCATTAACTAGCAGTTGTCAACTTTTATTAACTTTATTGGTTGGCACTAATAAAGTGGCCGGTGAGAATATATGATCATAAAAAGTGCTTGAGATGTTTGCAAACAAGTCAAAGCAGCCTAAAAGCAATCCATATGAAAAGCACGGTGGAAAACCAACACAAAAACGAATACTGTATAATCTGTCTTACTGACAGTGCTTGACTCCCTTCGGAAAAAGGAATTTGAGCGTGAACTGTACAATTCTAATGAGGCGACACAAATATGTCCTAATCATTAATCTCCAATGCCACCATCCACAACCAGAGGACATCTACCCACAGAAGCCATGACATGGTGTGCTTGAAATCATATACACAATACATGCCATCTTTCAGCCACGGCTGTTGAAACGTGAGCGCCCTTGGGTAAACTATGTTTTGTTCTCTCAGTTTAATTCATCGCAGGCTGTGATATGAAAGGAGGAGAAAATAAATAAATAAAGATCATGACCATTTATGCGAACTATAAAATCGAGGCACCAAGCATCTGAGAGTAATAAACGGATCGCAGATTGATGTGGCCTTTTCAAAGAGTGACAAAAGGGAAGAGAAATCCCGTCATATCTTCTCTGCACCGTGTAATTTCGGCATTTTTTTTTCCAAGGGGGATTTTTTTGCCAGTCACTAAGTAGGTGAGCTTCGCAGCAAACTAAAGTGGCATTGATTAAACCACCTTTAATCTTGCTGCTCCACCACTTTAGGTAATGAACATTCAAAGGGTTTTAATTGAGTTAAATAACGAGCCATAAAAATGGAACTGAATTAAAAAGTGGCCAAGTCCATTTGTATTTTCCCAATTGCTGGAAAATGAGATTTATTATTAAAACGGGACCAAACATGAAAACTTCAGGCTCTCTGTGAAGATTTACTGAAAACAATAGATGGGGCTACTCAAGGACAGTTGAGCAAGAATGATTTTATTGAGCAATCTTTAACTTCTTTAAAGGAATTGTTCATCCGAAAATAATGTTTTTATTATCTACTCAACCTCGTGACGTTCAAAGCCAGTCACATCTCGCTTTCAACCTTCAGAAATGTATTATAAGAGCAGTGCATTACATTACTGGATTATGAGATGTATATGATTGAAAATAAATTTGATTTTAAAAACCAACCAGTTTCAGCTGCCATATTCAGCATGGATGTCATATAGACTGCTTTTATGCTATATCTTTTTGTCCTTTATTGAACTTGGCAGCTCATAGATATTACGAATAATGTTTTATAGGATAAAATTAAGCATTTAAGAACAGAGTTGGGTGTAACGTGTTCCACAGTAATTTGTTACTGTATTTTAATTACTTATTTTTGAGAAACGCAGAAATGTAACATATTACATTTTAAATTAGTGTCATTTGATTACAGTTACTAAAGTCAGTATAATTTCGTTACTTACGTTACAAATATAGTTTTTGGAAGAAAAAAATGCTTCTTTTAAATCACATTTTCTGCTGCAGCATCAGTAAATAATCATGCGCTTTTAAATTGCTGAAAAACGCCAGCTGAAATGGCTGCTTCTTCAAGTGGAAATACAGACATTACTTTGATTTTATTTAGTGTAAAAACTAAAATGTTGTGAAATGCAGTCTATGTCCAGTGTCTAAAGAACTTTCGAGTGCTTTTAACTCGACCAGCAACTTGTTTAAGCACTCAAATATAAAGCATTTGGACCATACTCGTCAACAAGGAGGACATCAGTGCACAAAAACACAGCGGCCACACTCAGCCTAAATTGGATTTTCTAAATTAGATTTTCATGCAGGATGGGGTGAAGGTATCTTCTGAATGTGAAGAAAAGCATAGCTAATCATTTTTTTCTGCTTTATTTATTATCTGAGTGTGAACAATCTTTTATTTTGAAAAGTCTTTTATTTTGAAAAATTACTGTATGTTCTTGGTTACATCTTGGTCACTTGAGCGCCCAAATTTAACCCACAAGTAGCAAAATGAGCAAGAAACAGACGTCTTTGGAAAGTTTCTGCGTGGAAAGTATAGCGTGACGCGCTCGTGCCTTCCAGACCAGACGCACCCAGTTGAATGAATCCCGCGAGCGCCTCAGCTTCAGCTTGTATGGAAAATACACTAAGACAAATTATCTCAGACAAACACAGAACACCCAAACACTGCAGTGCTTTGTAATGTTTTCCATAAATAAAACTTGTATCAGAGTTACAGCAATGTTTTGTCAGTTTGTCTTACTCTGAGAAAACGATTATTGGTCGCCTAGCAACCTACGAAACACCAAACCCCCAGTCCACAATAAAACTGTCAAGCATTGAATAGTCTGCGGTGATAAAAAGGTTGTGGACCACTGGCTTATGGGACCATGCACATATTGTGTCTTTTCCGCGTGCTAGTTCGTTATTTCCAATGGAGGCGCATGCTTGCATGCATATTCGGAGCACATATTGTGCGTGCTCACATTTTCCAGACGCACCAGTAGAAAATTGTGAGTCACGCGACAAGAACTGACCAATAAGCTTCATACTTTGTATGGATCTTACACATTTCGGTTGACAAATTACCTTAGACAAACAGAACACCCAAACACTGCAGTGCTTTTACAATCTATGGATGTCAATGGTTACAGGTTTTCTTCTAAATGTCTTTTTTATGTTAAAAAAAAGTCAAATAGGTTTGGAACAAGTGAATGATGAGAGAATTTTACGTTTTTAAGTCTTTTAAATATTTCAAGTTGCTGTAATCAACCCATTGTAATATTTTTCAGTGAATTTTAAAATACCAAAAGAGCTGCAGTCTATTTTGTATTTATTATTTTTATTTTTTATATTTTGTGTTTTAAAAGTGACTTCAAAGTAAAGTAATTAGTAATCTGAGTACTTTTTACATGAAGTAATTAGTAATGTAATCAGATTAAAATTTTCCAGCATTTGTAATCTACCGCTTTTTTTAAAGTAATTTACCCAAAACTGTTCAAGAATGATATGAGGGTTAGTAAATTATAACACACTTTCATGTTTCTTTCAAGTGTACATTTAATTCACGACTTCCTACTTGGTTCTCCATGTCTGTCTTTGCTCTTTCTTTTCTTTCTTATTTCAGGACGTGTCAGTGCATCTTGGCAGTTTTAAACTGGAAGACAGAGGCTGCATAAGCAAGTAGAAGATCTGTCGAAGGAGATTATTTTGGATTAGAACAGCGTTAAGATAGGATGTTGCGAAGCCAAGAAACTGCAACAGCTACTGTCTGTGTGTATTTCACATTGAGACGTGTTCTTGCCTGAAAGAAAGGTGATTTATTCACCTCTAAAACAATAAATACAAAGACTTTTTTGGTTTGTTGTGCCAATACTATGACACAGTAAGCTTGTTGTGATTTCTCATGTTTGCTTTCTCTCCATTTTCTGAATAGAGCCTGGATAAACATTTCGGAGGAAGAGGATTTGTGTTAATTGCTATGTGCATACAGATTTGTTTAGTTTTACACACAAGTATGAATCACCCTCTATACTCTTGTACTTAATAAATGTGTGTATAGTCTGTTTGGGGGTTAAAAATATGTGTATAGTCCATTTTATTTAAGTTTCTACTTTCTGAAGCAATATATTTAGTTAAATGCTGCTACTGCTTTTGATACATTTTAGTGTTTTGTTGTTGTTGGTTTTTTTTGTTTGTTTGTTTGTTTGTTTTTTGTTTATTCAGATTTTGTAACTAGTGCTTAATATGACTCTATCAGTTCAACTTAATGTGATCACCCTACTCAAGATTTTTAGTTTTTACAGAAAAAGTACAAGTACTGTATGATAAACATATTGAATGTGGAAAACACATAAAAAGTGTCATTTTTAAATGTTTATATGGGATCCTGAAATCATGTATTTGATGTGTTTTACATTTGATTTTAAATATGCCATAGAATGAAAATCTGGATAAACAGGCATAGCTGAATAACGAGTTAAGTACATTAAAATGACACACTGTGAGCCTCAAACACCAATGTTTCTGCATTCTTATGTAAATATTGTGTGTAAAATTCCACGGAAGATCATTAATATGCATACCCCAGGCAGCATTTGATTGGCCACAACAATTCCTAGTGATACAATGATAATTTTTCCATTTTTAGTTTAGTTTATGTACGCATGTATTACCTTTACAATATAAGGGAGACTTAAACTGATGACTCTCATCTGTTCACAGCATGACAGAATGAGAGATATAAGGAACAATAATATAAGGAAATCTATTCAGCTCCAAGCCGAAGATGCATAAGGTCTGTTTCAATGTAACTTTTGTTAGTTTAACATGTATATTGTGAAATTTGTTGCATATGTTTGTAGAAACTGTGAGTTCTCACCGAAGGCGTTGAGAGCGTTGCAGCATATCAGCAAATCACTTACATTCCTGCTTTCTACACTCTCAGAAATAAAGGTACGCGAGCTGTCACTGGGGTGGTACCTTTTCTATATATATATAAATATATATATATATATATATATATATATATATATATATATATATATATATATATATATATATATATATATATATATATATATATATATACTTTTAAATGACCAATATTGACCCTTTAAGTACAAATGTGTACCTTTTGAAAAGTTACCACCCAGTGACAGCTCGCTTACATTTATTTCTGAGAGTGTAGTGTGAAAATTTTGCACGCCTTTTATCAAATTATTTTAACTACGGAAGATCCAGCTGTTACGTGTGGTGTGGCTTTGCTCCACTTATCCAATATGTGTCCATATGTCTGAAATATTCTGAGGCAGCAATACTGTTTTGTACATACCCTTAACTCGGCAGTAACTTTTTTTATTTAAGTGCCTGTAAGAAAACATAGTAAATAACTGGAAATCCGGGCAACTGCAATACTAAAACCCCTGGTCAGAACCACAGTTTACAGGACTGTGTTATCTGGACTTTTTTCAAGCGTTGGACTTCTACATTCTGATTGCCTGCCGGCGAACCATGTGATAGCTCATTACCATAAAGTTGATTTGATTTCGACTCTCTTCGACGCCCACACCGGCGAAGACATGCCGCGCTGCTCCTCGTCGCTTAATGCCGCCATCTCCCATTGAAAATGAATGACTTACGACTACTTTGCCGCTATCGCCGCCTTCGGTGTGAATGCACAGTAAGGCAACAAACACATGTAGACTGCTGAGATTTGTTCAATTTGTGTTTAATTTAATCATATAATTCTCGTCCACAACACAACTCAGGAGCAAACTAAATTATTTTGGTGGGACAAAGATATTTCACTCACTCCTTCTAGCTAAAACAAACCTCCTTTCTAGTTTCAACTTCAGAAATCTACCCAATTTGTTAAAATATTTTTTTTTAAGTTCACTGTAAAAAATGATGGGTTCCACACATTAGATTTGTTTTGAGATAGTATGAAGAAATTAAGTTAGCTTATTAGTTTTTACAAAAAAAATGGATTGAACATAAAACAATTAAGTTATCCTGAAAAAAAAAACAGGAATTGTGTTGTTTCAGCTCATTTTAAATATGTAGTTTGATCAAACAGCAAACATTATTTTTTTGAGTGTATGATTATTTTGTGCATCTGTATTTCACAGTACATCATGCTGTGTGTGTATGTGTGAGCATCAGGCACTGGCATAAGCAGCTGAGTTATGACCCTTCCAAATATGGTCAAAAGCAGACATATCATGTTAGGGCGAATTCTTAGGGTTGGAAACAGACCTGTAAAACTGAAGAATTTTTGCACTTACTGTCACGGGCAATGAAGAGGTGAACTCAAATGCAGAAGAAATAATGTCTTTATTTAAGGAGCGAGTCTCAAGGAAAGTACAAAACCAAATTAACCCAGTTGGGTGAACGCTGAGGGTGCATCAGGAACAAAACCCAGAACAACGGGATGCTCGCTCAATGGCAGTCCTGGACACAAACACAAGGTGAGTAACGGAGTGCTTCGCACAGACACACAAATGACAACATACTGACAAACATGAAGGGAAATGACGTGCTATAAATAGGGGGAAAAGGGAATAACAGGCAGGTGGAAAGAATTAGCAGAAATGACTGGTGCTCCTGTGACTGCAAATAAAAACAGGTAGAAAGAGGTAGTCTGTAAAGCATGGTAGGAGAAGAGAGCAAGAACGCAAGGTACGGTGACAGTACCCCTCCACTCAAGAACGCCCCCTGGCGTTCCCTGAAGACTCACCATGGACCTGATGAAACTGGTTAATGAGAGAGCGGTCCAGAATATCCCGAGCTGGGATCCAACATCTTTCCTCCGGACCATACCCCTTCCAGTCTACCAGATACTGATAGCCTCTACCTCTCCTCCTCACATCCAGGAGACGGCGCACAGTGTATGTAAGTGCACCCTCAACCAGTCTGGGAGGCGGAGGAGCAGAGGTTAAGGGCTGCAGGGGGGAGCGAAGAACAGGTTTGATCTTAGATACATGAAAGACCGGGTGAATGTTTCTAAACTGAGGGCTTAATTTGAGTCGAACCGACACTGGACTGAGCACCTTAATAATGGGAAAAGGTCCGATGAATTTGGGTCCCAATTTACGTGAGGGAAGTCTAAGGGGAATGTCTTTGGCTGACAACCAAACCTTCTGGCCACGCACGTAAAGAGGGGGCACGGAACGGTGGCGGTCCGCAGAAGCCTTGTTCCTCTCGCCAGTGCGGATGAGGGCCTTTCTGGCGATTCTCCATGTCTGGAGGCATCTTTTAATGAACGAATGCACGGAGGGAACAACGGCATCAGGTTCTTGGGAAGGGAATAGAGGGGGCTGGTAGCCTAGGCAGCACTGGAAGGGAGACAACCCCGTAGATGAAACGGGGAGGGAGTTATATGCGTATTCGACCATGGTTAACCTGGAACTCCAAGATGACGGTTCCCCTGACGCCACACAACGCAGGACCCTTTCCAGGTCCTGATTAGTTCGTTCGGCCTGGCCGTTGGTCTGTGGGTGGTACCCAGAAGAAAGGCTAGCAGTCGCCCCCAGCTGTCGGCAGAATTCTGCCCAAAACCTGGACACAAATTGGGGACCCCTGTCTGAAACCACGTCAACCGGGAGGCCATGAATACGGAAGACGTGGTCTACAACAATGGCAGCTGTCTCCCTCGCTGAAGGTAATTTGGGGAGGGGAATAAAGTGTGCCGCCTTCGAGAATCTGTCCACCACAGTGAGGACTACAGTGTTGCCACTGGATGGGGGTAATCCCGTGACAAAGTCCATCGCTATGTGTGACCAGGGTCGCGAAGGGACAGGCAGTGGCCGGAGAAGCCCTGCTGGGGGTCGATTAGAACTCTTAGCCACCGCACAGACCGGACAAGCCAACACAAACTCACGAGTGTCCCGTACTAACGAGGGCCACCAGAACCGTTGCTTAATTAACCCAATGGTGCGATCTACTCCTGGGTGGCAGGCTAGCTCGGATGAGTGACCCCATTGTAACACCTTGGTCCGGACCGACTCAGGCACGTATAGCAAGTTACTAGGGCACTTAGTGGGCGTAACGATGGTGCGGAGTGCTCTAAGAACCACAGACTCCACCCCCCAGGCTACCCCTGCCACCACACGTTCGGGTGGCAGAACAGCAGCCGGAGAGGTGGGTTTGGGCTCAACCTCACTAAGACGTGACAGGGCGTCTGCTTTACCGTTCTTGGACCCCGGGCGATAGGAGATGTGGAAATCAAACCGGCCAAAGAATAATGCCCAACGAGCCTGACGAGAATTAAGTCGTTTGGCAGATCTGATGTATTCTAAATTCTTATGGTCGGTCCAGACTACGAAAGGAACCCCCGATCCTTCAAGCCAGTGACGCCACTCACCCAACGCCAACCTGACAGCCAGTAACTCCCTGTTCCCGATGTCATAGTTTCGTTCCGAAGGGGTTAGTCGGTGGGAAAAGAAGGCACAAGGGTGTATTCTGTCGTCAGATGGTGACCGTTGGGACAAAATGGCCCCTACCCCCACCTCTGATGCATCAACCTCCACCACAAACTGACGGGACGGGTCTGGATTGACCAAAATAGGTGCGGAAATAAAGCGCCTCTTTAATTCAGAGAAGGCAGTTTGGGCCTGAGGGGACCACTCAAATCGTTTGTGGATGGAGGTGAGATTTATCAGAGGTAGAGCAGCCTGGCTAAAATTGCGTATGAATCGCCTGTAAAAATTGGCAAACCCCAGAAACCGCTGGACCGCCTTGCGACTGTCTGGGGTGGGCCAATCCGCAACTGCTTTTACCTTGGCAGGATCCATTTGCAATCCGTCAGGCGACAGAACAAACCCCAGGAACGAAACCGACTGTGTATGGAAGTCACACTTCTCCACCTTGGCGAATAAACGATTCTCCAGCAGCCGCTGAAGCACCCGCCTGACGTGCTGGACATGCTCCTGTTCATTCTTGGAAAAAATCAGAATGTCATCAAGATAGACGAACACAAAATTATTGACCATGTCCCGGAGCACGTCATTGACGAGTGCCTGGAAGACCGCCGGTGAGTTGGAGAGCCCAAAAGGCATAACAAGATACTCGAAATGACCAGTGGGGGTGTTAAAGGCGGTCTTCCATTCGTCCCCCTGCCTAATCCGAACTAGGTGATAGGCGTTGCGGAGATCTAATTTGGTAAAGATGGTTGCCCCCTGCAGGAGATCGAAGGCTGATGACATCAGTGGCAATGGATAACGGTTCTTTACCGTGATGTCATTCAACCCCCGATAATCAATGCAGGGGCGCAGAGATCCATCCTTTTTCTCCACAAAAAAGAACCCGGCCCCAGCTGGAGAGGAAGAAGGACGTATAATACCTGCTGCTAGAGAATCGTGGATGTACTTCTCCATGGCCTCCCTCTCGGGTCTAGTCAGAGAGTATAGACGCCCCCTAGGTGGAGAAGTGCCAGGTAATAGGTCGATAGCACAGTCGTACGGGCGGTGCGGAGGAAGCGATGAAGCCCGGGACTTACTAAATACCGCTCTCAAATCATGGTAAACGACAGGTACGCCAGTCACGCTCACCTCCTCCTGTAACATAGAACGAGAAGAAAGGGGAGAACATGCAGAGCCAAGACATTGAGACAAACAATAGGGACTCCAAGAAGATACAGAACTGAGAGCCCAATCAATATGAGGGTTGTGCTTGACTAGCCAGGTGTGACCCAACACTAAGGGGGCCGTGGGAGAGTGAATGAGGAGAAACTGTAACTGCTCCACGTGATTGCCTGACAGTGTGAGTGTGAGGGGAATAGTGCAGTGGGTTATCACAGCTAGGTGAGAGCCACAAAGAGTTTTGGCTGAAATGGGGTTATCCAGAGCGACCATAGCAATCCCCAGTCGTTTAGCCAAGTCTAAGTCCATAAAGTCCCCTTCAGCACCGGAATCAATAAGGGCAGACACCTGCTTAACAAACCCCTTAATATTTAACCAGGCCTGGAGTGACGCCCGACCCCCAGGCAGTGCACGTGTGTTCGCGGTGCTCACCGTTAATCCGCCCTTAGATGGCTTACGCCGCTCTCTGATAGGGCACGAGGTCACCTGATGCCCCGCCTCCCCGCAGTAAAGGCAGAGACGGTTAGAAATGCGGAAGCGTCGCTCCGTCGCCGACAAACGAGCTCTTCCGACTTGCATCGGCTCCTCCTCCGAAAACTCGGGGTGTTGTGCCACGAGAACATCCAGCGCGCCGGTGTTCCTAGCTGAACACTCGTTGACTCCGCCTCTGCGATGACGCGCCCTGAGCGCGAGCCGGTTGTCGACCCGGATGGCGAGATCGACGAGTCCATCGAGACTGGACGGCAGCTCGAGCGAGAAGATCTCGTCCTTAACGTACTCCGCCAAGCCGTGAAGGAAGTGGTCCCATTGAGCCTTGGCATTCCAGCCGCTGTTCTCCGCCAGGGTGCGGAACTCAATGGAATAATCCGCCACTGATCGGTCCGCCTGTTGAAGTGCCGCTAGTGCTCTCGCATTCTCAGTCTGCAGCGGGGAACGGTCGAACACTTTCTTGAGTTCGTCGGAGAAAGCTTTAAAAGATGTACAGCATTCGTTCTTGTTGTCCCACATCGCCGTGCCCCATTCTCTGGCCCGGCCAATCAAGAGAGTTATAGTAAAGGCAACCTTGGAAGTCTCTGTGGGGAAGCAAGATGGCTGGAGCGAGAAGGTGAGGGAACACTGGGACAAAAAAGATCGACAAGTGTCGGGGCTCACCAGAGTAAGCGGCGGGTGGGTTGAGTCGAGGTTCTGCCTGTCGTGAAGAGGTTATCGCCTGTTCCGACGATGCAGCCGCTGGAGGATCCGGAAGAGCCGCTGGAGGATTAGGGAGAGCTGCTGGAGGATTCGAGAGGGCAAGCTGCAGCTGATTAAGGCGCTCGGCGAGCGCAGCCAGTTGTTGGGACACCTCTGCGAATGCCTGGTGGGAGGCCGCGATTTCCTCCTGTTGTCGCCCCAGCAAAGCGCCTTGTTGGGCGAGCGCTCGGCGAATATCAGCGTCTTCTGCTGAGTCCATGTTGGTCAGTATGTTCCTGTCACGGGCAATGAAGAGGTGAACTCAAATGCAGAAGAAATAATGTCTTTATTTAAGGAGCGAGTCTCAAGGAAAGTACAAAACCAAATTAACCCAGTTGGGTGAACGCTGAGGGTGCGTCAGGAACAAAACCCAGAACAACGGGATGCTCGCTCAATGGCAGTCCTGGACACAAACACAAGGTGAGTAACGGAGTGCTTCGCACAGACACACAAATGACAACATACTGACAAACATGAAGGGAAATGACGTGCTATAAATAGGGGGAAAAGGGAATAACAGGCAGGTGGAAAGAATTAGCAGAAATGACTGGTGCTCCTGTGACTGCAAATAAAAACAGGTAGAAAGAGGTAGTCTGTAAAGCATGGTAGGAGAAGAGAGCAAGAACGCAAGGTACGGTGACACTTACCTAAGCCACAAACCTACTATTTAGAATTCAATTAACAATTTAACATATTGTATCTATGCATTCTATGGCAAATATACCATCTGATTGGACATGCAAAGCTCACGTGACACTTGTGGTATTCCTGAGGCCAGATATTTAAATCAGTCATTCATTCATTCATTTTCTTTTCGGCTTAGTCCCTTTATTAGTCTGTGGTCGCCACAGTGGAATGAACCGCCAACTTATCCAGCATATGATTTATGCAGCGGATGCCTTTCCAGCCGCAACCCATCACTGGGAAACATCCATACACACTCATTCACAGTCATACACTACGGTCAATTTTAGCATACCCAATTCACCTGTACCACATGTTTTTGGACTTGTGGGGGAAACCGGAGTACCCGAAGGAAACCCACACAAACATGGGAAGAACATGCAAACTCCACACAGAAATGCCAACTGACTCAGCCGAGGCTCGAACCAGCGACCGTCTGTGAGGCGAACGTGCTACCCACTGCGCCACCGCATCACCATATTTAAATCATTCATTCATTCATTTTCGGCTTAGTCCCTTTATTAATCTAGGGTCGCCACAGTGGAATGAACCGCCAACTTATCCAGCATATGTTTTACGCAGCGGATGCCCTTCCAACCGCAATCCGTCTCTGGGAAAAATCTATACACATTCACACACTCATTCACACTCATACATTACAGACAATTTAGCCTACCCAATTCACCTGTACCACATACTTTTGGACTGTGGGGGAAACCAGAGCACCCGGAGGAAACCCACGCGAACGCAGGGAGAACATGCACACTCCACACAGAAACGCCAACTGACCCAGCCGAGGCTCGAACCAGCAACCTTTTTGCTGTGAGACTACCTACTGCGCCACTGGGTCACCCCATATTTAAATCATTATATATAAAAATTATTTTTAAAAGTCTTTCTCAACACTTGAGGAAATCTAACCTTATTTCTAAGCACATTTGCCAAGCAGACTTCTCTGCATTGTATAAATCTAATACGAATTGCAAAAAAATCAAGAAATTTAAGTTATAGCAAAGTATATCATGTAAATTCTGAAAACCTTTGAGAGTAAACATGGTTTCGAGTTAAATTTCCCACATATTAAACCTAAAACAGCATAAACACCCTCATATTGACCACCCACAGAATGAATGTAATTCGACAGAAGTCAGGAGGCTAAGCAGAATAAGCTCCTCAAAAATCCATGACATGTAATTCACCATGTTTGTTCTCTCATCGGAATTTCATTGAAGAACATACAGGATTAGCTCATGTTTTCTTTAGGGGGGTTCAAGGAGACCCCAAGGGTCAGATAACCATGTGGGAGGATGGTGTGTGATACAAATACACCATCTCATGTGTGGCCTCTGGCCGGAAAGTCTAGTGATGCATATGCAAAGCAGATCGTCAGTGGTGTTGAAAAGCCAGTACAATCCACTCAGCAGCGGGCCAGAGGTCAACGTTCTCCAATGCTCAGGAAGCTGCTGCTCCTTCCACTCACTGCACTCAATGACCGGAGAGGGAGTGAAATAATAATTTATACAACATTTGGCCTGCTGGTGAAAGCGTGCATATAGGCATGTCAAGTGGGTCTGTCTGGACCACAATTTCTGAGATATAGTAGCCGCTTTACCATTTTTTTCCTCCATACCTCCTACTGTCAGTTAAATGCATCTTGTACCAGATGTACGGCCTGTAAAATGGAAAAGCGAGCCGACACATGAGCGCTTTTGACCCTTTTTGTAATTCTCTGGCATGCAGGAGGCTTTTTTGTGTGCACGTATAATACTAAGCCCCCTCTGTTTCCATATTTTTATAGAACGATCCAATGGGAGGCCTGAAGAAGGAGACAGATTTCCAGACAGCCTATAGTTTGGGTGACAGGCAGAGAAGGACAAAGTCTGGCAGGACATGTAAAATGATGTTTTAGCATATTTTACAGGTATGGAGTGTGATTTTTTTTTTTATTGTCTACGATAATAATGATAAGAATCATTAGAACAAATTGTTTTTAATGATGTGAAAGCTGGCATTGTCCAGTATGTCACTCATTAGGCAAATAAACAAAAGACGTCTTGACAGTCCAAAAGCATTCACTGCATGATATGCTGTAGCCCAGTGTTTCCCAACCCTGTTCCTGGAGGCACACCAACAGTACATATTTTGGATGTCTCCCTTTTCTGACCCATTAACTTCAGGTGTTGGAGTCTCTTCTGATGTTATGATAAGTTGATTCAGGTGGGTTTGATTAGGGAGAGGTTGAAAATGTATACTGTTGGTGTGGCTTCAGGAACAGGGTTGGGAAACACTGCTGTAGCCTATTAGAAAGGCAGCTGGAATGACTCATAAGTCAAATGATGAAAGTTTATGATGGGTTTATGTTAGGCACGTTGTAAAAACTTACAATTGTAATTTTTTTCTTGCAACTGCATCATAAAACTCACAATTCTCAGAATGTTTTCCCATAATTTTAAGATCTAAACTCAGAAGTTTAGTGGACTAATTATGAGAGGTTACATCTAAATTATGATTAGAAGCTTCAATACAACCCCAAACCAGAAAAAAGTTGGGGCAGTATGGAAAATGCTAATAAAAAATGAAGCAGTGATTTCCAAATTAACATATTCCAAAAAAAAAAAAAAAGTTGGGTCAGTAAGGAAAATGCTAATCAAAAAGGAAGTAGGGATCTCCAAATTAACATATTCCAAAAAAAAAGTTGGGTCAGGAGAAATTTAGGGCTAAATTGTTTATATAATTATGTGATTTGATACAGGTGATATCAACAGGTGATTGTAGTTATGATTTGGTACAAAACCAGCATCACAGAAAGGTCTAGTCCTTTAGGAGCAAAGATGGGCTAAGGATCGCCAGTTTGCCAACAAATATATGAGTAAATTATTAGAATGTTTTAAAACTATTTTCCTTAAAGAAAGATAGGAATACATTTGGATATTCCACCTGCATAACATAATTAAAAGATTCAAGGAATCTGAAGGAATTTTATTGTGAAAAAAGGACAAGGGCGGAAGCCATAGCTGAACAACCTTCATCTACAATCCCTCAGGAGGCACTGCATCAAGAATCCTCATTCATCTGTAAGATGAATCATTATTTCAGGTATTGTTTTGGGGAAAATAGACACTGTGTGCTCCAAACCAAATAAGAAAAGTCCAAAAGCTTCACAACATTTTTGAAAATTAGAATGTTTTGTTTTAAAAAACAAACAATAAAATTCATGAGGAACCCATTAAATAATGTGCTGTTGTATTGTCTGCAATGAAAAACAAGTCAAAGTAAATTTAGAAATATCTTTCATTTTTTTATTTCTGTTTTCTATACTTCGCCAATGTTTTCTGATTTGGGGTTGTACTTGCAAAGTTACTAGTAAAACATGATTTGGGGGTATTGTAGTAAGGTATCGTTGAAAATTTATTCAAAACATGGAATGATAACCAGCATTATGGCAAGATTTATCTATCTGTGTTGTCAAAATTGTAAGAAAGAGACTTTATAACTAACAATTGCTCGTTTATAGCACACAATTCTGAAAACAATAAGGATTATGAGTAAAAAGCCAAAACAACTAACTTACAAATCCAAGTTTAAGTTTGATTAGAACTCCAGCAATCAATTCACATCTCAACACTGAAATGATGTATCAAATCCAAATGACGACGTAAACTATGATCAACTAGTCACAGCAAGATAAGAGATACTTCAAACTTTCACTATTAGTGATTAGCGCTGTAGAATCTAATAGCTTAATTTTGCACATTTGATTCTTTGTGTTCATGTGAATGTGAGGAATGCGAGTTGCCTGGAAAGGCATCCACTGCATAAAACATATGCCGGAATAGTTGGTGGCGACACATAGTTGATGGTGAATGAATGAATGATTATTGTATCACATTCTTCCATGATTACACATATTAAGAGAGTCAAGGATTTATAAAGAATTACTTTGTTTCTAGATCAATCAGCCATTTTGAATTAATCATTGAATCACTTGTTAAGTCAGTCTGCCATCTACTGGCATTTTTAAAGCAATCAAAAATACAAGAAATCATTATTTTGTCACTATTGCACACCCCTAGCACTATGTTCTTGCTTTTCAAAGCTCTCAAATAGCCAAATCTGCTGTGATGTGACAAGTAATGACCTTCTCATTGAAAACATTGTGCAAATGGCACAGAGATAAACTGACTCAAAACACACAATTTATTTGAATCACTGTAGGAAATGACTGTGCCATAATGTTATCAGGCTTTAAATGACCTTCACTGCAAAAACAACATTATCTCAACCATCCACACAATAATCTGCAGGTTTTAACTGTTGGTATCTTTAAAAAGAGCAATATCCTTTGCAAACAGAATGTTTTGGAGATAAGGCTGAATTTTGTTTGTCAGAAAGGCACTGTAACAATTGGCAGGGAATCTAAAACATGGTGACATCTAAGCTAAATGGATTTATCAAAGTCAAAATATTATTTAATGAGGCAGAATATTTTATGTCCAAACTTTGGATAAAAGAGCCTGCTAAATGAATAAATGTAAATGCAGCATCAGCCTGACTGCGTTTGATTACATCAGCGAAGAGTTATTTTTAAAGGGTTAGATGAGGTAGAAATAGACACTTTGCACAAGGCAGGCTCGAAGCTCCTGTTTTATGTTAGAGATTTTGCTCTAAAAATATGACAGAGAGAAATGAATCTGGCCCTTAATGGAGTCCAAATCCTTGTCTTTCCACTTTTAGATGCTGACAAACTGTCCACCAGTCTTACAAAATCTTCACAACACCGGAAATCTTGCTTAAACTATGAAAAAAAATGTTCAGGATTTACTTCTCTCTCTGTCTCCTTCCCAAATTCAGTAACCTTGTGAGGATAATGCATAATGCAGATTGGGACTCATCTATAGTGCACAAGCATAAATAATGCACGTAAACTTGCTCTCAAGTGGTTTTACTTCAGGATCCAGAATTTACATTAGATATCAAGTGGCGATCCAAATAAGTATCAAAATTATTTATTGTTCCAAATTCCCATCCAATCAAAGCCTAAAAGTGTTCACATTTCTGTGAACTCCAAAATTATCTATTTCATAGCATGGACAGGACAGATATTTGCATAAATTAGCTTTTTAAATGTCTAAATGTTTATGCTTTTCACGTTTGTGGGCTGTAATTCACTAGTATAACTATAATTCATGCTTTGTGAGCTGATATCATTCAAACGACAACTAAAAACCCATCTCTAATTTTAACCATAACCCTGTCATCAAGGATTCAAAACCAGGACCCCTTCTTCACTCCCTCACCTTACAAAAACCCCAAGCAAAATGTGCCTCACACAGGTGAGTGGGCTTGACAAATCACCCATAGAAAGCACACTCTTTCATCTCTTTGACACTTTGACAGAAACAAGTTGTATATTTCACAACCTTGAAGGTCAGATAAATGGATAGAAAAATGGATGGATAGATGAACAGACAGACAGATAGACAGACAGACAGACAGACAGACAGACAGATGGATGGATGGATGGATGGATGGATGGATGGATGGATGGATGGATGGATGGATGGATGGATGGATGGATGGATGGATGGACGGACGGACGGATGGACAGACGAATGGAGATAGATAGATAGATAGATAGACAGACAGACAGACAGACAGACAGACAGACACAGACAGACAGACAGACAGACAGACAGACAGACAGACAGACAGACAGACAGACAGATAGATAGATAGATAGATAGATAGATAGATAGATAGATAGATAGATAGATAGATAGATAGATAGATAGATAGATAGATAGATAGATAGATAGATAGATAGATAGATAGATAGATAAGACAGACAGACAGACAGACAGACAGCTTGTGGTGCTGATCCTTCCAGGAGCCAGGAAAAGTCTACAGATGGTCTTTGTTGACTGCAAATAATGAGTAATTTCTATTTAGTAAGTGTTTAATAAGTAAATTAAGTGTTCTATTTAATGTCACATTTTGCAAACTTAGAAAACTTTAATATGACCCATGCACTTCCAGGCAAATGTTGCCCTCTAGTCACAAAGCTTTGAATATTGCGAGTTAATGTTGGTAAATAACAGTGTACACGCTGTAAAAAAACAATTCCTCATTTTTGTTTTTTCAACATAAAGATTTCACTACCTCAACTAGAATGTAATATAGTGTGTCCACTCAAATTACAAACATGCTTTTAACACAGCATCCTTTAGTTGCTCACCATACTTCCAATCCAGCAGGTGGTGGAATATGCACAATTAAGTCAGTTGGCCAACTGCCAGTTAAATACTAAAAGAAGTCAGACACATGGGATATTTTTCACCAGAATTTTTAAATGTTCATTCGTCACATTTAGTGAGTAATGCCTCTTCAAATTTGTGCTATAATGTAAAATTACATACATGAACTGATTGGCAATGTATTGTTCCCAGTATAAATGTTTCTAGAATAGATTAGACCTTTGCTAATACGTGGAGCTTGGCCACATTTATAAAGCTTAGTAAAGTTTGTTTTAGGTTTGAATTTGCAATATTTAAGCAACAGTAGACAAATAAATTTGAAAGATTTCAATAAATTTGTTTCAAATATTTACTGATTACTCTGATTTTGACTGTGTACACTATTTATTAAATATGTTTTTATTATTTTATTATATGTTTATATATATATATATATATATATATATATATATATATATATATATATATATATATATATATATATATATATATATATATATATATATATATATATAATTTATTTTTATTTAATTTTTTTTAAGAATTACTTCAAGCAGTGTGGGGCATTTGGTGTTGATAAATTAAGTGGAACTGCAAGTTTCTCTACAACTAATCAACAAATTGTCATAAGACACTAAAAGCTGAAGCACTGCCATCATGCAAGTAATGATTTGTAGGTAAATAAGATTTGGTGTACATGTTGTGTTTGTCTTTCAGCTTTAGTGTTTTAAATTTTGTAATGTAAAGAAAAAAATGAAAAGATTTTTTATCGTTTGGCATGTTTTTATACAGCACACAGATTCTGAAGAAGAGCTGAGCAGAGGAATGACTCCTGGAAATCAGAAACTGTTGATGAACACTGGAGCAGATATCTACACTCACTTAAAATTACATTGAAATAATGATGTTGAGATCATATTTCATAATCTTCCAAGTTCTGGTGTCATTTTTTTTCCCAGAGCCTGTATTAGTTGTGTATTTTAGAGTTTCACAGTTATTATTTTTTCTTTCTCCTTTTGAGATTACTTTTACTTTACAATTATTTTGTACAAAAATACTTTGTAAAGACAATTATACTGCAGGTACATTGTGTTTAATTGCTAAATTAGGAGTAAAAAACTTTAATAAAATGTGTAATGTCTGTTCTGCTTCTAATTGAAAAAAGCTGCTAGATTAAGTTCAGTAAACTTGAAAATGTAAGTTAATATATTTAAACTAAACTTGGCAATTCTGCTAACTTGATAATGTTAGTTAACCTATTAAAACTACACTTTGCAAGTCCAGTTAAGTTGAAATAAGATGTAGGGTCAATTATTTAACTCTGTCAACTAAACATTTTAAATTAAGAAAACTTATAAAATTAAGTCAATACAACTTAACTGTGGCAATGCAACAAGATGACTTAACTAAGTTAAGTTGAGTGAACAAAAATAGATAGTCTACCAGCAGATATTTTACTTGTGTTTTTGCACATATGCAAGCTTCTAATCCCGATTTACTTTTACCCTATCATAATCTATCAGTCCACTAAAAATCTAATGCTGAAATGTAGTTTAAGAATTAAAAACACCATGACTATTTTCCCTGTGATACATGACCAGGACGAACCTGTGACCCATTTTATGATCCCCTGGTTCCACAAAAAGAAGAGCTGGAATCAGACAGAATGAGGTTCAGGAGTACAAAGCTAATTCACTACCTTCTGCAGCCACTGCGTATTGTTCTCGGTGGCGCTCTCTAGGGTCTCCAGCTTCCTTTCCTGCCAGCTGGGTTCAGCATGGGGCGACTCGGGGGCTGAGGGTGAGTCCCGCTGGAGGGAGTTGGTCACCTGGAAGTCTCCCGCAGGCCGGCACTGCTCCACCTCTGGCAGGATAAAAGTGTAGCGGCAGGGGCCATGCTGCACCTGGTGTTGCCGTCGCTCCGAGCCAATCGCCACCGCCACTGCTGCTGCCAGGTAGCACAGACACGG
The DNA here is from genome assembly GCF_903798145.1 of Danio aesculapii. Lineage (NCBI taxonomy): Eukaryota > Metazoa > Chordata > Actinopteri > Cypriniformes > Danionidae > Danio > Danio aesculapii. Next base: position 37,220,163 of record NC_079453.1, on the reverse strand, counting down.
CAGGCTGCCCATCCCAGGAAAACGCAGACACTGGGGAAAGTTATAATCCAAGGATGGATGAAATACTGCGGTCACTCCTCTGGAAAGCAGGTTTGAAGAGAGCGTTTCTCTCGGATTAGCACTTTTGACTTTTCTGAAGTTCGGAGTTCAAGTTCTGCTTCTTTTTCTTTTCTTGATGGGTCGCTCCAGGGAGTCGTTTTTTTCACTTGTAGTGCTGTTTGCCAAAAAAAGAAAAATGCAGTAAATTTAAAAGCAACGATATCCAGACAGCAGCCTGAAAGAGCGAGATTGTTTGCTATTCCTCGCTCACTTTACACTCAGGACAGCTCAGCAACAGAAACATCCTCTCTGTTTATTTACCCTCTCAATAGTTTTTCAGTCTCGTTCGAATGACAATCCTGCCTTGGATGCTTTGAGTTTGAGAACTTCTGAACTCAGTGCCAGAGCTTTTTAAAGACTGAGTCTAACATCCCTTCTTTTGACACATAATCACTCACCCCCCCACCCTCTCTTTCTCTAACTCTCTCTGTCTCTCCGTCTGTTACACACTCCCCCATTCCCTTTCTCAGCATTTTGAGAATGGAAGCCTAAAAATGCCCAAAGCAACCAGCGGCAGCACCACCAACACACACAAAACAAGCCAAACAGTGAACATTCCCTTTTCATTAACCCCCTTTCCTCACGTTCGACCCCCTGTCGGCTCTGCCTCTCAGTGATGGCTTGTGGCTCCACACCTGCACTGCTACAAAGGCAAATAAGCGGGACATGATGATGTAAGGCATTAGCAGGGGTTAAACTGGGATTTTTGAGCTTTGGAGGCAATGATCTGATGAGTCTCTCCCTATGGGGTGCCGCTGCAGTGGTATGCTGTGAACTTTATGCATATGAAATCTGAGAAAATATGCATTTATTATTATCATTATTATTATTATTATTCATTTATTCATTCATTCATTCATTTTCTTTCAGCTTAGTCCCTTTATTAGTCAGGGGTCGCCACAGCGGAATGAGCCGCCAACTTATCCAGTATATTTTTTACATTGCCCTTCCAGTTACAACCCAGTACTGGGAAACAACCCATACACACTCATCCACACACATACACTACGGCCAATTTAGATTAGTCAATTCACCTATAGTGCACGTCTTTGGATTGTGGGGGAAACCGGAGCACCCGGAAGAACCCAAGCAAACACAGGGAGAACATGATAACTCCACACAGAAACATCAACTGACCGAGCCGTGACTCTATCCAGCAACCGGTAGCACGATCGGCGATCGTGCTACCCACTGCGCCACCGTGACACCCATTATTATTATTATTACGTGCTCTACCAACGGCAATGGCTTCCAAATTTGAAATGTTGTAATTTAGAGTATTTTTGCATTAAATAACAAATAAGGTGCCATGTTCTTAATTGTCATTTAAATTCATTTTTAGACGACACAATACCAGTGTTTAAAAAGGAATCATAATTGATTGTATGTATTAATTGTTTATTAGCTGTGTGTGTGTGGTCATAGTATTCAAGTTCATCACAGACCAAATTTATAACATTTTTGATCTTGTTGAAACTTTTTTGGTCCCCATTATGAAACTGCATTATAAATCATACATGAATGTAGTAATATGACATTGTAAAACCTTATAATACTGTGTGTGTGTGTGTGTGTGTGTGTGTGTGTGTGTGGACAGAATATACAGTTTGTACAGTATAAACATCCTATGGGAAGTCCCCATAAAACATGAAAATTCGATGTGTGTGTCCATGTGTGTGGTCTTGGTTTGTAATTAAGTTCATCACGAAACAAATTTGAAATGTTTTTGACCAATTTTTTTTGGTTCCCATTATGAAAATGGCAACCCAGGCTCATTCTGATTACGTACCCCTATATACATTTCTAGAGAGAGCAAAATACGTCCCAGGAGCTACGTTTTTTTGCAGTTTTTTTTTTCACGAATCCAACAGAGGCCGCTGTGTACGTATTTTCAGATCTCAAAATTCTCAAGTGAGTGCCATTCGCACCTGCTGTTCTCACGTAAATCCACCAGAGGCCATTGACAACTGACTGACTTACTGACTGACCAACCGCCCAATCACCCCCACCCTCCCTAAACCCAACCAATAGTGTTTTAAAATGCACTGATTGACCTTGTTTATTTGATTTATAGCTTTTGTTTTTTGAAACTTCTTCGCCAGACTTGAAACACATTGTCATGGTCAACTCACTCACTCTGCGTCTCAATTCCGTCAACATACATGGTGAGCTACTGGACAAACTGGTAACAGCGGAAAATTCATCCATACCGAGGCAATCTGTCAGCTGTTCATCACGGATTAAATTTGTAAAATTTTTGATCTTGTGGAAACTTTTTTGGTTCCCATTATGAAACTGCATTATAAATCATCCATAAATGTAGCAATATGACATTGTAAAACTTTATAATAGTTTTTTGTGAGGTTGGGTTTAAAGTTAGGGTTGAGATAAAGGACAGAGTATAAAGCTTGTACGGTATAAACTTCCTAAACGCTAAGGGAAGTCCCCATAAAACATTAAACCTACCGTGTACATGTGTGTGTGTGCGTATTTTTGACCTTATTGAAATTTAGTTGGTCCTCATTATGCAAAACTTTATAAAAACATTTGTGAGGTTGGGTCAGTGTGCGAATTATACATTGACGATCGGGGGGTCTCAACTATTTTAGTAGTAGTTTGGTAATACATGCTTCATTGATTTATTTATTCATTCACATTCTTTTCAGCTTAGTTCCTTCATTAATCTGGGGTCAACACAGCGGAATGAACCGCCAACTTATCCAGCACATGTTTTACGCTGCGGATGCCCTTCCAGCATGGCCCAGCTGGGACTCGAACCAGCGAGAAAAAAAAAGAATTTACTTTGCTTTACTTTTAAACGACACATTTTTCTACCATACTGTATATGCTGCAGTATTTTAACAAGAAAATTGATTAATTTGTACTTTTCAGCTTTTTTTAACAGTGTAGTGATCTCAGACTGGGTCTCGCAATAAAAAGCAAGCATCTGGTTGACTGAACCACATCTGCTCTGCAAATGAATGCAACTGATTGTTGAAGAATCTGCTACTTATTTCTTCTTCTTTGAATCAGACCTACTGGGATACTGCTCTGGATTGCTCTGACCGCTGGGCATCATTCTCATAGTTTACAATGCAGACTTTGTGTGCCTATAAAAGTCATCCTTCCATTACTAGTTCTTACTGACTAACACAGCCTGACGTTTTACACTGCGTACCATCAAGCGAATCGCACAAGCTCTCAGGAACATCGTTCTCATAGTTTACAATGCAGACTTTGTGTGTGCATAAAAGTCATCCTTCCATTACTTCAGTGTCTGCCACTAATATCAGCACCCTTGGTTAATATGAAGGCAAAAATATATTTAGCTTAAAGTATTAACAAAAACTCTCAAAGGCCAAACTCACTCAATGATTTATCACAAATTGAAAGAAGTTAGAAGACACTAGCAAAAACACTTAAAATGACTATTTCAACCATCAGGGATATAATTAAGAAATCCCAATTCAATTGGAAGTGTTATGAACCCCATAGAAAGGGATGTGCGTCCAACTTGGGATGTGTGTCCAAATGCACTGTTCAAAGATGACATGACTGCCCAAAGTAGAATAGTGATCTAGAATCACAGAAGATTTGCAGAAGTTAGTTGCGTCCAGAAAGTCTTCAAAAGTGCAATCAAACATTGTTTAAAGGGGACCTGTTAGGCAAAAAACTGTTTTTATAAGGGGTTTAAACACAGTTGTGTGGCAACAGTGTGTGAATATAGCCTGCCTCTAATGGTAAAAATTAATTAATTCTATTTTTAATAATCACACCTGCTAAAAACAGTTTGTAGAAACACTTTGATTGACATTCTCCCTTTGTACATATCAAAGGGGGAAAGCCCCACTCACTAGTGACGATCATAAACATAGACAGCCATGAGTGAGAAGCAGCCGTCCACCATTAGAGTTTTCCCCATACCTGCTAAACATAATGTCAGTGAATAAGGCTGCATTTACACTGCAGATCTTGATGGTCAATTCGGATTTTGTGACTGTATCCAATTTTTTGCTGACCTGCTTACCTCATCTTTTAAAAGCGACTCGCATCCCATTGTCTGCATTTACACTGCACACAGTAAAAGGTACAATGACATGGAAAAAAAAAAGAGCAGGCGCTGACTGACAGCTGATAATAAAAGAGCACTCTCATGTCAGGGTTTCTGCTTTGCAGGTTTAAGTTTTTATTTTCTTTTTGACAAGTTGTTTTGCTATAGTTTATGACGAACTTAAAAATTCTCATTTAAGCTAGGCTTTTTGTTAGCCATTAGCTATTTTAATGTCATGTTCATGACGTGATTTATGCAATAGTTTTTTTTTTTTGTTTATATTTGTCATGCTGGTAGACAAGGAAGACTGAGGTTATCTTTTCACAAGTTTTATTCAAAACAAAATTACCAATTACAAAGGGAATGCAACGGGTAGATGTATATGCTGTTGTGATCTTCATACACAGCAATATGAGTGTCAATAGTTGTAGCCGTCTATCTCACTAGTGTTCGCTCTGTTGACATAGTGGGAGAGTATACAGACACACAGTTCATCTGGTAGGTCGTGGATCTGGTAAACACAACATAAGTGTAAGCTTTCCACTAGATCGGTGAGAAGGATCAATAAGCAGACAATGATCATCAGTTGGTGAGTATACAAGCACACAGTTCAGAGTGATAGCAGATCTTCTAGTAAACATCAGAGAAGAATAATCACTTCCCTTGGTCAGTATGAAGGACTCGAAGACTCATAAGGAACATCCATGGAAAAAGGTGAGAAGACGAAAGAGCAAAGGTGAAGACAACCATCAGACTTCAATACCAGCTGATGACTGCGAGTGTAACTCAGCGGTTCCTACTCCATCCAACCCGCTCCGAGCTGGGATCGAACCAGCGACTTTCCGCATGGGAGTCAGTTGCTCTAACAAGGAGGTTAAAGACCATGGCCTCTAGCGTCTGTCACTAGAGCACCTTCAGAGGTCAGAGGAGTGAGGTTTACCTGCACAGCACTTCACTAGCTGGCTTCCATTACACAAGGAGAAGGTAGGCTTTTATTGTGTCCTTTGATCAGGGAAAACAGATGCAGGTACTTAGAATGCCGGTGAGGGTTCACGGGATTGGATAGAGATGTTTTGTGAAGGTGAGCGCTGATTGGGTGAGCAGAAATTAGTCGGGGTGTGACAATATTTTTTACGTGGCGGATGTTGCACTTTCTCTCATTCTCTCTCTCGAAAACAATGCTTAAATACTTGTGCTACATGACAATTTAAAAGCTTTTTTAGTCCTTGTGTATGAGATTTAAGGTTTGGGTCTGTTGAAGTCCGTTTTAATATGAAAGCGTCAGAGTTGACGTCATTCGCTACAGTTATTATTGACCTGCGACTCACATTGAGAGGTGAAAATCCTATCTAACTGCTGACACTACAGACACTATGACACTGATCCGATTCATATCGGATAAATTTCCACATATGAACAAGGCCTGAATATGATTTAAGTAAATCGGAATCCATGTGATTTGTTCCTGCTTACACGTACATGGCAGATATCCGATCTGTGCCACATGGGAGAAAAAAAATCTGAATTGGGTCACTTGAACCATGCAGTGTAAATACAGCCTATAAGTATTATAAATGTGTTGATTTAGGATGCACAAATGAACACTGCAGTCTCCATAGATTTGCTTCTTGAGACAGTTCTTTTGACTTTTTCAGTTTTTCACAAAACTAAACATTAGTTATACTGATGCATAAGTACTTGAAGCCCCACCCCCTTTTGAAAATAATCCTGGGAGCACAATCTCATTTGAATTTAAAGCAACAGTCACCAAATTTGATCAAAGTCTAAATGGTGCATTTTCAAAGAGTTATAAAACATTACTTGTGTGGTATTTTGAGCTGAAACTCACACACTCTAGGGACATCAGATACTTATTTTACTTGTAAGAAGGGGCATAATGCAGTAGGTCCCGTTTAAAAGGGTTTCAAGAAAAAAAGCATCTCCTTTCATCCAAAAAAAATAAATCAAGTATCTTCACTCTTTATTCTTTTCTTTTTCTTTTTTTGAGCAAAAAAACAAAAGGTTAAACAATAAAGACATGTGTAGTACATATTAGTACTGTACAGTGCCTGTAATTCCTACTAACAAGTCCTGGCATTTCAGACTGTATACCATCGACTGATATACGAATAGCACAAGCTCTCAGGAACATCTGAGAACTTAAATCTTCCTCGCAGTCAATCCCATTCACTTAAACTGTTTCCTTTTACACTTTTCCACGCCGTAATTCATAAATGGTTTACACAAAATGAAAAGTTAGTAGCTATAAAAATCCTGTGGGTATATAATGGGATTAAGTTGCCAACACAAACCGAAATTAATTGTCCATACGTGTCTTTCCTCTGACAGAAGCTTGTCTCCTCCTCTTCATATCTTCTATCACACGTCTGGAGCAAAGCAACCAGGTTCATTTGTCTTGCAAAATTCTTGAGCGCAGCACTTAAATAAAAACAGTCTGCTGGTAATGATGTGATGCCTCACGGATCAGGCAGTGTGGGTGATTGCTTTTTTAACTCTCAGAACGCCTTTATTGTCACAATGTCCATCAGGAAAGCTAATCAAAGCATGCAGAACCAGACCCATTTAAACCTTGGCACTTTCTTTCAGGTTCCAACAGATTTTTTTTTTTTACAAATTAATTTAAATCAAGTTTAAGTCATGCTGCTTTTCATTTCAATATGTTGCCAGATCTTAAAAGTGTTGCGTTATTTGACATTAATTAGCAATTACACGTTTTGCTGCTTGTTCAAACTACTTATTTAAAAATGAGTTGAAACAACACAATTCTTAAGGTTTTTTGGGGGGACAACTTAATTTTTTTATGATCAATTTTAAATTTGCATTGGGACAACATGAAGGAATTGTGTGGAACCGAACATTTTTTACAGTGTAGGGTCTTACAGTGGGAATTTTCACAAAGTACAAAATTTGTAATTATTTTGGTAAATTTTTTGGGACTTTTGGGACATTGGGACTTTCTGTATTTTTCATACATTAATACATAATGTAACAGCAGTAGCACAGTAATTACTGTGTTATTAAAATGTCACAAAGTGTCACCTTTTTTGAGGGGATTTGCTTTTGTTTGCTTTTCATAGCAATATCTGGCAACACTTCACATAAAGTGACTAGCAGCAATTAAAATAGGAGCATGCAGAAATTTTTAAGAGAAAATCAACCCAAAATAATTCTGATAATTCAACGCAATCTCACGACAATTTGTAACTTTTTGATTTAGTGGTTAATTCGTATGAATTCGTCATCTCATTCATACAATTTAGTACGATTTGCTCATCACCCAATAACGGTTGGGTTTAGGGGTGGAGTTGGGTCCTTTTTAAAATCATACAATTTTGTACAACTGAACTCGTATGAATTAGCTACTAAACTGACAAAACGTGAAATACTAACGTTTTCTTGTGAGATCAGGCTGAATATTTGGATAAAAACCATTGACAAGTTTAGTTTAGTTTAGCTTAGCTTAGCTTAGCTTAGCTTAGCTTAGCTTAGCTTAGCTTAGCTTAGCTTAGCTTAGCTTGGCTTGGCTTGGCTTGGTTTGGCTTGGTTTGGTTTGGTTTGGTTTGGTTTGGTTTAGTTTAGTTTAGTTTAGTTTAGTTTAGTTTATTTGGGTCAATGCACATTAATAAACATTACTGTTAAATGTGCCAGAATTAGCCAAAATGGCTATTTTTCATCTGTAGACCCCTTACAGAATGTCAAAAAGTCACACCTAAAATAGAAGCACAGAATAATAACATAAAATACACTTTCATATATAAAATACAATTAAAAAGTAAAAAACAAAAACAGACTGATGGCAGCAGAAGAGGACAAAAAGTGTCAAGAATACAGTACTAATGCTGACAATGCTGATTTGTCACTAACCAATTTTTAACATGAGACTGAAAAGAATGAAAAGTAAATGATCTTCTAATTGTTGGTGGGATGGAGTTCCATTCTCTAGCAGCTTTCACTGAAAATACTGACTGACTAAATTAACTTTTTTTGAGAGGAATAATACAATCCCCTCTTTCACCACCTCTAGTAGATTGGTGAGCAGTCGTTCTAATATTCACAAACTGATTTAGTGGTGAAGTCGGGTTGTGTAAAGTCTTAAACATAAAACAGACATGTACATATTTAATTAAACTGTATTAAATATTCATTCATTCATTAGTTTTCTTTTTGCCTTAGTCCCTTTATTATTAAACAGGGGTCACCACAGCGGAATGAACCACCAACTTCTCAAACATATGTTTTATGCAGCGGCTGCCCTTTCAGCTGCAACCCATCACTGGGAAACATCCATACACTCTCATTCATACACTACAGACAATTTAGCTTACCCAATTCACCTATAGAGCATGTGTTTGGACTGTGAGGGAAACTGGAGCACCCGGAGGAAACCCACATGAACACGGGCAGCACATGCAAACTCCACAGAAATGCCCAGCTGAGGCTCAAACCCGCGACCTTCTTGTTGTGAGGCAACAGCGCTACCCACTGCGCCACCACATTGCCTATTCTATTCATTCAAGTGTGAATTTGTGAAGTTCTGTAATAGACATTGCAAAAATAAAGGCATTCAGAGAGTTACACATTTGAAGCAAATTCTAGGCCATTGGCATAGCAATGAGAGGAGGGTAGACAAGGTCACAGCCAATGCTAAGAGCTTTGATCAATTGTGCAGATGTGAGCGGAGAGATTTAAGTATATGATATGGTTTGTTTAGGTTCAATAGTTCATCGTAACAGAACATACCACTCATTTTCCATCTGGCTGGTGGAATAGTGTTGTTTCATCTTACTTTCCTACTGCGAGCCATGTGTTGATATTTTTGCTTGGGTAAAAATGATTATCATGAACACAATAGCATTTCGATATTAAAAAAGAGAACAAAGACTGCTGCCTCTTGATATTAAAAAATGAAATAAATGAATAATGAATTTTGTTTTTATTGTAAGCCCCGAAATGAAGACATTGCAGTATTGTGGCAGGCAGCAGCAATGAGCTGACTTTATAAAGCTTGCAAAGGAGGAAAAGAGCGTATTATGAATCTCGAATAGAGGTCAGGGGAATGTTTTGGGGTTTTTTTAATTACTGAAAAGGTTTTTGGTCACAACATTATTAAATATTGTGAGTTCAAAGATTCATTTCTAGTGCTCCTATAGAACAGCAATGATACTAGTGCAGTACATGTTTGAAAATCAATATGACAGGCTTTTATAGGAATAATTTACACCAAAAACATGTACAGCATATATTATTTTTATGTTCACATAACTAAGCAAGTTAGTAAGTAAGTAATATTATTTATATAGCACATTTATCGTGTATGGCCATACACCCAAAGTGCTTCACAATCATGAGGGGGGGTCTCTCCACACAATCACCAATGTGCAGCATCCACTTGGATGATGCGACGGCAGCCACAGGACAACGGTGCCACCACACACTAGCTCTTGGTGGAGGGGAGAGAAAGTGATAGAGCCAATTCAGTGGATGGGGATGATTGGGAGGCCATGATGGGTACGTGGCAATGGAGGGAATTTGGCCAGGGCACCGGGGTAACACTCTTTACAAGAAATGCATGGGATTTTTAACAGTGACAGTATAGTGTCCCCTTCATTATACTGGGGCATTAGGACTCACACAGACTGCAGGATGAGCACCTCCTGCTGGCCTCTCTAACACAACTTCCAACAGCAACCTGATTTTCCCATGTTGTCTCCCATCCAGGTACAGACCAGGCTCAGCCCTGCTTAGCTCAGTGAGTAATTGGTCCTGGGCTGCAGGGTGATATGGCTGTGGCATAATGCAAAATATGCATTTAGAGCTGTCAGTTGATTACACCTTTTTTTTTATTTAATGAAAGGGATAGGTCACCCAAAAATGAAAATGCTGCCATTATTTACTCACTCAACACCTCGGAAAAGATATTTTAAAGAATGTTGAAAACCTGTAACAACTGACATCAATAGTGTTTGTTTATCCTATATGAAAGTCAATGGTTACAGGTTTCCAATATTCTTCAAAATAGCTTCTTTTGTGTTCAGCAGAACCTTAAAACTCAAATTGGTTTGGAACAAGTCAAGGGTGAGTTAATAATGGCTATTTCCATTTTTTGTGTGAATTATCTCTTTAATAGAACATATAACTATTTTTATCTTAAATGTTTACTGTTATACGTCACATTGGCCCAGTAGGTAGCATAATAGCCTCACAGCAAGAAGGTCGCTGGTTTGAGACTCGGCTGGGTCAGTTGGCGTTTCTGTGTGGAGTTTGCATGTTCTCCCCGTTTTCGCGTGGGTTTCCTCTGGGTGCTCCAGTTTCCCCCACAGTCCAAAGACATGCAGTACAGGTGAATTGGGTAAGCTAAATTGTCTGTAGTGTATGTGTGTGAATGAGAGTGTTTGGGTGTTTCCCAGTAATGGGTTGCCGCTGGAAGGGCATCAGCTGCGTAAAACAAATGCTGGATATGTTGGCAGTTCATTTCGCTGTGGTAACCCCTGATTGATAAAGAGACTAAGCCGAAAATAAAAAAAATGAAGGAATGAATTTACTGTTATATATGAATGTATTCTATATATTTTACACCGTAAAAATATCTGTTAATTAACAGTTTCTATTTGTGATTCACAAGTGTTTTCTGTTTATGTTTACACTTGTGAATTGCATTGTGGGAACTTGATCTCTGCTCTGTCGACTTTTGATGTTGAAATTTCAAATCCGCAGTTTAACAAAGAGACTTTTATTAAAATTTTAATAGTTTTAAATAATACAAAGGATAAGACAACACAGGCTCATTGTGAATACGTAGCCCAATTTCTGGAAAATGCAAATGATGTAGCCAGAGGTACGTATGGCTGCATTTCAGCTTTAAAATGAATGCTACGTGGTGGTATGACGACATCGACGGCTTCTGTTTCTTTTTGCACTACCAGCTGGGGGTATTGGTCAGTCAGTCAGTCGACAGTGATCAAAGAGCAGGTGCGAATGGCACTCGCAGGAGAAATTTAAGATCTGAAAAAGCGTCCACAGGAGTAATGGATTTACAAAAACAAGAACTGCAAAAAAACATACCTCCTTGGATTTATTTTTGTGCTGTCCAGAAATGTATGCAGGGGTACATATCCATAATAAGCCTGGGTTGGATAAGAAATACTATTAAAATAACAAAAAATGTACTGGCAGTTTATTACAGTGCTTTTGTACCGTAATATACAACACCAAACCAGACAATTTATCACTTTAACAATTAAAAAAATCTTAATAAAAGTCACTTTTTCAAACTTTTCAGAGTTAAAAGTTGTTGGACATAAGATCAAGGTCCCGCATTGCAATAAATTAATCAAAAGCATAAATTAATAGGGAAAAATAAAAACATCAAACACAAAATATGGAAAACTGCTAATTTACGGATATTTTTACAGTGCGGGGAGAGAGAGAGAGAGAGAGAGAGAGAGAGAGAGAGAGAGAGAGAGAGAGAGATGAAAATAATTATTATGTGATTTTAATTAAGATACAATACGAAATACTGTTAGTCAAAATGATGGTCTATGAGCCTAAAATCTTTTACATCACAAGAAACGGAGCAGAGTGTCTTAATGAGCAGGGGCAAGAGGGAAATGAAAGTACTTGCACAACCAACCCAGTTAGTGCATTGGGTTTGTACTCTGTCAGTGCGCTGAAATTTGATTAACCTCCCCAGAGGTTCTACATCAGACAAACTAGTTGTTTCGCGGAGTGACACAGTCCGGTCTCTCTAACAGGGTAGAAAAACAACCTTGCCTTCATTCTTGGGTCTGCCATAAAGCAAAAGAGTGAGAACAGCTTTGTTTTTTCAGCATGAAGAAAAGGAACAAGCCTTCAGGGCAATATCAATCGCCATATAATTTCTCTTTCAGCGGACGCTTGACTCTACGAACAGCAAACCAAACCAGCTCTCACAGCATGGAAAGATGACAGAAAACAGTCCCTTTAACAAGAGCAAATCATTACTGGCCACTGCTCCTATTGTCTGAAATCTGTGCAGCACTTCAAAACCTGCATGACTTTCTTTCTTCTGTAGAACATACTGTAAAAGGATTTTGAAAGAAAGAAATTAGGGGCAAATTAAAAAGAAATGGTGACCAGGAATCACCACGCTTCAAAAAAAAGGACAAAAAGCACCATAAAGCTTTGAAAATATTAAAGATACAGTATATGAATTTTGCATCAAGATATTCTAAAATCATAAGCATGCTACATACAGTATGTTGGTGACTTGTGTCTAGAATTGATTATTGTTTGGGCATTTTATAATATTAGTGCCAATCAATACCTTTAAAACTTACAATACTTTTAAAGATTATAATGGTAACAGGTTTTTTAAAGGGACAGTTAACCCAAAACTGACCATTCTCATCATTTACTCACCCATCACTTGTCACAAACCTTTTTGAGTTTAAAAAAAGTTATTTTGAAAAATGTTAGAAAAAACCTGTAGCCACTGACTTCCATATTTGCTTTTCCTACTGTGGAACTCAATGGTCACAGGTTTCTAACATTTTTGACGGTTTTTGAAGATAACGAAGGTTTGTTTAAGCTTTGATTGTATGTGGACAATCAAAAAATATATTGCCTACGGCGACTAATAAAACTGACCTTAAATTGTTTATTCATTATAGCTGAATTAAAACAAATAAGACTTTCTCCAGAAGAAAAAATGATTATAGGAAATACTGTGAAAAAAAATTCCTTGCTCTGTTAAACATCATTTGGGAAAATTTTGAAAAAGAAAACAAAAATCACAGGAGGGCTAATAATTTTGAATTTTTCCAATAAAAGCCAGTCATATGATGGCACTGCAATAATTCATCGCACTTCTATCAGTGCTGCTATGGAAATGTTTCGGACCTGATAAATCACCCTGTAAAATCATGACATTACATGATGTCATCATGACAGAGTGAATGTTCAGCATCAGTTTTTAATTTACAGGCGAAACACAACACATATAAAACATGTATTTCTACATTATAGCAAAGGTGAAGTCATGCAATGCTTTTGACCTCTGACCTTACTAATGTTTTTATCCAAACAGACCCTTATTTCCATAGGGACAGGCCAACACATGTATGATGTCATGTATAGAGCCAGGGCAATTTCATGTCTGACAGGTTTTAGCAGGAAAAACCCTCTGTGATGGTCTTGTCTATGGAAAACAATTGCGAATATGACAGTTTTATTACAAGATTTGCAAATCCTGCCACACATATAGAGTCCCGCAGAGAACTTAAAATTCTTAAATTAAACCAGGATAACGTAAATGCCCCCTGAACTTGCGTGAACTCCTTCAATGCCATTTAAATAAGGTGATAAATGCACTTATCTGGAGGTTTAGAACACCTAATAGCAAATAGACTGATTTAATGGTGTCAATAAAATAGGACGTTACTGAAAGCGGATCCAGATTTTCCAGACATTTACAGTGATCTTCTCTCTCCCTCCCTTGACGCTGGATGTTTCTGTCTTTTGTCGAAGATATATTCGGAGGTTTAGCTGAGGTCGCTGCCAGATATTAGACACAAATCACATGCTCTTTTATTCAATACTTGTGTCAGGATGGTGTAAGCGTTTCTGTTTTTCATTTCATTATATTACAACCAACAACTGCCCTGATCGTTGCATTGTAAAAATCCTCATTAGACACAGCAAGCCGCTTGTTAAAAACTGCCCCCAAAAACCATTTAAAACTAGCGAAATTTATGCTAGTTGTAATGTGTTAGCATTTATACGCTTATCTCTATGCTAACAATTTAGCCTTGAGTATCTGCTATCCTTCCGTCAATGCTAACGCTAACGCTAATCTCTCAGTAAATAGCTGTAATTGGATTAGATTATGAAGTCGTAACTGGAGGAGGTAAGTAGTTAAACGTAATCAAGCTTCATGTCATACTAAGCCATGTAGCATGTTAATCTACTGTAGCATGAATATCTCTCCTGCCGAGTACCTGCAGTGGCCCTGAACATATGTGTCATGTTTAAGGCATAATGAACTTTAATGTGCTTCACATGTTGTACGAATGACTGCTTCAATAGCTGTTGGGTAATGCGCAGCGTTTTATGGATAGAAAGGTTATTAGAGCCAGCTGTCTTTCTCTTTATGCCGTGTGTGAGTCAGGAAGTTGTAGCCCCCTGCCCCTGTAGCCTTTACCCTCCCTACACAGCGTCCTGGATAGTGTTCAAAAGACTCATCTCTGTTTGACGTGTGTGCCTGTAGGCGATGGCATACGTGCGCAACCAGGGGGTTATCTGTACATTTGCACATTCACTGGTTGTAAAACAGGTACGTTATAGAACCTTTAAGTGACTGTGATTTTATTTATTTTATGTACAGGTGTGTATTTGAGGTAGAACAACCTATAATCTGCTAAATTTTCAGGTTACTCCTCAGTTGTATTTGAGATTATCCTAACAGAAGCTATTTTAAGCATTTTACATGAGATACATTTAGTGTGGAAAAACTGTTTGTTTGAACACTTTCAGATTCCTCCTATTTGCTGGAGTTAATCTGATACCTGACTAACCTTATTTAGGTGTAAGTTTAATGATGGCTACAAAAGGTTTTCAAAATGCTAGAGACCACAAACTCAACAATTTGTGCCAAGCCAGGCTTTGTCTGAAAACATACCACTATATACATTTCTGGAGAGTGCCAAATACATCCCAGGAGCAAAATTTTTTGTAGATTTCTTTTCACGAATCCACCAGAGGCCACTGTGTATGCTTTTTGAGATCTCAAATATCCCATTAGCGCCTGCTGTTCTCACGTAAATCCACCAGAGGCCACTGACAACTGACTGACTGAGTGACTGACCGATTGACTGACTCAAAAAACCCAACCAATAGTGTTTTCAAAATTTTCCGATTTTACCACATTTTCACCCTGTTATTTACATGTTTATTATATTTTTTGGATTCTGTTTTGTTTTACCCGCTTTCTAAAACCGTTCTTTGTTTGACTCAAACCCTGTTGTTGTGGTCAACTCCTCTCTGCATCTCAAGTACACTGATGTACATGGTGAGCTTACTGGAAAAACTGACAACAGCGGGAAAGCCGAGAGTGGCTTTATACCACCCCGTAGCATTCGCTTTAAAGACAAAATGCAGCTATACATACTTCGGACTACATAATTCGCGATCTTCAGAGATGTATATAGGCCTACGGTTTCAGAATGTTTATTTGCTCTTATAGTTTGTGGTGTGCCGTGATGTGACAAAGGCAGCACACCACAAACCCACAAATCTCATAAAATCTCTTGAAACTTGAGAATAAACATGGTGGATGAATAAATGAATAAACATTTGTGGTGTTGCCACAAATCGACAAGCTGATCCTCCATCTCTGCTGTCCAAACCCATTTCACTTTGTGCTTTGCCCCGTTGAGCACAAATCCAGTGTTCCGTCAGCTTGCTTTCTGATTTATGTAATCATCCAACATAATCTCATGGTAATTTGTAAAACTTTTGGACTTTTTGACAGGGCCCAATAGGGTGCGATTTAGTGACACGCCTCCTTTGAAAAATTCTTAATTTTTTATATGAATAAAATCAAAGGATTTTGTACAAATTAGTCACTTTTCTGATGATACATAAAATAGTTTTGTTTCCTTGTGAGATCGGGCTGGAAAATCCAACCCCGGCTCATTCTGAAAATATACCGCTATGTACATTTCTAGAGAGTGCCAAATATGTCCCAGGAAGTATGTTTTTTATAAGTTTTTGTTTTTCGCAAATCCACAAAAGGCCCGTGTATCCTTTTTGAGATCTCAAATGTTCTTACGTAAATCCACCAGAGCCCATTGTCGACTGACTGACTGACCGATTGACTGACCCACCCTTCTCCTTCCCTAAACCCAACCAACAGTTTTAAAACGCAATCTAGAAAAAGAAAAGCCCTGGCCTGATTTTGACCATGTTTTCAGATTTTACCACATTCTCACTCTATTATTTTTTTGTTCAGTTTCTTTTTTGGCTTCTGTTTTTTTCTTACCCGCTTTCTGGAACCATTCTTTGTCAGACTCAACCCTGTGGTCAACTCTTCTCTGCATCTCAAATCCACCGACGTACAAAACGAACTAACTGGACAAACAGGTAACAACGGGAAAGCTGTCCAAATGGAGATAAGCAGTCAGCTGGTAAGTATGAAAAGAAACAGTGTCATACCGCCCCGTAGCATTCGTTTTTAAGATGAAATGCAGCCATACGTACTTTGGCTACATAATTCCATAATCTCCAGAAATGTATATAGGGCTACGTTTTCAGAATGGGGCTATGTTGGCATAATCTCCAACTTGCATGCTAGTTTGTCCTCTGATCATATTGAATATTAGCAATTCATGATTGGAGTGCCCAGAGTCCTGACCTAAAACTGATAAAAAAATCTCTGGAATATTCTTGCCAACAAAATTAGGTTTATGAAATCAGTGGAGTGATCTATGGAGAGACTGAAGGAGTGTGAACAAGATCACAGCAGAGCAATGTGAGAGAGTACTGTGGCCACAGATGAACTGAAGTCATTCCAAGATACAATCATTGCTGCTCTCTAAATGTGATCATTGTGTTTTTCACAAAATAAAGGGTTTTTGTACCTTTGATGTACCTTTTTTAGTGGTTTACATAAGTTGTAAAACACTATTGTGTTAGAATAGTATATCCACAACTACAATTCCTTTACATTTTTAATGATGAAGAATACATTTTTCTCTAAAAACAGTATTTGATCTTAAAAGCAGTATTCTCCATTCCGGTCCTCGAGCCCCCCCACCCTGCACATTTTGTATGTCTCTCTTATTTGACACACAAGAATCAGTTCATGGATCTCTCTGTTAATGAGTTGATGATCTGAATCAGGTGTGTTAAGTAAGGAAGACATGCAATCTGTGCAGGGTGGGGGGCCCAGAGGACCGGAATTGAGAACCATTGATGTAAATTTTATATGCATTGATTTTATACAAGCCTTTTTTGCATTGTTTCTCCACTTTAACCCCTCATCAGAAGTATACTTGATGACAAAAAGCAAAGCGGCTGTTTGTGTTTTGTAATACCTACCCTAGACAAGAGCACAGAGAGGGTCCACACAGCAGGGGGCTTTCCTTCAGACCTGGATGTCCAGCTCAAGAGGTGCTCAAATGTTTACAACTGGTCTTATAATGAGCCTCCTGTCAAGTTTCAAAAAGACTGAGAGCTGGTTAGAAGACTATGTCTTTGTCCTCTGTGCTCCCATCAATCACATGAGGACACTGAATATACATAATGGCCAAAAGATGTCCACTGTAAACTCTGAATAAGAATGATTCCCAGGTAGCAAACAATTCTGGCCCAGATTTGGCATAAATCTGGCCCAGCAGGCATTCATTCAGCACTGGCATACAGCATGTGGGCCAAACATGGCTCAGGTTTGGCTGAGGTGCACTATCTTTAAGGTTGCACAGAATACTTGGGCCAGATGTAAAATGTAGTGTTTGGTCCAGATGTTAATAATTGATATGTGGGACATGTAAATTTGGCCTATCTTGACCCACATTTAAAATACAATTTTATTATTTTCAAATAAAGAAAAGAAAATCTATCAATCAGGTTGCTTCAAGAAAAAAGCACGCCCATAGCAAGCCTAAAGCGCAATGATTCATGGGTTTATTAATTTCATTGCAGTAGTGATACACCAACATATCTGGCCCAGTTCAGGCTCAGTTAACTTGGCTTCTAGACTTGGCCCAGATATGGTCCATGTTTGGCCCTTGTCTGGAAGCCAGAATTTGTCCAGTCATGTACCTTAATTTACTGCAGCATGTGGGCCAAGCAAAAGCTAATTGTGTGGGCCAGAACTGGGCCAGAAATATTTTGCTATGTGGGTTGCTAGTAATGTGTGTGAATGAATGCCTGCTGTATTCCGATCCCATCTGTGAAATAAACACACCTTCTAATTCTTTATCCTGATCAAATCTGTTTACTTTACCCTCAAAAGCTTATGGATTGGTCAACTCTTTAAGGATGTTATTCTTGGCCTCTTGTGCCCGGACCATCTCGCCAACATTGTCTGGAGTACCCAGGAGGAATTGTGGCTTTATGTTGTATCCATTCCCATCTTTCACCTTGTATAACAGACTTTGTCCTTTCCCTCCCACTTTAATATAATGAGTTGTACTGGCTAAGCAATTGTAAGAAAAACCAATACATCAAGTAATAAAAACACCTTCAATTGCCCTATGAATAACTGCAGATCTTGCGCAAGAAACTCCTCTATAAATTGTAATCAATTGCATCACACAGATTTACTTTTTTACTACTCCCAATTAGCAAAATAGCTTTTCGGCACTAAAATGTTTTTGTACGAAAGGGAAAAAAAAGGTGTTGTGTGACAAAATGGAAGTACTGAAATAACTTTAAGCTTAACTAAACAAAGCATCTATGAACACAAATTCCAGGAATCTCACAGTCTCAAATAACTAGCAAAACAACTAGCAAGGTTCTCAAATGACTTAATACAAGTTACATCCTTGTGCAATACACATGTGAATCCAACTCAAAAATAAACACTAACATGCTCTTTTTTCTTTATAGAAAGCCATGCAACATGGAGGAACTCTGCAGGTCTGAGGGAAAAGATTGCTACGCTCAAAAGTCAGACTTTTGACTCTGATGTTAACAAGTGTTTTTAGCTTCCTCTAATGGTGTCAACTGTATCTTCCCGAACAAGTGTTGTTTTGCATCCTGCTGGGGTTTGTTTCATGGTGCCTCTGTTGCACGTAGCTTTTTTCACTTTTCCGGCCTGTACAGGGCTGTTGGGGATGTGTTATTCACAGACAGCGGCAAAACTGTCTACACAATGTAAAAACAAGACAGAAGCTGCCTCTGAAGCAGCATACAGTATATGCCGTGACAGAAAATTCACGGTGCATTGGTAGCATACCTTTTCCATTAAGAGCCAATATTTGTTGCATAGAATTTATTTTGAGGGGGATTTATTTACCTTTATATGCGAGTTACTACTTACTAATTGTATATGTGTTCTCTTTTAAGTAAAAAAACGTACATTTAACCTATTACTTCAATCAATAAGAATACAATAAGCCATTACTAATAACAACAAACAGTTTGGTAACACTTGTGTAAGCACCAGATCAATTCATCTTGATTTCTATAGCACTTTTACAAATGTAAACTGTGTCAAAGGAGCTTAACCTAGAAGTACTAGTAAATTGAAACTGAGTCAATCCAGTTTTCAGAGTTGAAGTTCAGTTTAGTTCAGTTCAGTGTGGTTTAATTTTTTACTTCTAAAAGTCCAAGGAACAAAGTGGCGAGGAACAAACTTCACCAATTGACGAAAGTGAAGATAAAAACCCTTGAGATAAACCAGGCTCAGTTGGGCATGACTTTAGTATATGTATATCAATTCTCACTATTTACTAGTGGCTTATTACCAGCTTATTATTAAGATATTGGCTGTTTATTTGTACTTAGTCTGCAAGATCTTATTCTACATACCTAATAATACCCAACACCTAAACTTACCTACTAGCTTAATAACTATTTATGTAAATAATATGAATTAATAAGCAGCAAATTAGGAGTTTATTTAGGCTAAAATCTAATGTTTTATTAATAGCAATAACCGCCCGCTTGGAATGTTATCACTGAATGGGCGTTATCTGTGGTTATCAGCTGATAGATATGGGCCATTAGGGCCCATGCCTTCTGCATGTACTGGTGAGCTCAGAAGACTGTTCTCATCCATCCACATGATTAATCAGCTATACTAATAAGACTCCAGATCCAGATCTGTTTTACGTTACTGTGCAGTTGCATTTAGGGTTGGGGTAGGGGTAGACGTTAATAAAATACAATTAATGGGAAATTTAATAAATAATATAAGTAATTTCCGTTAACTTCCGGCTGCAGTCGTATCTAATCTATAGCTGAATAACCATGTGGATGATAACAGCCTTCTGAGGCTACTAGAAGGTGCAGAAGGCCCCTACTGGCCTGATAACACCTATTCAATTGAGTGATAACATTTAAATTGGCTTTCTAACTTAAAATAAAGTGTGCCCAACAGTTTAAAATTTAATGAAATTATACACTTAAAACTATCTAGTTAAAAATATCTAGTAAAAATATCTACTGTACTAATTAATAAACTAAGTAACTAACAAACAAAAAATTCCCCATATAGTTCAAGATAATTACTGATTTATTTAAGGTAATAAATACCTTAAATAATTTATCATCAAATACCTATTTAATACCTAATAAAAATTATTTAAGGTATTAACAAACCATTAACTAAGACTGTTAGCTCAATAAACTACTAATTTACTGAACAATTATTTAAGGTAATAGTTAGATTTAGGTATTAGTAGGGATGTAGACAACATAGGTTCATTCTGAAAATGTAGCCCATATATATTTCTGGAGACCCGAATTATGTAGTCAGAAGTACGTATGGCTGCATAGTATGACAAAAACTGCAAAAAAAAAAACGTAGCAGGGACGTATTTTGCGGTCTCCAAACATGTATATAGAGGTAAGTTTTCAGAATGAGCCTGGGTTGGATGTAGAATAAGATACTTTATTAGCACTAATCAACAGCCATTGTCTTACTAATAGGCATGTAATAAGACAGTAGTTAACAGTGGGAATTGGTACTCAAACTAAAGTGTTACTTAATCATGCCTTTAATTGCACAAGATAAAAATTTACAGGTTAAATGATCTCAATCCAGACGTTTGGGGAAGTTTCAGGACAAAATCACTCTAAGGTGTTTCTTTTGTGGGTTAAGATATTAGCAGCATAGTTCTAAAAAAAATTAGAAAGCTCTGACAAAGAAGAATTTCAGCAAGACCAGTGTGAATTCTGGGGAACATCATGTTCCCGGTGAATTATTGTTGTAATGCACCATTCGGAGCAAACAGCCCATTCCTCAAATAGGTTGTGGAACCAAAAGATGGTTTTATCAGGCACAGAGAGAGAGAGAGGGGGGGGGGTGGAAGTGGAGAGAAAATGAGCAAGAAATCATTTAGACAGATTTATGATGATGAAAGAGGAGCAGATCTCTCTAATTGTAATACGTGGGTGTTATCACATCCCAAGAAACATGTCCTGCTGTTTTAATGGTTAGGACCAGAGTTCAGGAAACAAAAGAAATCTTTGGGTTAGGCTTCTGTACAATGGTTGCCAATAATTGAGAAACTCATTCAAGAGCAGTTCAATATCATCAGCGTGTACGGTATTATAAATCATACACCTTAAAGCCCATTCATTTAGCTATTTCTGCCCAATATAAGGGTATGTTTTATGGTTAGGCATCAGGCAGATGTTTGTTGAAGTATACACAAAGCAGTGTTTTAATGTGTGCAAAATGAGTCTGGTTATTTTTGAAGGCTTAAATCAATGTGGTGCTGATATCTGTGAAATTATTTGTTGGTTCTCATCAAGCGAATCGTGTAGGATCCAAAATTGAAAATGTTATTGATTTACGAAAATGGAGAGCCTAATAAATATTACATTCTTCTGTTTTAGAAAAACACTGTGAGTAATGAAGGTACACAGACAGGATTATTGACCAATTTTTTTAACCCAGCCTCATTCTGAAAATGTACCGCTATATACATTTCTGGAGAGTGCCAATTACATCCCATGAACTACGTTCTTGTTTTTGCAAATCCACCAGAGGCCGATGTGAACGCTTTTTGAGATTTAAAATTTCTCTCTCAAGTGCCATTCACACGTGCTCTTTTCATGTATATCCATCAAAGGCAACTGTTGACTGACTGACTGATTGACTGACTGACTGACTGACTGACTGACTGATCAACAGACCCAACCTACTCCTTCCCTAAACCCAACCAATAGTGTTTTCAAAAGCACCGATTGGCACGCCCACCCACTAAACCCAACCGAGAGTTTTAAAAAGCAATCCAGAAAAAGAAAAGCCCTCAGATTCAGATTTTACTTTACGTTTTCAGATTTCTTTGCCAGACACAAACCTTATCTTTGTGGTCATCTCCTCTCTGCATCTCAAGTCTACCAACGTACATAGCGAGCCACCAGTCAAACTATAAAGCCGTCCATACGAAGGTAAACGTTCATCTGGTAATTGTGAAACGAACAGAACCCCCCGTAACGTTCATTTTATAAAACGAAATGCAGCCATATGCACTACATAATTCGTGATCTCCAGAAATGTATATAGAGCTGTTTTCAGAATGAGCCTATGTTGATTTTTTTTCTTCAGTCATTAATAACATAAACAGCTAAATAAACCAACAAACAATAGCCATGTTTTACAATGCTAATAAATAAAAGAGAGAAAATGTACTTAAATATAATTAAATAATAAATAAATAAATAAATAAATAAATAAATAATGTAAAATAATAATAATAAAATACTAATGATAATGATTATTATTCTATTTTTCTATACCACCTTTTTCTACTATATATTCTATGCTATATCTCTAAATGTTGCTTAAAGACACATCCTCAAGACAAAATCTGAGTAAACAAAAGTGAAATTCATTCATTCATTCATTTTCTTTTCTGCTTAGTCTCTATTAATCAAGGGTCGCCACAGTGGAAGGAACCGCCAACTTATCCAGCATATTTTTTATGCAGCAGATGCCCTTCCAGCGGCAACCCATCACTGGGAAACATACACACACTCTTACATTCACACACATACACTATGGACAATTTAGCTTACCGAATTCACCTATAGCGCATGTCTTTGGATTGTGGGGGAAACCAGAACACCCAGAGGAAACCCACGCGAGCACGAGGAGAACATGCAAACTCCACACAGAAGTGCCAACTGACCCAGCCGAGCCTCAAACCAGAGACCTTTATATATATATATAAATTAATAAATTATATAATCTTGACAATCTTCGGGTAGCCTTTTAATGATGTCACAGACTGTAAGTTCTTAGTTTGTGTGTTTGGTTTTGTGTTTTTTAATTACCTCTTATGTTAAACCGACTTTAACAAACTGCATATGCCTTGTTTTTTTTTTTTTTTTTTTTTTTTGTTTTTTTAAAAAACAATAAGACATAATCATTTTAATAGAAAAGCCAACACATTTTTGAGAATACCACAAAATCATACTATATACACTGTAAAAAAAACTGGGTTCCATACAATTTCTTCATGTTGCTCCAACACAAATCAATTAAGTTAGCTTAACCAACTTAACTAAAGTTAAGTGGATTGAGCATAAAACAATTAAGCTGTCCCAAAAAAACTCAAGATATGTGCTCATTTTAAATAGGTAGTTTACACAACCAGCAATTTTTTTGTGTGTATTATTATTGTGTGTATTATTTGTGTGTATTATTATTATTATTATTATTATTATTATTATTATTATTATTATTATTATTATTATTATTATCATTATTATTACATTTTAGCTCATATTTTAGATTTATTGACACATATAATGGCAAAATTCTGTGGAAAAAAAACTATTGACAATTTCGCATTCTGAAACATTATTTCAAGTTATTCTTTCATTTATTTATTTTATTTTTGGCTTAGTCCCTTTATTAATCTGAGGTCGCCACAGCGGAATGAACCGTTAACTTATCCAGCATATGTTTTACGCAACGAATGCTCTTCCAGCTGCAACCCATCACTGGGAAACATCCATACACTCTTACATTCAAATATTAAAGTAGTTTAATAACGTATTTGAAATTGAATCTCATATATTTCTGTATCTAAAAATCAATTTTGTAATCAACTTTGTAATTAAATTTGTTGCTAAAACATCTTTTATTAATCTATTTATTCATTAACTTTTTTCCGACTATCCTGATTTTGAAAGTCAATTCCAAAGTTGTTTGTGATCCTCCAGTCTACAGGATGAAGCTAATGACCCAGGTCTAAAGTGACTTAACCGATTGCTTCCTCTGCCTTCATCTTTTCTGACTGGTCCCTGTGGCATTCATTAGGGTCCTTGTTGTTTCATAAATATATTTCGAGGTCAGACGGGTCACCATGCACTTAACATTTTTCCTCTCGATGCATGCATCTCACTCATGAATGTGACAGGAAACAAAACACACGCCTTATTGCAACACACTTTGATTTCAGAGAAATTAACTCGTATGTCGCAAATGAAATATGAATATCATACAGCTCTGGAAAAATAAACTTTAAAAAAAGTTTATTATTATTATTATTATAAAAAAAATATTGTTTGTAGTGTGTTTGAGTGTTCATCATTTTTGTTTCATTCTATAAACTTCGGTTGACATTTGTTCCAAATTTAGACACAAAATGTTGCAGTTTTGGCAGACATAAAACCATCTTGTTTTCTGACATACTATATTAATTTTTAGATGAAACAAGACCAATGTTTTTATATCAGGGTGAAACGAAGATATATATTCACTACAATTGAAAACTTTGGAAAAAATATGAACAGTTTCAAAACCATACAAAAAAATACAGAGAAACTTTCAAGTAGTCTCTTAATTTTTTCCATTGCCATGTCCAACCCAGGCTCATTCTGAAAACATATCCTTGTATACATTTTTGGAGAGTGCCAAATATGTCCCAGGAGCTACTTTTTTTTGCAGTTTTTGTTTTCACAAATCCACTGTATGTTTTTTTGAGATCTCAAATTTCTCTCTCGAGTGCCATTCATGCCTGCTGTTCTCATGTAAATCCACCAGAGGCCACTGTCGACTGACTGACTGAATGAATGACTGACTGACCCACGCTCCTCCTTCCCTAAACCCAACCAATAGGATTTTCAAAAGCAGAGATTGACCCGCCCACCCACTTCCCTAAACCCAAGCAACAATTTTCAAAAACAATCCAGAAAAAGAAAAGCCCTCGCCTCATTTTTACCACGTTTTCAGATTTTACCACATTATCACCCTGTTATTTACTTGTTTGTTTTATTTTTTTAGCTTCTGTTTTTGTCTTACCTGCTTTCTGGAACCTTCTTCACCGGACTTGAACCCCGTTGTTGCAGTCAACTCCGCTCTGTTTTCAGAATGAGCCTATATTCAAAAAAAAAAAAATCATTGTTTCTTTAAGACACCACATTGAAAATTTTCAGTTACACTGGATTTATGATTTGCTGTACAGTTAAGTGTTTGAGAATTTGAATATGGTTTTATTCTATGATTGAAATTAAAATGTTATAAAATTGAAAGGTGGCATTATTTCAGACAAGTGTTCATGTATTATTAGACAACACAATACCAGTGTGTGATGCTAATGGTCTAATTCAATTCCATTATCTATGCTAAGCTAAGCTAAAAGTTCTTCAGATCTAGAGATCGGCTGAATGGATTCAAGAATGCTAAAACTCAACTGTTTATAGGGATGTTCTTTCATTTCTTCTATACCAGTACTGAATGTATCTGTTGCTTTTGTAAAAAAATAAATAAATAAAAAGATACGTTATGTTGGTAAAAAAAATCCATGTCATTTTTTATTACTGTTGTATTTGCCATTTTTGCAACTCACAGGTATAACTGCAGCACAAAGAGCAAGACATTTCAGTGAATGCCCACTTGAACGAATGCAGATGTTGTTTTATGAATGCATTGAATTTAAGTGAGTTTTGCACACATCCCAAAAACATCACACTCAGCAGATGTGAAAACATACAAAAAGGCTCTCATTTGCATTCAGGCTGTATGTGAAAGTCAATTTGTGTGCATGAGTGCGTTCTCATTGACGTCCGAGCGGTGCATGAAAAGTACATGTAAATTTCACGCTTTACAATGACAAACTGTCAGCCAGAACTGCCCGTTTTGAAGCGCAGCATTCATTGCATTGTACAAAACCTTAGATTACTTTAATGTGCACATTCAGCTTTCTGTTCATTCTAGGGAAAACAAGTATCTAAGATCGATTTCTGTTTGCAAACATTGCTTAAATCCATCCATATCTTAAAGTTCTCATCAAACACATGACAAGCACTCGTAGAGGAGTGGGAGGTGTGTGATGTATCTAATAGCTCTAGACAAGTCAAAGGGGATAATCATGTTTTGGAGACATGGGCGGAATTGAGGCGGGCTGATAATATATTTAGCTGTGGGGTGCTGTCACAGATAGAGATACACACCGAGCTGTATCATAAAGATTTCAACATTTCAGTCCTTAAATTCTGCTACACGTTTACTTAGAGTTGCATAAAGTCTTCAGAAATCATTAATAGGTTTGTAAATAAATGTATGAATAAAATTGTAAATGAATGAGTTTAAAAACTGGTATGTGCAACACAAATGTTAACAATTTACTTCAAGGGGGTGTTTAGGCAACCAAGGCTCATTATTGATATGTACCCCTACATACATTTCTGGAGATAACAAAATATGTCCCATGTCGGCGCCAATAGCCTAGTGGTAGTGCTTTGTGCTGTATGAATAGTCCAGTATTCAGTCTATGAGCAGCTTCAGCTGTGTGAGTTTAATCAATGGAGACTTGGAGCAGGTGTGTTTGTGTGTTGCATGACTGGATCTTGTAGTCCAAATACCGGCAAATTTGTAGTTCTATGTAATCTGTGAGTTTACCAGCAATCTGTAAGGATTAGATTGCTGGTGATTGTGACAATAACACAGACGTGGTCAAGGCAAACCGAGTTCGATTCCTGGCTCAAGGTCCTTTGCCGATCCTTCCCCTCTCTCTGCTCCCAATGCTTTCCTGTCTGAAATCTCCACTTTCCTATATCATAATAAAGGTTAAAACCCCTAAAAAAATAATTATTAAAAATATATATATACGTCCCAGGAGCTAAATTTTTTGCAGTTTTTGTTTTCGCGAATCCATCAGAGGCCGTCACGTATGCTTTTTCAGATCTCAAATTTCTTCCGTGGGTGCCACTCGCACCTGTTGTTCTCATGTAAATCCACCAGAGGTTGCTGTCAACTGACTGACTGACTGACTGACCTATCCCCCCACCCACCTCCTATCCTAAACCCAACCAATAGTGTTTTCAAAAGCACTGATTGACCTGATCACCCCCTTCCCTTAACCCAACCGATAGTGTTTTCAAAACCACCAATTGACCCGATCACCCCCTGCCCTTAACCCAACCGATAGTGTTGTCAAAACAACCAATTGACCCGATCAACCACTTTCCTTAACCCAACAAATAGTGTTGTCAAAATCCCCAATTGACCCAATCACCCCCTTCCCTTAACCCAACCGTTACTGTTTTCAAAACCACCAATTGACCCGATCACCCCCCTACCCTTAACCCAATCGATAGTGTTCTCAAAACCACCAATTGACCCGATCACCCCCTACCCTTAACCCAACCGACAGTGTTTTCAAAAGCAATCCATAAATGTATATGGGGTATGTTTTTACAATGAGCCTGTGTTGTGTTCACAACTGTCATAACATCTTCATAGTCATGACATATGTCATTTCAACACAATCTTACAACATGTTGTAACTTTTTGATTTTGTGGCTAATTCGTACGATTTGCTCATCCCCAATGACTGTTGGGTTTAGAAGTAGGGCTTGGTGCCATGCCTCCTTTTTAAAATCATACATTTTTGTTCAACTGTATTCGTATGAATTTGTACGAATTAGCCACTAAACAAAACATAAAATAGTTACATTTCCTTGTGAGATCAGGCTGGTCATTTATATGTAGGAGATTTTATGTATGCTTATGACAACTGTCATTAAGTGTCATTCACTCAGTTATGTCCCTCAAAAATGCAAGATGACATTGTTTGAGATTTTCTTATCATGACCATTTGGCATAAACAAAAAGATCATAACCTGTCTTTGTCTATGTTATGACAACTTGACATCACCAGGACAACATAGCTTCATAAATCAGTAACATGATGCCATTATAATGAATATCATGAATATTTTCATTTGATCATTTTTGTCATAACCTTTACTTAGAGAAAGAGTCAATAATCTGTCAAATCATTTCATAACCGCATCATTAATATTCAATGACATTTAATGACATTTTAATGACAAATTCAATGTGTACCACTGTAGTTGAAGTCAAGAAAAATATTAATGATGCTGTTATAAAATTCATGAAATAATTTAGATTTATGACAGTTTATGTTTTCTTGGTTATGTCAAGTTGTCATAACATAGACAAAGAGAGGTTATGATGTGTTTGTTTTATGCCGAATGGTTTAAAATAAACAAATCTCAAACAATGTCGTCTTTACATTTATGGCTTATGTTGTCTTGGTAATGTCAAGTTGTCATAACAAAGACTTTTATTAATTCACTCATCAATTTATTCATTTTCTTTTCAGCTTAGTCCCTTTATTAATCAGGGGTCGCCACGGTAAAATGAACCATCACTGGGAAACACCCATACACTCTCATTCACACACATACACTATGGACAATTTTTTTTTACCCAATTCACCTATAGCGCATGTCTTTGGACTGTGAGGGAAACTGGAGCACCCGGAAGAAACCCACACAAACATGGAGAGAGCAAGCAAACTCAACACAGAAATGCCATCTGACCCAGCTGAGCTCGAACCAGCGACCTTCTTGCTGTGAGGCGACAGCGTTATCCACTGCGCTACCGTGCCACCTCATTTCGATTTCATGACCCTTTATAAAAGATAGTTCAACCAAAAATAGAAACAAAAAACTATTGTATTTTGGGAAACGTGTTGTATGCACAGACATCTATTAGCCTAAACATAATTATTTTCGTTTGTTAAGCGCAAATATTTGTTTCAAAACTATTTCTAAATTCAGTTCTAATTTCCAGCAAACGAATAAATGAACAATAATAATGAAGTGTGTTCAAAAACTGAGTTATATCCAAACACAACATGCCATGCCCATATGGTATAAAACCTGACAGGTCGGCAAATTTACGCTTGTTTTTAATAAAACAAATATAAATATGCATATAATAAATAATACTACAATTAATAATTTCATTATACAAAAGCAAATTGTCATGAATAAACTGAAAAAGCTCCCCCCACCCCCACCCCCGAGATGAAGAAGGCATGAAAGTATGGTTTTTATATTTATGTAGGCTAGAAAATAATATTTTTTGTAATTTCTTAATCCTTTATATTTATATGCTATATATATCCTTAATATTTTAATTCTTTTTCATTTGTAAAGATATTTGCATATTGCTGTACACCCTGTGTGTATTGAGCAATGTCTAAGTGAGGTGCACAACTGACTCGCCCTGATAGGATTTGTTCTGGTTTATTGAACAATCTATTTAAGTTCCTCAAACTAGCAACGTGCCAGCATTCCGTCTCAACATGCCTCCTTTTTTAGACCAGAACGCCTATAGGTGCACAAATGACCGCAAATGCATTTGCTATTTAAAATGCGTGGCGCAAAATGTTAAAACGATTCTTGCGCCAAACTGAAACTAGCAAACAACAATTACGTCGAGTCTTGCACCACATTGCGCCGGGTGTATGATAGGGCCCTTAGTTTGTTTTAAATACAATGGACCCACCTGCTTTCTTGTTTCATTTTGCTCATCTGTAGTTACCAAATGTCTTTGTGCGTTCTGTATTTCATTTATTCGTTCCTGCACAAACTCCTTGTGTGGGCATGGCTTTAAGTGCTGGCTTCTCATTGGTAAGTGTGTATCTGACAGCTTCTCAACTTAGCCTCATTCTGAAAATGTACCCCTTTATACATTTCTTGAGATCGTGAATTATATAGCCAGAAGTACATTTGGCTGTCTTTAAAAAAAAAGTGCTACAGGGTGGTAAGACGGCGTTCCTATTCGCGCTTACCAGCTGACGATAGGGTTCGAGTCTGATGAAGAACAGTTCCTGAAAGCGGGTACGACAAAAACAGAAGGCAAAAAATAAAATAAACATGTAAATAACAGGGTGAGAATGTGGTAAGATCTGTAAATGTGGTAAAAATCAGGCTGCTGCGGGGGGGTTTTCTTTTTGTGGATTGCTTTAGAAAACACTGAAGGTTGTTGGTTTAGGGAAGTGGATGTTTGCAGGTCAATCAGCACTATTAAAAACACCATTGGTTGGGTCAGTCGATCTGTCAGGCCTCTGGTAGATTTACTTGAAAAGAGCAGGCGCAAATGGCACTAGCGAGAGAAATTTGAGATCTAAAAAAGCATACACAGCAGGCTCTGGCAGATTAGCGAAAACAAAAGCTCCAAAAAAAGTAGCTTCTGGGAGGTATTGTGGTGTTCTCTCTCCCGAAATGTATATAGGGGTATGTAATCAGAATGAGCCTGGGTTGCAGCTCCTTGACCTGGAAGTGGGGATGAAAATCTTTAAGTCACTTTATGTTTTCAGTTTGATGATAAAGTTTTGTTTTGTTTTAAGGTGTATTTATCTGTTATCATTCCTTTGTTGACATTAGCTTTTTGTGGGATTAGTTTTTCATTCACATCTTATCTCAAAGTCAAATATGTCAAATAGTATATAGGAGTTTATATATCTGAAATTAACTAAAAATAGTTTGGGGGATTTTCATGGAACTCTACAGTACAGTCAAGGTCTGCATATATGAATATGAACTGAACATATTATTGAATACATATTCAAATTTATTCAAACTTTTTGTCTCAAATTGTCTACACAGCCCAAATGTGTGTACCTGTTGTGAATCCAGCTGAACTTCTGCACAAGAGTAAAAACACCAATGTGAGTTAATTTACCTATAAAGCTTATCAGATGTATATTGTTTTGTAAGTACATTTTGTTATGGAACTCCCACGGTTCAGAGACCATGTGGGCTGTGGTCACAGCACTGTATCGCTTATACAGTTGTCCAAACAAGGCTAAGCCCTCTCTTCAAGCATCCCGCTGGAATATATTGTGTTTATTCTGCAATTTCTCACCCTAAATTTTTAGCCGGTCAGCTCTGGGCACTGGTCCGAAATGAACTATGTTACTGTAGAGAGTTGAAGTGAACCATCATAATGTCAACCCATTTAGAATTGCCTATGATTAAGCCCTGAAGCATTTGGAGATTATTTGTAGCCTTGTGTCTACTAAGATTTACCTCTGTGCAAGTTTTAACATCCCTTATTTGTCCACTTTATACAGTATGTAGAATTTTAAACATGGAATCTGCCTTCGTCATTTACACACAAAATAAATACAAAAAACTATTTTTATATAATTTGAATAATTTTTTTATAGTACATTTTTATTGGCCTCAATCTAGTTAAATAATAAAAACATTATTTTACTTATTACAGAGATAAGCAACCTTGGGATTTCTTTCATTTATGTGTTTATTTTTTGATTGTTTGTTTGCATTTAAAATGAGTAAGGCTCACTCGCCCTATATGAAAAATTACAGTCGGCTTTTATTTTGTTTAAATTAATGGGGGGTGGGGAAGTGGGCGTTTTAGTTTATTCATGACAATTTGCATTTGTATAATG
Organism: Danio aesculapii; assembly: GCF_903798145.1. Lineage (NCBI taxonomy): Eukaryota > Metazoa > Chordata > Actinopteri > Cypriniformes > Danionidae > Danio > Danio aesculapii. The sequence goes on along the minus strand of NC_079453.1, from coordinate 37,188,597 downwards.
TTATTATTAGAAGCATTATTATTTATTGTATGCATATTTACATTTGTTTTAATAAAAACAACTTTAGATTTGTCCACCTGTCGGGTTTTGGAGACGTATGCATCACCATAAGGGAAATAAGAATAGGACGAGTGTTTGAATATAACTCAGTTTTTTGACCACACTTCATTTGTATTGTTCATTTATTTGTTTGCTGGAAGTTAGAACTGAATTTAGAAATAGTTTTGAAAAAAATGTTTGCGCTTAACAAACAAAATTAAATATGTAGGCTAATGAAATGTCTTCAGTGAAGTGAGTAGCAACACCTTTATCCTCGTGCTGCAGATGGTTTGTCTAACTGTTTTCCTCGCTAGTGAAGCGTTCAGTCATGTAAATAGCAAATGTGCCACGGCATGATGCAACTGACTCTTAAAGGGAATGAGAGATGAGATTCTGATTGGTTTAATGCATGTTTTGCTCAAAACACACCCATGCGCTTTAGTCTTTGTACTTAGAATCGTTAAAATAGAGCGCTTAGACTCGTTGTAAAATTATATATATATATATGTATATTATATATATATATATATAATATTTTTTTTTTTTTTTTTTTTTTTTTTTTTTTTGCCATAAATAGCATTTTCCCGTAATTTTGTGATTCATGTTTTTATTTTTCCCCTCCTGTTTATTTATGCTTTAGAATTACGTTAGGATTGCATTATGGGATCTTGCTTCTAGTAACTTAACTTTGAAAAGTTAGAAAAAGGTGACTTTTATTAACATTTATAATAGTTTAAAAGTGATATATCATCTGGGTTGGTGTTATTACAGTACAAAAGCTTTGCAATAAACAGCCAGTACATTTCTGGTTCTTTTAGAACTATTTCTCTATAAATTATTCTTATACATTATATTATTTTAAAACTACTCATTTTTAAAACTAGGATAATAATAAAAGCCACTTTGTTAAACTGTAGAGTTGGATTTTTTAACATCAAAAGTCAACAACGCAGAGATTAACATCCCATAATGCAATTCACAACCGTAAATAAACAGAAAACACTTGTGAATCACAAAATACAGAAACTGTTAATTAACAGATATTTTTTTAACAGTTGTTGCTGATGCATTAAGCTTTACTTAATGCAAATTACTCTACCAATATTGAAATGTGTTATCGTTTTTACTTATAATCACTCTGTCCTCTTAACTCTTCTCAAAATGCAATACTACTTTTATAAACAATGTGAGGAAGGTTAACTTGTTGCCCTGCATGGCAAGCGTTCTTTCATAGGAAGCCTGACTAAGGTCTGCATGGCGTTCAAATCCTCCTACTCAAAACACAGGTTTCTATGGAGCCTCAGCTGTGGAGTCTGCCTCATCCTCTGCTTTCTTTTACTCTCGTTTCTATCTCTCTCTCTCTCTCTCTCCTTCTGTGCTTTTCTAATTTCCACATGGCACCGGTCACCCTCCCCTGCTGGAGGCTGCGATTTTGTAGTGTGATATTCCCTTTTCAGCACTCTCTGTGTTACTCTAAAATCAGCCAGCGTAATACAGACATCACAGTCCTCTCCCAAACAGATGGTCTCGTTTTTAGGAAAGACACTGTTCCTGGACCAAGGATTAAAGATGCTGCTCTGTGATTAGAGCTGCGGGAGGTTTCTGAAAGTCGAACATATGAGCTTTGGTATATGTTTAAGAAAAAATGCCATTCCAAATCTATAAACACCAGAAAGAAGATAGATTCCAACATGTAGACAAATCACAAAAATCAGCATATTGAGATGCCAGCAAACAAAACTATTTTATGTATTGTCAGAAAAGTGGCTAATTCGTAAATTCATAATATGATTTCATTCATTCATTCATTTTTCTTCAACTTAGTCCCTTATTTGTCAAGGGTTGTCACCGCGGAATGAACCGCCAACTATTCCAGCATATGTTTTACGCAGCGTGTTTTACGATGGCCTTCCAGATGTAACCCAGTACTGGGAAAACACCCATACACTCTCACATTCTACACACTCATAACACAAAAGTCAATTTAGTTTAATCCTAATTCACTTAAAGCACATTCCTTTGGACTGTGGAGAAACTGGAGAACCAGGAGGAAACCCACGCCTTCACGGGGAGAACAAGCAAACTCCACAATGAAATGCCAACTGGCCCAGCCGGGACTTGAACCAGCAACCTTCTTGCTGTGAGACGAAGTGTTAACCACAGAGCCACCGTTCCCGGATTTAATTCTTATGAAAACATAAGAGTATTAATAGAAGGTGTGCCCCCAAAACACCACCCCTAACCCTAATCCACATTGGGAAATGAGCAGATTATACTAACATATGTTTGTTGTTTCAAATACTTATAAAAAAAATTGGTTAATATTATTATAAAGTCAATGTTTATTTTAAAGTCAAGGTGCACCGCCAAACCCAACCCCTAACCCTAAACCTGATGAGCAATTTATACTACAATACACGAATGAGATTGTATAAACTAAATGAATTAGCCACTAAATCAAAAAGTCACGAGTTGCCTTTTCAAAATGCAAAGTAAAACCTTTTCAGTGTTTAGCATAGTAATGTCATTTAAGTTATGTAAATGTTGGAATTCTTCAATAAAGCAACAGAGAGATGTTTGCAGTTTCATATATATATGAAATATGAAAATAGATATATATTTTTAAAAAAATGGCTAAAATCCTTATATTGATCAATGTTTATTTGAAAGTCTGCATTATGCAGCATGATGATGCATTTCCAAAGAAAATGGAACATTGAGTAGGGGGCGTAGTTTAATTTTTACCTTCTCTTTCACTTACAGCAAACTAATGGTTGAAGGGGCGTGGCTAAGCATAATTTGCTTAAATCGTCAAACTGACATCATCAGAAAAGGACCAAAAGCAAAAGGAGGAGTGTGCCCAAACCCCAGCCCTAACCCTACCCATCATTGGAGGATGAGTAAGTTAAACTAAAGTCTATGAATGGGATTGAACAAATTAATAAGAATTAGCGACTAATTTAAAAAGTCATGAGTCTCTGTTTTAAAATGCAAAGTAAAACCTTTTCAGTATTTAGCATAGTAATGTCATGTAAGCACTTTGTTGTTTCAAATATTTAAACAATTTGGTTAAATTGTTTTTTTCAAGTCTGCTTTATTTCAGCATGATCATGTATTTCCAACTGAAATTATTTTTTGTACTCCTTCTCTTTCACTTACAGCAAACTAACGGAGGGGTGTAGTTAAACATATTTTGCTCAAATTGTCAAACTGTCATCATCAGAGAAGGACTGCCATTACAGAGCAAAAACGGACATGCCCCCAAACCCTACCCCTAACCCTAAACCTCACTGGAAGATGAGCAATTTCTACTAAAATATATGAATGAAATCGGATAAATTAATATGAATTATTAGCCACTAAATCAAAAAGTTACGAGTTGTTTTTTTAAAATGCAAAGTAAAACCTGGTCAGTATTTAACATAGTAATGTCATGTAAGCACTGTAAATGTTAGAATTCTGCAATAGATCAACCGAGAGATGTTTGTTGTTTCAAATATTGAAAAATGTAGGCTATAATTATCATATAAATACATTTTTAAGTTAAGTAATCAGAAATTTTTGTAAAGTCTGCATTATTTCAGACTTTTATGTTATATGTTGATATTGAAAAGTTGATATTTCCAACTGAAATGGAATATTGAGTAGGGGGGGCGTGGTTTAACTTTTGCACTCTTTCTCTTCTCTTTTGCTTACAGCAAACTAATGGTTTATAATATAATAGCAAAAATATAAAGCATATTTTGTTATTTTGCAATTTATACAAAAATATATAAATGAGATAAAAAAATATGAATTAGCGAATAAATAAATAAAAATTAAGAATTGCCTTTTCAAAATGCAAAGTAAAACCTAAGTTTTTAGTACATTAATGTCATGTAAGCACTGTAAATGTAGAATTCTGCTAAGAAATGTTTGTTGTTTTAAATATATAAAAAGTTCAACATTATCATATACTGTCGATAAATTTATATTTCAATTGTTATTTCAGCATGATGACGTATTTCCAGCTGAATTAGAATATTGAGTAGAGAGTGTAATTTATTTTTTGCACTCTTTTTCGCTTACAGCAAACTAAAGGTTGGAGGGGCTTAAATTGTCAAACTGACATCATCAGAAGAAAAATGTCATTCCAGAGCAAAAAGAGGCATTCCCCCAACCCCTAACCCTACCCCTCATTGGGGGATGATCAAATACTAAAATGTATGAATGAGATCATACAAATTAACATGAAATAGCCACTAAAAAGAATTGCTGTGAGATTGCGTTATGGTTTGCATGCAACCCTGGCAGACCAAGTAAAAATGAGTTTATAAGACTTCATTAATAAATCCGTTTATTTCTCATAAGCGACATCAAAACCTAATAATTTGCATATATAACTCTGAGTATTTCCTTTATGTAGGCTGTCGGATTAATGAATCCTTAAAAATCCTCATAAGCAACATGTCAGCGGAAAAAAACGTACAGCTCTGTTATTATCTTTCTCTCAATTATAATCTGTTCTATTATTTTCTAGCTCTATTATCTATTCTCTATTATCTTTTTACTCAAGATGCAGCATTTTTTATTGTAGCATTCTACTTCTATTTCTCTGGGAAAGCTCCTGAGTTTGTGGGATTTTCCTCCTCCCTTACTGCAAATGGCTCGCTCTTTGTTGATGTGATTAAATCTGCAGCAAGGATGTGTTCATGTCACATATCACACATGCACACTTCAATAAACCAAGAGAAAGAAGGTTTATGCATTTAGATTCTGGGCAAAATAAGCAAAAGGGGCAAAAAAAATGAAAAAGTTAGGCCCTTTATGACGTTTACTAGTTAACATGTTTACATGAATAAATGAAATAGATATAAAAAAAAAATTTTTAAATACTGAAGGACTTGATTCTGTTCATCAGATGTAGATGTGACAGATATGGATGTGATAATGAGGTTAGCTGCTAAAGAGGCAGCATTTAAAGCAAACTAAGGGGGCATTTAAAATGTTTTCAACTAAAACCATAAAACTTTTCATGCATTTTGCCTGTTTATTTACAAAATAATGGTGTTTTGGGGGCCTGAAAACACAAAAAAGGGTTGCCTTGGTGAAAAACCGTGTATTTCATTCTTTCAGTCAGGAAGGCTCTCTAAGTATGTGTCTGCGACCAAAAATGCGACCTCCGGTCATTTTTAAACAGTTTATTTTATTTTCAAGATCTGAGGTGAACTATCTGCTTCAGTAGTAGGCTATGGCAATAAATGTCATGTAAAATGCCATTCAAACTCCCATTATTAGCATTAAACACTGAATAAAGCTCATGAGGTGTACCTGAGGTGATCGCTGTCATAGATACCATTTCTAAAATATAAATTTCAGGTGTTGGTTAGGACAAAAACTACATTTTATATGGAAAATATTCCTTCTATAGCGTGCTGTTGCTTTTATTTAGAAGACGATTTAAATCAGCCGTAAATCAGCCTTTAGGTTCATTAGTCAACCAGGCTCATGTTGGTGTCGTCAATCTGACAACCTGTGCTTGCAGGTGTGCAATACCTAGCTCAACCACTGGGTGTCAATCTTACACACTGCATGCATAAAAATTTTTTTTTTAAGTATAATTAAAAGAAAAAGCTCAACAAAATAAAGTTAACCTCATCTCTCTTCTAAATTGGAATGAATTTAAAAAGTGCAGCTTTGGAAGCATTACAAGATACGTTCATGCCAAAACCATAAATTCAATCAAATTTTTTACACCTTTTGCATACTATAGATTTAATCAGACAGGCCAACAGCCTCCTGCATAGAGTGAGAACCTGTTCGGCTTTCTGCTGATGTGTGCGGTTAGGAGACTGGATTTATTACACTGCCAGAAGGATGCCAAATGATAACACATGAGATAGGGCTATGATCCTGGCTCTCCCTCACTGTGGCTAATGTAATAGGTGAGGACAGTGCAACTAACATCATTGAGTGTCCCGTTATAAACTAAAAAGTACACTGAGGCCTTTTGAAGCATGTTTTTTTTTCTTTTATTATGGTGTGTGCAGAGACAAAATGTGCAATGAAAGAGTTTGTGAAAAATAGAACAGATGTCTCTAAGATATTTTGAATTCACAGCATAATGTTCAAGATTAAATGTCTGTGGCAAGAGTGATATAAACATAATCCCAAACCAGTAATATTGTGCACAAAATCTCTCTATGCAAAGTGCCAACAGAACTTTTTTTCCCGCTACGCTATGCTGTATTAGAGTGAAATAATACGGTTTTAAAAACAGCACTGGGGCTTGTGAGTGCTTTTCTGCATTTTGCAATTATTATCACGTATTATATAACTTAAAATAAAAAACCTGACAGGCACCTCGTTGGTTTTCAGACTGCCACTGGCTGCCCCGTAACTCTTCTGGATCAAACATTTGCCTGTAGCAACTGCTTTCCTTCAAAGCTGCAGTTTTAGAGATTGTTGTGAGAATATATCGTGTGAAATAAGGGTACTACTTCTCCCCATGGCTTTTGTGCACATTTTTGTGATTGCACTGTTTCTGTGTTGCTTCTTTGCTAAGCAACATTTTCAAGAAGTTCAGCCAAAGATCGCTGTCATATAGATGCAGCACTGTGAAGGGTGGAGCAAACATTATAGTAGAACTAATGGCTACTCTGAGAAATGATTCCTGAAAGATTAGACGGCATTATAGTGTTGATACCTATGAGCAACTTCAAGAGTTTGTTCATGATTTACGAAACCTAAGAAAAAAGTACCACTTTTTAATGCAAGGCAGCTTTTTCCAAACCCACACAGATTTCCCAGAGTGTTTTGGAAATGATTTTGGCAAGCAGTTTAGTAAAAAAAAAGGATATTTTTATGGGTTAAAGACAAGATGGCTCAATTTAGTGTCCGCATCAAATTTACCAAAGTCATTTTGCATGCTTTGCATATGTAGCAAGTAAATAAACTTAATTAAGTGTCAAAATATGGGTGCAATAAATTTCCATCAACAATACACACTCCCTGACAAAAGCTTTGTTGTCGATCCCAGTTGTAAGAGCAACAAATAATAGCTTGACTTCTAGTTGATCATTTGGAAAAGTGGCAGAAGGTAGTTTTTCAGATGAATCATCAGTTTCATCCCAAATACTGCAGAAGACCTATTGGAACCCCCATGGACCCAGGATTCTCACAGACATCATTCAAGTTTGGTGAAGGAAAAATCATGGTTTGGGGTTACATTTAGTATGGGGGCGTGCGAGAGATCTACAGAGTGGATGGCAACATCAACAGCCTGAGGTATCAAGACATTTGTGCTGCCCATTACATTACAAACAACAGGAGAGGGCAAATTCTTCAGCAGGAGAGCACTCCTTCTCATACTTCAGCCTCCACATCAAAGTTCCTGAAAGCAAAGAAGGTCAAGGTGCTCCAGGATTGGCTATCCCAGTGAAAAGATATGAACATTATTTGAGCATGTCTGGGGTAAGATGAAGGAGGGGGCATTGAAGATGAACCCAAATAATCTTGATGAACTATGCGAGTCCTGCAAGAACGCTTTCTTTGCCATTCCAGATGACTGAATTAATAGGTTATTTGAGTCATTGCAGAGATGTATGGATGCAGTCCTCCAAGGTCATGGGAGTCATACACAATACACTGCAAAAAATGCTTTTCTTACTTAGATTTTATGTCTGGTTTTAAGTCAAAATATCTAAAAAAAATTTTAAATGAAGAAGCATTTCTAGACAAGCAAAACATATAGTCTTGTTTTAAGACATAATATGTCAATATTAAGTGAGTATTTCCTTAAAACAAGCTAAATAATCTGACAAAGGGGTAAGCAAAATTATATTTTTTTCCTAAAAATATAAGATTATTTTGCTTATCCCACTGTCAGATTATTTTGCTTGTTTTAAGGAAATACTCACTTAATATTGACATATTATGTCTTAAAACAAGACTATATGTTTTGCTTGCCTTAGAAAATGCTTTTTGATTTAAGATTTTTTAGATATTTGCACTAAAAACAAGGCTAAAAAATCTAAGTAAGAAAAGCATTTTTTGCAGTGTATTAACTCTTTTTCCACTGCACCATGACTTTATATTCTATACTGTACATTGTTTCTGTTAAGTGACAAGAGATTAAATAATAATAATCAAGGCATGATCATATTTCATTTTGGTAAAATAAGTGTAACCTAGAAAAACCTAAACCTTGGACAGGCGACAGGACTTTTGTCAGGTAGTGTATATATATATATATATATATATATATATATATATATATATATATATATATATATATATATATATATATATATATATATATATATATATATATATATATATATATATATATATATATATATATATATATATATATATTAATACAAAAACTGCAGACAAATGTTTATCCTAGTAGACTTTAGACTTTCTTTTGAACATGTAAAAAAAAAAGAACTTAGTAATTAGAAGGAAACAGGCGAAGCAAAAATATAAGAACTTACAAATATTTCACTTTTAGGGGCTGCAGTTTTATCTTTAAAAAGGTTTCTTTATTTCATGAAGTCATCATTGTTATAAATACGTCTGACAAGATTTTTGTGACAAATTATTGTTACATTTTTGTAAAACACTGTAAAATATATTTATTTTATTAGATTTCTGTTTAATTTCGTTTTAGATCAGCTTGAAAAAAACCCTTTTGATACTTTTAACCCATCCCTAGAAAAAAACCTTTTTGATATTTTTAACCCATCCCTAGAGGTAACGGAACATCAAAATGACGTCATATTGACGTTGTACCTCAAAGTTGGATTTTGTTTGGAAATGAAAATCATGTTGACGTCAAAACCCAGCGTCAAGCCGACGCCAATGTCCAACCTAAAATCAACTAAATATCAATGTCTAATCATGTTACACCTTGATGTTGTGTAGTAATTCCCACTATGACATCTATCTGACATTGGATTTTGGTCACTTTCCAACACAACCTAAAATATCAATGTAATTCGACGTTGTTTTTTGACGTCAAAATAACGTTGTTCTTAAGCACGCGAGAAATTGAATTTTGGTCACCTGACGTCATGACCTAAATCTTACCTAATATTAACATCTTGTGACTAGCGTGAGCAGCGCTCTCGCCTCACAGCAAGAACGTCGCTGGTTCGAGCCTCGGCTGGATCAGTTGACATTTCTGTGTGGAGTTTGTATGTTCTCCTGCTGATTGCGTGGGTTTCCTCTGTGTGCTCCGGTTTCCCCCACAGTCCAAAGACATGGTATAGGTGAATTGGGTAAGCTAAATTGGCCGCAGTGTATGTGTGTGAATGGAAGTATTTGGGTGTTTCCCAGTGATGGGTTGCAGGTGGAAGGGCATCTGCTCCGTAAAACATATGCTGGATAAGTTGGCGGTTCATTTCGCTGTGGCGACCCCAGATTAATTAAGGGACTAAGCCGAAAAGAAAATGAATAAATTAATGATGTTGTGTGTCTGGTGGCATGTTTTGTGATACAACATCTGCAACACGAGTGGGTGCACACACTAGTACTTACTACTAATATCATTTTGCTGGTATTTACTCTGATGTTTCGCTAGTGTTTGCTCTGAGTGCATTAAGTTATTCCGAGTCTGTTCTGAGGAGCTTATCCATCATTTCTAGTCTGAACAGTGTGAGAAAGAAAACATTGGGAGAGAAAATGAGACAGCTGCTATTGAACAGGCAGAAACTGAATTTTCCTCCTCGAGCGAGATCAACTGAGTCAGCACAGCGTGACATTAAGTGTTGTTGTCCAAATCTCAGTTTTTTGGGAGCTCTACAAATAATCGTTTTAAGGAAATATTACGCATCTCTTCCTGGAGGATACGAACACTGCTGATAATATAGTTCTGATGCACTACAAGATAACATTCTAAGATAGTGGAAATGTGCCATGGATTCTGGCTGCAATACAATTAATTTGTGTGTTTTTTTTTTAAGAAATCCATGGAGAGGAACCACATTTTTGATCATTTAAAGGCTAAATATCTTTGTGGGTACAATAATAGGATTTATATATATATCAAACTACATAAAAACACTGAATAAAGCTTAGACTTTGGACTGAATTAAACCCTGAAGCATTAAAAAGAGGATGAGAGGGAAAATGTATGTTATCACCCAGCTCAATGAGGTCTATGGTCTGTTTGATTTCAGATTGTACATTTTAATTATGTATCTACAAGCATTATATAAAATATGACATTTGTATAGGAACATACATATGAGTACATGTGTAATGAACAGCACTATCACTCGAGGCACTATTTGCCTCTTCGTTACACGTATTGACTGCAAACTTACATGTCGTTGCACCGCCATCTAGTGGAAGAAGAAGGAAATGCCCAGCTCTGTGAACACAAGATGAGAATACTGAGTTGAAATTTGCTAATGTTTGAAGGTTTTAGAGATACAGTTCTCAAATTATGATAGGCCTGTTGGCAATAATCTAAACAAAATTGCTTCATTCATAGTGTATTTTTGCAATAGATGTAGAACAATTAAATTATATTATTACTATCCACAAAGTAAATCATATGGGAATAATTTTATTATAAAAAATAAATATCAATCACTTTGGGGTCCAAACTATATTATATTATATTATATTATATTATCAATCATTCATTTTCTTTCGGTGCCTTATTCATCAAGGGTTGCCACAGCGGAATGAACCGCCAACTTATCCAGCATATGTTTTACACTGCAGATACCCTTCCAGCTGCAACCCAGTACTGGGAAACATCCATACACACTAATTCACACACATACACTACGGCCAATATAGTTTATTCACTTTACCTATGCCGCATGTATTTGGTCTGTGGGGGAAACGAGAGCACCCGGAGGAAACCCACAAGAACACGGAGAGAACAGGCAAACTCTACACAGAAATGCTAACTGACCCAGCCAGGACTCGAACCAGTGACCTTCTTGCTGTGAGGCGACAGTGCTAACCACTGAGCCACTGTGTCATCTTATTATATTATATTTTACTAATTTTCACAAGACTAAATTAAATCATATGAGGGTATTTTATACTATAAAAATACATTTCAAATGTTTCACTTCACTTAATAGATATTTATAAATATATTATATTATATTATATTATATCATAATATATTATATAGGCATATCTATTATATGTATTTTTATTATATTGGAGGCTAAAGTTTTATCTGAGCAATACTCACATTTATTTGGCACAAAATGAGCTCTACGTGATGGAAGGGCTGGAAGGGCATCCATTGCGTAAAACATATCCTGCAGAAGTTAACGGTTCATTCCACTGTGGCGACCCCTGATTAATAAAGGGACTAAGCTGAAAAGAAAATGAATGAATGAAGATGTAATTTATACTTCTAGATATTTATTGGGGACTCCCAGATTTCCTGGGGCCCTAAGTGGCCGCTTCTTGGCTAAATCTGCCCCTGACTATACCCCAGTTATTGTTGCCTACATGTCTGTTCCAAATAAACAAAAATCATTGCATTAGGACATGAGGCAACTGGAACAAAACACAGAAAGTCTTGTTATTGGACTTTGTGGTAATTTGCCAGAATATGTTTCAAATAACATTGAGATCTTTCACAAATCGGAGGGGGATAGGTTATTAAATCTCTTCATAAACAAAACACTCCCAAAATGGATGATGGCTCCAAAAACAATCGCATATTCCTTTACTTTGACTGGGATTTGGACTCTTTTATGACTACTGTTAAGTTTAAACATGGTTCTTTTTTCACAAAGCCTACCGTATTTGTACTAGTATATACTACATACTTTAATATAAAAACAACAAGTAACACACAGTTCTCGATGGAAAGATCTCCAATGGCGCTGAAAGAAGCCTTGTTGAATTTTTGCAAGTAGGAAGTTTTTTTTTGAAGCAGCGATTTACACCCTTGTCATAATTACAGATTCACACTGCTTTGATGCTGTGGAGTACGGATTAAATGTCAAATATATACAAACCCAAGGATTTAATTAACTCTACTCACAAAATCCTTAACTGCTCAAAACGACAGTTTGACTACAACACCCACAGCCCAAAGCGTAGCAAGACTTCCGGTAAGTCGGCAGCTATTGAGGAAGTGATTCCTCCGTCAGTGACAGAAACAACATCACGGGACTTTCTTTGCACAGAGCAGATTAATAAAATATTACCTGTAACTGATCTATTCCACACCTGTAATATTAGACAACATGTCTAGGCAGTCAAACAGAGCCACGGACAGCAAGAAGATGGTGAGTGTGTATCGTGTTGTTACTAACGTTACACAAATCCAAGGCTGCTAGCTAACATGCTATTATTGTTAACGGATAAATAACATTCTCATTGGTGCAGTGTTTGTTTTGTTGCATTAAAATAAAGATAGTGTTGTGTGTTTGCTAGATAAACGTTCGTTATTTTATTCGTCTTGTTCCAAAGAGGAGAGTTTAGTCTTTCTGTCATTAATCAGTGCCTTTTGAATTAAAAACTGTGAGGTAATGCATGTAACCCTTTAAAATAATGATTTTGTGGGATTAAATGAATGATAAATTCGTTATAGTGAGTGATGTGTGCTTAAATGGCGTTATTTTTGATGTTTCGGGCATTTTTGTTTTAGCAATAACAATACTGCACAGAACTGTTATTATTATGCTGCTATATTCTTATAAAATGTATTTATGTAAGCAGGAAAAAGACGCACGTGGGTTTGTCCAGCTCTGTCATTCATGTTTTGTTGTATTATAAATGTTTATCCTGTGTTTTATGTAGATGTGTTTGTAACAACTCCATGCTGTGCCATGAGAGGGCGCTTAAGACCACTGTGTGCTCATGGATTCAGACCTGAGTAAAAACTATTATAGTACAGGACTGAGTTCTATTATAGATCTTATGTATTGGTGATCAGAATAGCTATTATATTTCCTGACTACACACAAAGATTCGTTCATTTATTCATTACAGTTATTATATTATACAGTATTACACACATAAATACGATTTAAGGATGCACGATATTGGAAAAATCTAACATTGCTATATATATATATATATATATATATATATATATATATATATTGCTGCAATAATATTGGGATATGAAAATAATTTCTCAAGATGATTTGAATAGGTTTATTTGGAAAGATTTCCTTTATTTATGATCAACTGAGATGATCTTTTTCTATGCAGTGCATCTGAATAAATTATAATAAATTACAAGCAAAAATAATTAAATAAATGCTTTATGGTTTTCTGGGCCATCTTACAGTATTCAAGTACAGAAATTAAACCATCAAATGTGAAATAACATGGTCATCATTGGAAAAATAAGTAAAAAAAAAAAAAAAAGAATTATAATATCTTTATTTTTAACCTTTAATAAGTCATATAATCTTTCGGTGTGGTTATTGCGGATACATGAATTGTGATATCGATGCTCAAACGATATATTAATCACCCCTAATACGATTCCATAAAAACACTCAAATAATCTATTATTATAAAAATTATTATTATTAATGTTATTGTTTTTTCAGGTTCATGATTCTGTTTTATTTCTCTGGGTCTATTAGTGAAAAAAATATTTACATTTAAAAAGGCAGTTATGACAATACTTCCTCAAAGAGGACTGATATCACACATCAGTAAGCGTAAGATTTGTCAACAACTTTATAATATTATTATGTGAATTACAAATGAATTATGTGAATTATGGCAAATACATTTATTTATTAAATCATACAGTGCACAGCATATATGAGTACACCCCTCACAAATCTCTCATTTGATTTAATATTTTCTATAGAATGCGATACAATATTATATTTGTGCATATACATTACGTTAGTCAGTGCTAAAACCAAATCTGGAGCAAATCTAGCTAAACAACTTATGATAACGGTCCAAAGACTATTACACTAAATTTATGTTAGGGAAAAAATGTAATTAAAAATTAAAAAGAGTAAAAATCAAGAGAAAAAAAATTATATAAAAAATATTTAACAATCAAACAAATCAAATTTTGTATTTTCTTTCAATATTTTGCATAAATTTAAATGTATAATCTTTCTATTTTTAAAGATGTTTGGTGACTAAAATATTATTTTAATAAAAAATATAAATTTAATAAATATTTTTTTGTTCTAATGCATTAAAATATATTACCTAAATCCACAGAAAAGTTTATAAAAATATTCAATTTCAAAATGGGGTGTACTTAATTATGCTGAGCACTGTATGTTCTCATTAAAGCAGGGACATACGGAATAAATCTTTTTATTTTTATATAAATAAAGTTATTATTATTATTATTAATATTATTTATTAGCTTTTTGTTTGTTTGTTAATAATCACGCCACACAGGAATGTACAGGAATGTAACAAAGGTAAACAAACTGAATTTAGCGGGTAATGTTGTGCTGGTCTTTCTCTTGAACAGAATTCAGAGTTATTCACTCTCACATATGGAGCTCTGGTCACTCAGCTGTGTAAGGACTATGAAAATGATGAAGAGGTCAACAAACAACTAGATAAAATGTAAGTCTGCCTTTCCCTTGCTTTCATTCGAATTTAGACCTCTCACCATCAGGAATTTTTGCTGACAGTTAACTGGCAAACATATAAGTGCCATAGTTTTTTTTTTAGAATTTTATAGTTTGCCCATGTCATCTACAGTTTAATCCTAATACATTATTTTTAGTACATTTATTACTTAGAAATATAATCCAATATGCTTATGTTTTACTTTAAAACTGTGAAAAATTTCAAAAAGTTACAAAAATGTAAAATTTTTTGTGTTTATGTTTAGCTTTAAAATTAATTATTTTTACTTTCACACCAGAGCCTTTCCTCATTTTTAAAATGAGCTTAAACAACAAAATTAATAATTTTAATTTGGGGACAACTTCATTTCTTTATGATCAGTCCACTAAAATTTGTTAATTGAACTTAATTGATTTGTGTCGGGACAACATGAATGATTTGTGTGGAACCATGGATTTTTTATTTTTATTTTTTTTTTTACAGTTTTTAATGTAACAACATCATGTGTGTGATACTTTAATATGTTTTCTCTCTCTCTCTCTCTCTCTCTCTCTCTCTCTCTCTCTCTCTCTCTCTCTCTCTCTCTCTCTCTCTCTCTCTCTCTCTCTCTCTCTCTCTCTCTCTCTCTCTCTCTCTCTATATATATATATATATATATATATATATATATATATATATATATATATATATATATATATATATTAACAGGCAGCAGTTAATTAGGACTTAAATGCAGTGAAATTATCAAAAATGGAAAATGTGTTTTGTTTTTACACATGACTTAATAGGAGCTGTAAAAATGTACTATTCAAGTACAATGTAATTTTTTGTGTGTGTATTTTTAATACACACACTAATTCTTGGCTGCCAGTTGTTTTACATAAGTAAATTTATTTTAATTAATAATATTAATCAGTATTTATTTCTGTTGTCCTCTCTTTTTAGTAAAAAAATAAAGTGGTTATATTTTCAGGTGGTGTAATCACTCACCATTTATTCTTAATTTGTCCAGTCAGTTTCCATTACTTTTTAGTGTCAAGATGGCTTAAAGATGGAGTAAATGCTGTTTTGGCATATGTTTGTGTTGGGTCTAGGCTGTTAGTGTATTAAATATGGTAACTGCCCGGTTCCCCTGTGCCATCTAGTCTCTTGAAATTGGGTTGGGTGGTACTGAGAGTATATAATATGCCACTTAAGGTTTTTGGAGAGCCGTTGTCTCTCTTCTCCACACCCGGCTACAGTAAATGAGTCGTGCAGCTGTAGGTTACACCCCTGCTTTTCAAATGCATGATTCTGTTCCACTTTTGGCTACTTGTCAAATTCTATTCCACTGTTAGAATGGATCCAGATGAAAGAGATGGATGAGAGTGTTGCTTTATTACAAATAATTTTTTTCTCTCTCTCTATTAACTTATTATATTAAGTTTACCTCTCATGTTCTGCAGCGTTTCTTTTGGTTGATTGTCAGAATTGATTAAAATAATAAAATAGCCAACCATGTTCAATTTATGGTCCGTAAGAATTTGATATGCTTTCGAAAAGTCTCTTATGCTTACCAGTGTTGCATTTATTTAATAAAAAATACTGTGAAAAGTAAAAAAAAAAAGAAGTTATTATAATACAAAATTAATTCAGTACACACACACACACGCAGTGCTCAGCATAAAATTAATAACCTTTAACCTGTAAAAATGAAAAGAAATTCCTAAATCCAATCAATATCTACTGAATTGTTCTATTAGAGGTCTGCCTTCCTGCGGCTGTACCTGACCAGATTTCTTGCAGCCCGGGAATACATTTCCGAATAAAACGCATTAGTGGTCGGTAACGCTGGTGTAATTAAAGCGGGAGCGAGCGGTCTAACAATATAGCGCTCCTGAGTGAGACAGTATTTCATAACAGCATATCAGTGATTTCCTCATTTTTATAGAACACTGGTACAGCCAGTGCTCATGACTGTTACACATGATGAACGCATGGAGCAGTGGTTTCTGCACGTGCTTTTATTTTTTTCGCAAAGTCTGTGTGCGCATCATGTGCATAACGGTCCTCAGAGCGGACTTTACCATGGCAGAGCAAATGAAGATACGCTGTCCTTTAGCTTACATTAGAAAACGGTCAGTTTACTGTTAGGAAATCCACATCAGGCAAGTCTGATGTATTGGAGTTTTTCATGTGTCAGACGCAAATGGAACAAAATTACCCCTTGCACGATGTGATAATATCTCAAAGTTTTACCCTTCAGCAGTCACAAGACTTGAACCTCAGGTTTAGGGCCGCACTCATGTCTTATCACAAAGGAGCAAACAAAACTGACATTTACAATTCTTGCACAACCTACAGTTTTATTTGTTATCTCTCTCCTTTGGTAGTGCCCAATTTAAACATGAGATTTTGGAAACCAGATCTAAATTTAGCGGGATTGGTCGGGTCTGGTAGAAAACGAGGTGGGGCTGTTTCGGTACTGCTGAATATACTGCAGGAGTTGTCGGGTGCAGAATAAAACCTTGCGGGAGCGGGACTAAAAAATTTGTCCTGTCAGATCTCTAGTTCTAATTCTGTTACTTGGTGGAATCTATAGTCAGATTATGCTGTCAACTTGAATAGCAAGTAAAAGAAATGTAAATATTTCTATTTAATTAACGTTAATCAACTATAGTATTTAAGTACATTTTTGATGAAAACTTTGGTAGAACGTTTGATTGCCACATGACATCTGATGTAAAATCTCATCCCTGACTCAAAAGCAGTTGGAAAACGCTAGTTTAAAGATTGTGGGAAAAGCAGTAAGGATGCGTGGAAAGCCCTGAGATGCTTGGAGCCCCAACTGTTGTGATTTGGAGAATCAGTGGGCAGTGTGTATTCTTTGGCTGAGTGATCTTTTCATTTAAACCGTGCCTTGAACTAATCCAGTAGTCCCACTGATATTGGGTTTGGCAACCCGTCTGAAATACAATCTTTTTTTTTCTCCCCCTCCTGCTTCTTTAAAGCATCAAATATGATAGAAGCAGTAGTGAGATTTGACTACTTTCTCTCTGACCAAACAAGTACGTATCTTGCTTTTTGTAAGTCCTTGAAAGACTGAAGGGCTTTACTGAAACCTTCAAAGTGAAAAGAGATTATGATTGCATTTGGTGGCTGAAGTGAACTTCTCTGACAAAAACGGTTTCACAGCTTCTTTTCTCTTCTTGCGTCCTTTCAAGGGGATACAATATCGGAGTGCGTCTGATTGAGGACTTCTTGGCTCGGTCCAGCGTGGGGAGGTGTCACGATTTCCGAGAAACGGCCGATGTCATTGCAAAGGTAACTTGAGCCAATCAGAGCACATTCTGAGCAGGCAAGCTTGTTAATGCGCAAGCAAGTGACTGGAATTTGAACTTCAACCTGCAGTAGCCCACATACCTTCTTAGCTTTCATCACATCTTTCTACCGTTTTTAATTTTTCAGAGTCACACAGCTTGAAAAACATCCACGCTATGCTACCGCAAAGCCAACTGGCGGGCCGTTTGTGCAGTGTTAGAGTGAACCGAGACACTCGTGTTCCTCTCGGCTTGTTTTCTTTGGTCTGCGAGAGCCACAGACTGTGCTTTTTTATGAAACACTGCACTTCACCCTAAGCTTTTAGGGTTCACACTGACAGGATTGACAGAGCGTTCTTCCCGCTGTCCGTCACCTGTCCATGCTTGGTTGCTCTCCGTCTGTCTGTTCTCCTTTCTTCTTCTTTTGTTTTCTCTGTCCTCACTTTCCTCCACGTGTGCCACGTTGTCGAGCATTAATCCAGAACGCGTTGGTTTGCTGGAACCTTGATCAGAATTTTAAACCTGTGGGTCTTAAAACACTTTTTAACAACAGTTTAATGAGGTACAAATTGTGAAGCGTTTAGTTTAGTTGTTTACAGCTGCTGAGCAACACCATGTCTGCGAGATGTGCACTGACAGGTGTGTGTATGTGTGTTTTGGATATTTTATGGCTTCAGACTCATCCAATCATAATTTAGGGTCAGAGATTTTTATTAAAGTTTTAGAGGGTGTGAGTTTTTTGAGGATTTTTTTAAATCGAGGGTTACCTAAAGTAAAGGGTTTTTTAGGTTGTTGATGATTTTGAACTGATGTTCCAAGGATGTACAGTAGTTAAAACACAATATTTAAAGTTTATTATGAAAAAAATTGGTAATTTTATTTTAGTATCATTGTTACAGTTAAAGTCAGAATTATTAGCCCCCCTTTGAATTTTTTTTTTCTTTTTTAAATATTTTCCAAATGATGTTTAACAGAGCAAGGAAATTTTCACAGTATGTCTGATAATATTTTTTTCTTCTGGAGAAAGTTTCATTTGTTTTATTTCGGCTAGAATAAAAGCAGTTTTCAATTTTATATGAACCATTTTAATGTCAAAATTATTAGCCCCATTAAGCAATTTTTTCCGATAGTCTACAGAACAAAATATCCTTATACAATTACTTGCCTAATTACCCTAACCTGCCTAGTTAACCTAGTTAAGCCTTTAAATGTCACTTTAAGCTGTATAGAAGCATCTTGAAAAATATCTAATAAAATAGTATTTACTGTCATCATGGCAAAGATAAAATAAATTATTATTTAGAAATCATTTATTTATTAGAAATGAGTTATTAAAACTATTATGTTTAGAAATGTGTTGAAAAAATCGTCTCTCCGTTAAACAGAAAATGGGGAATAAATAAACAGGGCGGCAATTAACTAACAGCATTAATCGCACTAATTAGCAGTAATCACATGCATTTATTTTAAACCTAATCTTAATATAGTAAGAAAATACTGTTCATTAATGTTACTCTGTGCTTAAATGTGCTGTAACACTATAACAAGAACCCTGTCAAAGTGTAACCAATAAATCAAATGGAAAAAAACACTGAAATGAGCTTGCATAACTTAGTATTCAGTAACAAACAATAACTCAACAGAAACTAGTTGGTACCATGCATTACTAGAATATCTTATTCCATAGCTTCTCATGATTACCTTGTTTTTAGTGTATGACCAATTTCCGAATAAAAAGAGAAAATGGTTCCACCAGCAACTTTAATTTTGAAAAACTAATACACTACCTGACAAAAGTCTTGTCACCTATCCAAGTTTTAGGAACAACAAATAATAACTTGACATCCTGTTGTTCATTTGGTATCAGAAGTGGCTTATATGAAAGGCAAAGACCTCTAGATTATACATCCATACATCTCTGCAATAACTTAAATAACCTAATTTAAAAAGTCATCTGGAATGGTTCTTGCAGAAAGCGTTCTTGCAGGACTCCCAGAGTTAATCAAGATGCTTTGGATTCATCTTCAATGCCTGCTCCTTCATCTTACCCCAGACATGCTCAATAATGTTCATGTCTGGTGACTGGGCTGGCCAATCCCGGACCACATTGACCTTTGCTTTTAGGAACTTTAATGTGGAGGCTGAGGTATGAGAAGGAGCGCTAGCCTGCTGAAGAATTTGCCCTCTCCTGTGGTTTGTAATGTAATGGGCAGCACAAATGTCTTGATACCTCAGGCTGTTGATGTTGCCATCCACTCTGCTGATCTCTCGCACACCCCCATACTGAATGTAACCCCAAACCATGATTTTTCCTTCACCAAACTTGACTGATTATTGTGAGAATCTTGGGTCCATGTGGGTTCGAATAGGTCTTCTGCAGTATTTGTGATTATTGGGATGCAGTTGAACAGATGATTCATCTGAAAAATCTACCTTCTCCCACTTTTCCAAATGGTCAACTAGAAGTCAAAGTATTATTTGTTGCTCTTACAACTGGGATCGACGACAAGACTTTTGTCAGGTAGTGTACATTTTTAAGAGATTATCTAAAATAATCTATTTTTATTGTGCAATATACAATATAAATTTTAAATTAAGATTCCCAATACAAATTTTCATGTAAAATCCTTTATGTAAAAGGCCAGAGATGTTGATCTTTGGCACGCACTCACATTTCTTCTAAGCCATACTGCTCAATTGTGCTAAAGTCCTTTTAGAGTCATGAATACAGCACCTTAAAAGAATGTGGCAGCTCTGCAAAATAACTTAAATGTGGCCTTGACATCATCGATGTGGGCAAGCAACTTAACATGAAGACTAAAGGGCCTTCTTGTCTTCACATTAACAGATAGCTTTTAAGATGTACTTGGGTATCACTCCCAGTGTGACCAACTGGAGTCCTGCCGGAGACGAGTTCTCTCTCATCCTCGAAAGCAACCCCTTGGTGGACTTTGTAGAGCTTCCTGACAATCACAGTAATCTGGTCTACTCCAGCCTGCTCTGTGGAGTTCTAAGAGGAGCTCTTGAAATGGTGAGGAGCATGTTTGCATGAGAGAAATGGGTGTTTCTTATGATAACCTTCTATCATCAGTTACCCTATGGTCATTTTTCTACTCCTGCAGGTTCAGATGGCAGTGGATGTACGATTTGCACAGGACACGTTAAGAGGTGACAATGTGACAGAAATTCGCATGAAATTCATCAAAAGGATTGAGGAGAACCTGCCCGCTGGGGACGAATGAGGATGAGAGACCTGAGAGACTTTTTATGTTGGGTAGGGAACCAAAAATGTTTATTTTGGTCAAAAGAAGACCAACAGTTCCTAAAGCATTGTAAGCATTGCATTGAGAACTTGTGTCAAGAAGATTATCTTGATGTTTGACCAAGAATGGCATGTTCTTTCCACCTGGTCCAGGTTTTTTTTTTATTTCATGCAAATACCTTCTTAAGTCTTGTTGTATGACAATTTGTCTCTAGTGTATTTTTCTGATATGCTTATCACATTTAAAGAGAAAGTTCACCCCCCAAAACATGTTTGTTCACTATGTACTCACCCTTAAGCTGTTTCCAAACATTGTTTTAAAGACCATTAGTAATAGAAGTGTTGAAAGTCCCCATTGAACTCTATAGTAGGGAAAAATACTATGGAGGTCAACGGAAACCATCAACTAGTCACAAAGAGAAGAGGGAAAGTCATACTGATGACAGAATTTTCATTTTTTGGGTGTACTACCCATTTAAGTCAGGAATAAAGTATAGTAGGACTAATTTATTTAGCCATATGTGAATAAATCATTAATTCTGACCAACCGTTAACCATTTGTCCTTCTTCTCAATAGGCCTTTGACACAAACTTATATGTGCTTACTTCTAATAAAGCACTCATTTGAGCAGACCATATCACGGTGCTGTTTTCATGTCCAAAACAACTTTAGATGGCTAGTCTAAAAGCAACATTTTAAGAAAGAGCCTTATGTTCAGCAAGAACAGAGCTGTAGTCATTGCATTGAGAACTTGGGTTAAGAAGAGTCTCTTGGTGTTTCACCAAGAATGGCATGTCCTTTCCACCTCGTCCAGGTTTTTTATTTCATGCAAATACCTTCTTAAGTCTTTTCCTCTGACAATTTGTCTCTAGTGTGTTTTTTTTGTTTTTTTGTTATGCTTATCGCATTAAAAGAGAAAGTTCACCCCCAAAGAAAGATTTGTTCACCATGTACTCACCCTCAAGCTGTTTCCAAACATGGTTTTGAAGACCATTAGTAACAGAAGTGTTGAAAGTCTCCTTTGAACTCGATAGTAGGGAAAAATACTATGGAAGTCAATGGAAATCATCAACTGGTCACCAGCAGAAGAGTGAAACTCATACTGATGACAGAATTTTCATTATTGGGGTAACTATCTATTTAAGTCAGGCATAAAGTATAGTAGGACTAATTTATTTAGCCATATATGAATAAATCATTAATTCTGACCAACCGTTAACCATTTGTCCTTCTTTTCAATAGGCCTTTGACACAAACTAATATAAAGCGCTCATTTGAGCAGATCATATCACAGTGCTGTTTTCATGTCCAAAACAACTTTAGATGGCTAATCTAAAAGCAACATTTTAAGAAAGAGCCTCATGTTCCACAAGAACAGAGCCGTAGTCTTGGGAGACGCACATGTTTTGCAAACGGGCCTGATGGTGTTAAGGGGAGTCTGGGAGGGGTGTAGGTATGTAGATAATGGGACCTGTGTGCACCAGACCTGTGGCAGGTCCCTCCACACATATGTAATGAAGTGTCACGGCGGCCCCCATCGCCATCTTTGACTTGTCGTGTATTGCATCGTGAGACTGTTATTCCTGCAGCGCGGCAGCAGCACGATGTGGTTGGAGTTAAACAACAATAACAAGGGCCTAATTCGTCTCAGATGTTTACTCAAGCAACGTGGAAGCAATCAGGGCCTGGAGGTTCACTGGTGCGTGTGCAGGACAGGGCTGTTTTGGGAGCCAGTGCCTTTTAATGGCGTAGCCCAAGGGTTCACGGTCATGTGGACCGATGGGAAAGGGGGGAAGGCCGTTTGCTGAAAGCCATTCATTTCTCCAGTGCAGCTCAAAGTCCGTTCCTGACACCTGTTAATCGCCTTACGTCATTATCCGGACTTCTTTTTTTTCCAGAATTCCACACCTCGTCAATCACAAGCGGAAAGTAGTTTACAACTTCTGCCCATGCATTTGGAGTCGCTTGTCTAAGCTTTCAGATGCAGGTTCTGTGTGATTTGATTCACAATGATGTGTTGAATAATGCATTGATTGTGTAAGTGTATTGTTTTATCTCATCAGGCCACTAGAGGTAGCTGTGAGCATTGTGGTCGGTGACCTTTTTTTTTTCCTCTTTCCATTCTCATGGATTTGTCAGTGTTTCTCTTTAATTTGGTATTTGATTGCTCACGGGGTCCACCAACTGCTTGTTTTTGAATCTCTGGGGCTAGGAACTTATTTTATGAATAAATTCTTTATCCGTTCGCTCTCGATTGAGGGACATTTACAAGAAAAACAGTGGAAAATGTATGCCGGGCCCTGTCAGGCTGAATCCCTTATCCCCGCTCACTTGATTATGCATACAATGTATGTATTCTGTATAATGTGTATATTGGAAAGCCAAGGAAAAGGAAATGGTTTCACGCAAACATTCGATGTAAATCATTTGGCAGAATTAGACTCCTGTATCATGGGGATTTACAGCTGGGATTGTGTACTGCGTGAAAACTTGTATCACTCTTCCATATGCTCCCAGGAATCTCTCCAGCGCCTTCTTTCTCCCTGCTTAACAATGCAGGATGTCTGCTTGGCCTAGCATCCGAAACAAAGTGATGTGTCAGTATTCATTAAGCATCGGGGTCATCTTTAACCAATATGAATTTCGGCATGAGACAAAGGAGATGACCTCCCTATCATCATCATCATCATCTTTATATGTTTATCCTCATCTGTATGAGCTGCTCATGTCAGTGTGGCCACCATACCAGGCCCATACTGGAATTCTTCATGGATCAGGCACAAAAGAATTCCAAGAAGCTTTTTTTTCCACCATAAGGGATTGATTTTTACAAGCTATTTTTGTTTCTTCTCTTCCTTCATGTCTAAAAGCAGGTCAGTAGTAGTAAATTAAAGAAAAGTTCATCTTTTTGGAGTATTTACTGACTAAAGTGCATTTTAAATGTCTTTCATTCATAGGTAATTACTTTAGATATCTAGAAGAAAGTCCAAGCTGCTCTTTTACATTCAAAATGGTTTACCTAGGTTATCTTGTTCTCATATGCTGACATTTCACACTTTTCTAATCACTGAGATTATGTCCATATTTGGTGTATCGATGTCATCGATTGGACAAATGTAGCATGTGACCTGTTTACATAAGGACTGCCATGTTTTGCACAGTAAAAAAAATGCTGGGTTCCACTCAATAGATTTGTATTGTGACAACGTGAAGGGATTAAGTTAATTTATTACTTTTTACAATTATTAGTAGATTGAACATAAACTATTAAGTTGTCCCAATAAAAACTTAAGAAAACAAGTCTTTCAGCACATTTTAAATAAGTAGTTTGAACAAACAGTGTGTCATGTCTTATATTTTGCCTGTTGTTAATAGGTGTATATCAAAGGTTACAAGTGAAACTCTTCAATCCTCTTCATTTGTCCTCTTCTGAAATAACTTTATATACAATGGAAAGTGTTTCATTGAGTGTACAAAGCATATGTGGCATGCGAACAAAAAAAAAGCTTCATTACTTTACATCTGCACAAAACAAGCTCTTTAGAATGACAAAAACCTAGTTAAGAGTAGTGAAAAAAGCTGCATCAAAGAAAATTAATGTGTCAGATTACTCACTATATAATGGCTTAAATTGTGTTGTATTAGGCTTGGAAAATATATAACACATTGCATTATTTGGCTACTTTTGTGATTCCTTCAGTGTTGGGTGTAATTAGTTGCAAAGTAAATAGTTACAGTAATTAAATTACTTTTCCGCTGAAAAGTAAAGTAGGGGATTACTTTAAATTTTTAGGTAATATTAATTATAATAATTACACATGTAATTACATTTATAATTATACTTTTGACCGTCCCTTACACCTTAACCCACCCTTAAACCTACCTTTCCCTAACCTTAAACGTATCCCACCTCAATAGCTTCAGAAGTGTTCTGTAATGCATTATGAACACAGTAAGCACATTGTAATATTTTGATGTAAGTGCATAGTAGTTAAGGACACTTAATATAAAGTGGGACAGAAAATAAGCTGTAATTAAAATAAATCATATAAACATTTGCATATTAGTTAATGAAATTACTGAAATGAATATAAAAGCTAAATAAAGATATATTTAAGTAAATAAATAGACTCAATGGGCTAAAAGACCTGCGTGCACAGATTCTGTGGCAGCCTACTTATAATATTCATTCATTTATTCATTTTCTTTTCGGCTTAGTCCCTTTATTAATCTGGGGTCGCCACAA
Organism: Danio aesculapii; assembly: GCF_903798145.1. Lineage (NCBI taxonomy): Eukaryota > Metazoa > Chordata > Actinopteri > Cypriniformes > Danionidae > Danio > Danio aesculapii. The sequence goes on along the minus strand of NC_079453.1, from coordinate 37,163,209 downwards.
CGGAATGAACCGCCAACTTATCCAGCATATGTTTCACTCTGTGGATGCCCTTCCAGCCGCAACCCATCAATGGGAAACATCCATACACACACACTCATACACTACGGTCAATTTTAGCATACCCAATTCATCTGTACCACATGTCTTTGGACTTGTGGGTAAAACCGGAGCACCCGGAGGTCAACTGACCCAGCCGAGGTTTGAACCAGCGACCTTCTTGCTTTGAGGCAAACGTGCTACCCACTGCGCCTCCACATCGCCCCCTACTTATACCTTCCTTAAATACTATTCATAAATTCAACAGTTCTGTGTGAATATAGAGAAGCAGAGTAATGTATATTTTACAGAATAATTCTAGTTTTTAACTAAAAAACATTTATTAAGACAGTTAGTTGTGAAATTAGTTCATGAAAATAAGGTACAAAAAATGGTTATTCAGTGATTTGCATATTAACTAAATTTTTTAACTAAATATTTTATTTATACCAAAAAATCATATGCTTAAGAAACAATGAAATGTAAATGTATGCCAATATAAATGAAATATTCTCGTCTATTATATTAAAGGGTAAGAATGAACATCATACAAATTTGTAATGACATTAGAGTAAGTAGTAATTCATCACAGACGTTTTATTCGAACTGTCTCTTTAAGAATTTTATTAGGCCAGTTCTAGCATACAAGTAGCAAAAGTTACGTATGCTGGAAACGAGACAGTACACACCAATCTCATTTAAACCCTCTAAACGCAACCATGTGCCCAATATCAGAAACAAATGCTGAATGGCACGCTGAAACAATAAAATCCCGCGGATGGCCTGCTGCTGGCTCACTGTTATTGAATCCCTCTCATCCATTCTTCCGTCCTTCTTTTCTTTTCACTTTCTTCCCCTGTATCCCCCACTTTCAAGCCTTGCCAGGGCGAAAGCATTGGCAGCGAGTTGGATTGGAGGTCAAAGGAGGGAAGCGGAGCAGGGCAAGACCGAGTGCGTTTCGAAAAACACACCTTGTGGGAATATCAACATGGCCCGGAGCACGGAGAGAGCCGACCCCTTGTTGAAGAACCATCGCAGTCCTGTCACATGGTGTCCAAGTCTCCCACAGCTGTTCTGGAGCACAGAGGAGATGACACACGAATGGATGATCTTCTCTGGCTTGGAGGAACGGCAGCATGCAATAACTGCTTCCAGTAAAGGTCATGAGGCGGTAAATCAAAGCATCCGAGATGGAAATGCAACAAACCCTTTTGTCTAAGGTCATTTTCAGATGTCAAGAAAAGTTGTAATTAGATCTTTGAGGAACACCACATCAAAGATTTGTTCGTTTCTTATTTAATAGGTAATGTCCTTTATAGTACACTCAAAAATGACATATTTTGTTTGTTCAGAAACAACTTGTTTAAATTGAGCTGAAACAACACAATTCTTTAGTTTTGATTTGGGACAACTTAATTTTTTTTTACGTTCGATCCATTAAAATTTTTCTTTCTCTGAAGGGTGGCAATAATTATTAAAGAGCCGATCCTCCATACAACCGCCGAACCACCAGGGGATGCCCCTAGCCCTTAAATTTGAGTCTGTTCTGTGCTTTCGTTTTGTTTAGGCATGATAACACTATGAAATAAATATAAATCCCTTATAATGGTGGGCTTTTATTTTAACATCCCAATGTTGACAGGTATGAATCAGAGTCCCATTCCCTTTAAGAGGCAGTTGCGTCGTGCCATGGCACATATACTATTTACATGGTGGACTTTGTAAGTGGAAAAACTGATCACTTCACTAGCAAAAAAACAGTTAAACAGAGCATCTCTAGCACAAGAATAAAGAACGAGCCCCCTCTATTCGGCCTCTTTACTTTCTCTTTACTTTTACTCTTTACTTTACTCCTTTACATTCGTGGATAAGGAAACTGTATGCACTCCACTGAAGACATCCTCTAGCCTACATAATTAATTTTGTTTGTTAAGTGCAAAGATTTGTTTCAAAACTTTTTCTAAATTCAGTTCTAATTTCCAGCAAACGAAATGAACAATAATAACGAAGTGTGGGTCAAAAACTTAGTTATTTCCCAAATACACATGCTATTCTTATGCCCCATATGGTCCAAAGCCCGACAGGTGGACAAATCATCGATACTACTAATAATGACATTTTACATAAGGAAATTGTCTTGAATAATCTGAAAAAGTCCTCCGATATGAAGAAGGCATGGAGGCAGTGTTTTTTTTACGTATGTAGAAAGTAATAATTTTTTTTATATTTTAATGCTTGTGTAAGCAGTGTGTGTAAGCGTTTAAGGCAACCAACTAATATGCTCTGCACTGGACTTTAGCTTTTAGTTGGTCAATTGCGCAGTTTATTTTAGTTCCTCAAAATAGCAACGTGCCAACAATGCACCTTAACACACCTCCTTTATAGACCGGAACACCCATGAGTTCAAAAAGCAGCGCAAGTGGATTTACTATTTAAACAACATGGCATAAAACAGGAAAATTAGGGTTGTATGATATCATACGCCAGGTGTATGATAGGGCCCCATATTTTTAAATTGATTAATAAGACTTTTTTTCATTTGGATTGTTTTTACAAATCTAAGTGGATTGAACATAAAACAACTAAGATGTCCCTCAAGAATTGTGTAGTTTCAGCTCATTTTAAATAAGTAGTTTGAACAAGCAGCAAAAGTTTTTCTTTGAGCGTAGGACAAATAAAGGATTATCTTGAATAGGTCACCGTATTTGTAACGTACAATGTGCTACTTCCACTTTCCCATGACTGCTACTATATGCTGATCTGAATCAAACACATCTGGGACAAATAGAGAGCATAACTCCTCCGTCTCTCTCAGCAAACCTCTGGACCTGCTGCCAATCTCTTAAATGGTACTTGAAAGGTCCTCTTTTTCCACTCTGTCCCCAGACTAATAGATAATATCACAGCGATTTTCAGTTTTTGGAAGGGATTGATGGGAATTGTTAAAATAATTTGTTTAATTGCTTAATTTCAGTAAATGCGCTTTTATTTACTTAAGGCCACATGTTATTGTGTACTTGTGCAGTATTTCGACATTTATGCTACACTGAATGAAGGTTTTTGAATTGTATAAAAGCCAAGTAGGATTTAAACTAAGATATGATGTAAAAATAACATCTGAACTTTTCTTCTAAAATGAGTTTTTTTTTATCTTTATGTTTCGTTATTTCACATTAAAGGCAATAAAAAGAGCCTATTCTTTTGCTTTTAAAGTGAAATTACTCCACCTACACACTGGCGGCTGAGAAAAATCAGATGGGACTTGGAGGTGTTTGCATCTGAACTCGTCATATATAGTCTCTAGAGTGTATATGTGAAGTTTCACCTCAAAATACCACACAAATAATGTTTTATGACTCTTTGATAATGCCCCTTTTAGACTTTGATCCATATTGTGCCGTTCTGGTGACAGTCGCTTTAAATTCAAATGAGATTGTGTTGCATGCCCTATTTTGAAAATAAGGCGGAGCTAAAATTGCCTATGTTTTAGCATAGCAGCAGATTTAAAACAGTTGCTTTTCACTTAGAGCTGTTTATGCTAATGAGGAAGAGATGGTGGGGCTTTCACAAATGAAGTGTTTCTGCAGATTGTTTTTATGAAGTGTGATTATACAAATATAGAATTAATTATTTTATACCATTATATTCACACAGTGTTACCACGCAATTGTGTTTAAATCACTTATAAAACAGATTTCTGTGTAATAGGTCCCCTTTAAAATAAAACAAAGATTATAGAGTTTTCAAATAGTGGACCATATGTTTATGGTTAATGGGACGAACTACACTTGTGGTTGCTTTGTGTGAATGTGTGTTTGTGTTTGGGCTGTTTTTTTGTTTATACTACGACTTTCTTAAATTCTTGATTCTGATTGGTTGTACAGTCAGAAAACAGTTGTTTTTGGAAGCTTTAAAAAATCCCATTCTTTTAATCTATTGGTTAATTGACACTTGTCAAAAATAATTTTATTAATTAATGTGGTAAATTAGTTTTTTTTTTTTGGCAGATTGATTGCTAACTGTATAACTTTTCCTCATTAAACAATGGTTAATGTAGCAAAACTATGGTTAATTTGTGGTTTAACAACAATGTTGTTTGTTGTGGTAAAACCATGTTTAAGGAGATATTTAATGTTAACTGATAAACTAAAAGACAAACACTGAGCTGAAACAAGTCCTCTTCCATATTTGGAGGAACAGGGCTCTGTTTTAAAGATTTAGATGCAAAGTGTAAAGTGCATGCCGCAAAAGCATTAGAGGTCTGTCCAAATCCACTTTTGCTATTTTAAGGATGGAAAAATACAGTTTGCTTATGGTCTAACGGGGTTGTGCTTATTGTCTTAATGAGTTATGGGTGTGTTTTGTGCATAATGTGCATTAAAGCAATCATAGTCTCATCTCCCATGCCCTTTAAGAGTCAGCCACGTTCTATAGTGGCGTATTTGCTATTGACATGGCGGACTTGTAAGTGGACAAACTGAACTCTTCACTAGTGAGAAAACAGTTAAACAGATCGTCAGCGAGAGGATGAAGGATGACACTCCTCCACATCTCTTTACTTTCTCTTTACTTTTACTCTTTGCTCCTTTATTTTTGTGGGTAGGGCAGCGGTGTTGTACGCACTCCACTGACGACGTCTATTAGCCTACATATACAATTTCGTTTGTAAGCACAAAGATTTGTTTCAAAACTATTTCTAAATTCAGTTTTGAATTATTCCGTTGGCAGCTAGCTCACATGGTCGCTCACTGAAGCTAAGCAGTGCTGCGCCCGGTCAGTACCTGGATAGTAGACCATATGGGTAAGCTAGGTTGCTGCCAGAAGTGGTGTTAGTGCGACCAGTAGGGGGTGCCCAACCTAATCTGTGTGGGTCCTAACGCTCCAGTATAGTGACAGGGACTCTGTACTGCTCTGTGAGCGCCGTCTTTAGGATGAGACATTAAACCGAGGTCCCGACTCTCTGTGGTCATTAAAAATCCCAGGTTGTCTTTTGAGAAAGAGTACAGATTTAACCCCATCATCCTGGCCAAATTTGCCTACTGACTTCTGTCCATCATGGCCTCCTAACCATCCCCATATCATAATTGGCTTAATCACTCTCCTCTCCACTAATCAGCTGGAATGCGGTGTGTAGTCCGCAATATGGTTGTCGTTGCGTCCTCCAGGTGGATGCTGCACACTGATGGTGGATGAGGAGATTCCCCCAATGTGTAAAGCGCTTTGAGTGACTAGAAAAGTGCTATATAAATGTAAGGAATTATTATTAATATTACTATTATGCTCCATATGGTGATGCATACGTCTCCAAAACGCAACAGGTGGACAAATCTATACTGGTTTTTAATAAAACAAGTATAAATATGCAAATAATAAATAATTCTGCTAATAATAATAACATTGTACATCTGCAAATTGTCATGAATAAACTGAAAAAAAGATTTGCTATATAAACAACGTGGCTCAAACGTGAAAATTACTGTTGCGCTGGCCTGAAAATAGCAACAAATCACGCCATACACATTTTGCACATTATTGCGCAGGGTGTATGGTAGGCCCCACAGTGTTTAGTGTTTTTTTTTGTCTTATTGTGTCTTTGTCTTAAATCAAACCTTGTAATGGATGGTTTGGGTGGACATTTAAAACCAAAGACTTGAATGAATTATAAATCGTTACATGTTTGCTGGCCAAATAATTCATAATAATTATATTTTAGTCTATAAGTGACACAATATTTTTAAGGAATAGTCCTCAGGTCAACACAAGTACAGTTGGTAGCCGTGGTACATTATGCGTGTGAGCTTAGTATACTTATGTTTGCCGTTTGATTGACAGAATAAACTTACCTCACCCAGGGTCCACACAAAGCTGCATTAATATATGAAAATGCATGCTGTGCATTTGTATATTGACACTGCAGACTGGACAGTTCTATAAAATCAAACCGAGCATGTTCCAAACTAATTACTACTTACCAAGTTTTCCAACGAATGACATTTCTTGAATACATAATTGTCCCCCTGACGTGTTTTTCTCAAAGGCTCTGTTTTAATTAATACGGCTTCTGTTGGAAAACCAAACAAAGCATGACACAGCACTCCATCACCTGAGCATGGCCTGCTGGTGATGTCATAACCAGTCTGCTTGACATGAATAGTCGCCCCCACGTCAAAGCCGGTTGTTCCAATCGAGCCGTCAAGTATGTTTTGAGTTCTTTATTGTGTAATAAACCAGGTCCGGCAGCAGCAGACCCACCCTCTCGACCCGTTTCGAAAACCCAATGAGGTTATATGCCTCTTAAACAGCCCAGTCTTTCACTGTAATAAATGCGGTGGAAGTCTGGGTGGAGGCCTAGTCATATTTCGGCATGCTTGCTTGACGAATCACAATAAGGCTTTTTCATTTATTTATTTCTCCTCCAAACAGACGGAGCCGTTTCTGCATTTTACACATTTTTATACATGTAGAAAACGATTACAAACCACCCGACAGAGTCAAATTGCCCAAAATCTTGAAATTGCAGGAAGTGCCATTTAGCTTTTCCCTCTCACTCTCTCTCTCGACTCTAATTTGCTTGTGATTTTGTGTGTCCCGAGTCGATCTGAAAGCGAGAATGTTCTGGAACAGAGGATGGGCTGTGCAGACCAGAGTGGTTTCTGTCATGAGGAGATGGAATGCTCAAGCAGACCCACATGAATGAGTCAATATGGAAACAGTCGAAAAGTTCCAGAGTAACTTGTGTACACATTGCGCCATGTGTGCCTAGCGAACTGAAAAGAGAAGTGCACTTCTGTTTTGTACATGTGCACGCTCTTTACACAAATATAGGAACCCTTTTAATGTTTTCACTGGAAGGGGAAAGTTCTGTTGTCTTCAGGATCGATGCCATGTAATGTGATGTTTGGATTTATGGTGGTTTGATCTTTGTTTCTTTCTTTAGTTATGTTTATTGAAATTATTGACATTTTTGGCCCATTAAGTTTAACGGTTTGTAACAGGAGTGGATAGACCCTTTGTATAAGCGTTGCTAATGCTTTTGGCATATATAGCGATAAACTACCCTTCACAGAAGGAGTGCTGTGTATGCTAAAACAGTGATTCACACACTTTTCAGCCCATGACCCACAAAATAACAATGCCAGTGATTTGTGACCCCTATTATTCTCTGAGATGGTTATAAATATACAGACATTACACGCAGCGGAGCACACACACCAATAGGACTATATACTGTAAATATGAGCATATTGACAACAAAAATGCAAGTCCAATCTTGGTTTAATTTTGGAGACCACCACTTGGAGATCATGCTTTATGAAATTTAACATGGTGTCGTATAAAAATTTAGCTTGCCTTAATTTTTTTGTTGAATCAAATGAACTTTTTTAGGTCATCTCAACTTAAAGATGCTGTATGTAAGTTTTTGACTCTTCTAAAGCATAAAAATGCCATAATATGTTTGCAGATATTAAGAAACATGCCAATTGGGCATTCTTGTTTATCTGAAAATCAGATGCTAAAGTCAAATATTCTGCTTTGAAAATGCGAGTTACGTGCCAGAACGTCTGTTATTGTTTTGGTTCTTTTAACCCACCCAATGGCAGTTTAGCCAATTATATTTCAGCACCCGGGGTTGCCTTGGTGGAAAACTGCATATTTCATTCATTGATTCATTCAGAAAGGCTCTCAAAGCATGCATCTATGACCGAAATGCGACCTCCAGTGGACAGTAGCAGACTTCGAAATGAGACGCTGATTCAGAGTTCTTCATGAGGTTATTAATTAGCAAATTATATAAATTTTATTAACGTATACTTTAGGTAAGCAGGTTACATTGTAACCTCGTGTCATTACACACTACATGACGAGATTTGCAGTGATAAGCAATTTGGCTGTTTGCACGAAAGGTAAAAAAGGTGAGGTTTATAATCTAATTAATACATATTAAACCATGTTAACATGATTAAATGTACATGCTGAATCACTGATATGTGTTGATTTTTGAGTCACAGTTTTCAAACAGTTTATTTTATTATTTAAGATCTGAGGTGAACTATCTGCTGCTACTCTCAGTATTCAAACTCACATTATTAGCATTTAACAGTGAATAAAGCACATGAGGTGTACCTGAGGTGATCATTGTCATAGTTTTCTGTTGCTCACCTGGGAGAAATAGAAGCCGTTTCTAATTGCAGGTGTTGGTTAGAAGAAAAACTCTTTTTAATTTGAAAATTTTCCTTCTATCGCATGCCGTTGCTTTTATATAGAACACGATTTAAAGGGCACCTATTTTACCCCTTTTTTAAGATTTAAGATGAGTCTTTTGTGTCTCCATAATCTGTCTGTAAAGTTTCAGCTCAAAACATCCATCACATTATTTATTATACCTTTCACAATATTGGATTTTCTTGTTTAAACACTATGTAGCTGTTTTTGTGGCCTGTGTCTTTAATGCTGGCGTTTAACTTTGCAATGTTTTTGCACAGCAAATGTGACAGGACACATGTTAATATCTACTGCTATATGGAAATCTGTTATGTTAATGTACAAAAGAAACCTAATTTAATGTCCATAAACCGAGATTGAAGCCTCTTCTTTTATAATTTTACTGACATGCGGCAATGGTGATAAATTCGGTGAGTGGGGAAACCTTATTCCTACGTCAACTTGCGGTGGGCCTCAGAATGGGAGGGATTTGGATCCTATTTTAACATCAGGAAATTTTAAAAAAGAGACTTGTTGTCTTTATATCACCCCAATATGATTGTGGACACACTATACCTGCACACAGTTTTGTCCAAACAGCTTACAAAAGATGATTTTCATCATAGGTGCCCTTTAATTCAGCCTTTAGGCTCGATCGTCAGACTCGCTCCTGTTGGTCATCAATCTGGCAACCTGTGCTTGTGTTTGTTTTGAACCAGGAATGCAATTCCTAGTTCAACCACTGGGTATCAAACTTACATACTGCACCTGTAAATTGTTGAAAACTGATTTACTTAAAATAAGTTAAAGTAACATGTTTATATAAGTTGTCATGACTTTTTGTCACATCATGTTTTACAGTGAACTGATGCTATTTTAATGTCACTAATCTAATGCAAGCACCCAGAAGTCACAATCCCATACTGACTCATTACCTGCCTATTATTAATATTTTAACTGTTTATTAGCACTGAAAACGTGTGATCTCATTTTACATGCCTAATCCTATCCAATACCTAAACCCAACTCCTAAGGCCCAATCCCAACTCTATTTTTGTTCCCCCACCCTTAACCCCTCCACTTCCCCTTGGCCCTTGAAACAGAATGTGAAGGGGAAGGGCTTCAAAATTTACCCCTAAGAAATGGGACACCACTACAGCACCTGCAAACATCATTTTATGTCCCTGTGATCTCTTGCTTCATATGAGATCGTCGATCGCGACTGCTGTAGTTATTCCAGTTCGTTTTTTTGTTTGTTTGTTTTTTAGTATTTATTTTCCGGAAATCACTGAAAGCAACAATATCATGTCATCACAATGATATAATGTGACAATAAGATTGTAACTATACTGTGCATTTACACCGTGTACATATTCATCTATGTAAACACACAAAAAACAACATTAACATTATAGCAGACACTGTAAAAAGGTCATTCCCAGCCACTAGACTTTTCTGACAGGTTATTCGAGTGTCATCGAGTGACAGAATGTTGTGGGATTACTATACAAGAGTTATTATTAGGGATTTAAGATTCACATTTTTTTAAAAGCATAACAGTAAAACACAAACACTGCTGTTGTAGCTGGTGTATTGTGGGAAATTTTTCTACCCCTTGGTTTCGAGTGTGGTCCAGAAAAATATCCATTTCAAGGGCTATCTAGCCCTTCCCCTTAGCCCTACGCCTTCAATCTAAAGAGAATTTGGACACCCCTACCCCTTCATGTGAACGCGCAAAACATGGGATAGGGGTAAGGGAAAGGTGCTAAGTGGTAGAATTGGGATTGGGCCTAACTTACTAATTATTAATAAATAGCTAATAAATAGTTTATTGAGGTAAAGTCTTAGTTAACAGGTTATTAATAGCTTGACTTGTACTTTCAAATATAAAATATGGTATTTCTAATAGTAAATCACTATTCGACCCTCAATGTTGTGCCTAAACCCCAACTGTGTGTTATGACCCCCACTTTGAGGACCATTGGAAGATCTTTTTCAGGGTGTACTGAAAGCCCTCCAGGTGCAAATGCTTTGTGGGCCACCAAAAACATTGATTAGTGTCTGATTATTTCAACCATCCACGAACAAAGCGATTCCTCAGCTGTGCTTAAAAGCAAGGAGAGTTCTCAGGAGTTCAGATCCGCTGAGTGTTGCTGTTGTTTAATAGAACCATATGAGTGCATAATGGCAATGGGACTTATTTGTGTGGGTGATGACAGCACAGAGAACAGACGCACTGACCTTTGGTGCCGGCGACCGTCCAAGAATACGACAAATCAGTGGCACAAATTCTGCAGAGCTTCTCAGAGCTGAATGTTATGTCTGGGGCAGATTTGAATCTCATGACTCTTGGGCCAATCCTGTTTCTGCTTGGAAAAAAGTTCCACAGAGTTCCTTTCACCACCTTCCTAAGATGTAACACTTGCACTTGTGCACCATATATACGCATAAACTCATGAAGACATCAATGCAACCACATAAATGGCTAAGAAATGGTGCTTTCTGAAAGTCTCTGAAGAACCAAGCTATTAATATGCAACCTCAACTCTTAAGTAACCTTATAAACCTTATCGTACTGGCTCATGAATTTTAATTAGGCAATGTAACACATCAGATTTCAAGCTGTGGTTGGACATGCAAAAGGAATGATGCCTTTACAGAAATGTAAAATTGCCAAAAACAATTAACAAGTTCATGGGCAGGCAAAGTATTATACACTACATGACAAAAGTCTTATCCAAGTTTTAGGAACAACAAATAATAACTTGACTTCTAGATGATCCTTTGGTATCAGAAGTGGCTTATAAGAAAGGCTTCTAGATTACGCTTATTTTACCAAAAAATATATATGTCACCATGCCTTGATTTTTAATGATTTAATTAGTACAGTAAAGTCTGACTTTGCTTAGACAAAAGTCTTTTCACTTAACAGAAATATTGTACAGTATAGAATATAAAGTCATGGTGCAGTGGAAAAAGAATTAATATTGTGTATGACTCCCATGAGCTTGGAGGACTGCATCCATACATTTCTGCAATGACTCATTTAACATATTAATAGTCATCTGGAATGGCAAAGAGAGCGTTCTTGCAGGACTCCCAGAGTTCATCAAGATTTTTTGGATTCAGTGTCTATGTGAACAGCACTTTTTTGAATTTACCGGTAAAGTCGTTCCGGAAATTTTCCAGATATTTACCGGTTTTACTGTGTGAAAGAGGCTAATGACTGACATTTATTGAGTAAATATGAACAAAATTTTAATAAAATACGACAAACATGATCCATAAATTAAAGAGGTAAAATTCCAAAACTGTCCTTGAAGTCAATTCAAGGTGAAAATTTGTCTGTTATTTGTGTCTATATGTGTCTGCTATATGTGTGCTATATTTGTCTCTATAGTGTTCTAGACCCAACTTATTGTTCACTTTCTACAACAAAAAAAGGCAACATATTAAATTTAAATTTGGGAAAAAAATTTATTTTGTAGAATAAAACAAAATTGAACATTTTAATTAAACCTAAATTTATTAAATCATAAAATAAATCAGGTGATATTTCAATTATTATTTTTTTCCATGGATGTATGTTATATATAACACTAAACAATACTGTGCTGTCATAACCCAATGTTGGATCAATTAAATAACTCAACCATTGGGTAAAAAAGCATAATTTAGATTCAATTGGAAAAATTAACTCAACATTGTGCTTGCCCATATTTGACCCAGTGCTGGTTATGACAACCCAGCCTTTTTTTAGAGTGTACTCAATGTCATTCATTCATTTTCCTCCGGTTTAGTCCCTTATTTATCAAGGGTCGCCTCAGTGGAATGAACCACCAACAATTCTGGCCCTTTTTATACAGCAGATGTCCTTCCAGCCGCAACCCAGTACTGGGAAACACCGCTACACTCTCGCATTTGCACACACACTCATACACTATGGCTGATTTACCTCATCCAATTCATCTATACTGCATGCCTTTGGACTGCAGGGGAAACCGGAAGAAACCCATGAGATCTCCTCATGCAAACTCCACAGAGAAATGTCAATTGGTTCAGCCAGGCCGGGACTCAACTTGAACCCACGACCTTCTTGGTGTGAGGCAACAGTAACATGAATATGTTATATTAATATGGTGTAAATTCATTCATTTTCTTTTCGGCTTAGTCCGTTTATTAATCTGGGGTCGCCACAGGGGAATGATCCACCAACTAATCCAGCATATGCTTAATGCAGCAGATGCCCTTCCAGATGCAACCCATCACTGGGAAACACCTATACACTCTCATTCACACTCACACTCACACTATGGACAATTTGGCCTACTCAATTCACCTATAGCGCATGTCTTTGGACTGTCAGGGAAACCGGAGCACCCAGAGGAAACCCACTCCAACATGGGGAGAACATGCAAACCCCACACAGAAATGCCAACTGACCCAGCCGAGGCTTGAACCAGCGACCTTCTTGCTGTGAGGCGACAGCGCTACCCACCTCGCCATCGCACCACCTTAATATGGTGTTGTTATGGTTAATCACATCATTACAGTTTACAAAAAAGCTTGCAGATTGTTTCTCAAGCTGTCAGTCAAAGAGCCAGCTAAATTTTTATTCCAGTTTCAATGCAAAACAAAGATTTTAAAATATGATTATTGGCCAACAAGTGCACCTGGATGCAGGATCTGGAAAAATCAGCACTCATAAGTCTGCGCACTTAAAGATGGAGCAAATAAACAGCCACTGGTGAAACATGCAAAGCTGGAAAAAATGAAAACGTGTGGGTGGAACTCAGCACATGTTAGGTCTGGCACGGTTGAAACTTCAGGCCCTTTCACATCGGTGGTTGAACCTTGGGTGTGCAAGTCTGAAACTTCTTATTTTTGACCCTGTTGATAATGAAGTGTGGACAGCTTGTATTGTTTTTATAACACTTTATACCTAATACCGTGATTCTGGAAATGTTTTCTTGGGCTTCATTAGTCTTCCCACACCTCAGACAGAAACGGCTATACAAACTGCAGTTCAGAAAGGCATGTGTCAACAGCAAAGTGTGCTGGTTCTGTGTTTATGAACACTTGTACAGTAATACTTGCTCCCTAATCGCTTTAATAGCTGCTTACTTCCTGATAGCTTTCAGACAGAATGAATGTTCAAATTATGTGTTTTTTCAGCTGCATTGTAATACCGCTAGATGCTTTGCTACAGATCTTAGACAAATTGCTCTGTTGCTGTAATATTTCACATACAAATGAACAATTTCATCTTTATTGAATAAAACCTCCCTTCCCTATTAAAATAGCATCTCTTCTGCTCTCCAGTGAAAGAGTGGGAAAACCTGTCAATCATATAAGCAATTCCATAATTCCATTTTGGGCATTTGGTTGTGATTTTAAGTGTTAAACACAAAATAGAAATGCTATTAAACAATTTCTTGCCATTTCGCTTCTTATGATGCACTGAATCACCACATTGGATACTGAAATAGCATCTCTGGGTGTGTTTTAGAGTATGTTTACAGGACAATGCTATAAAAACATTTAAAAAGCACCCATTTGTGCTTTTGAGGAGTTTTGCACAAAGGTTTGAACATAATAAAATGTTCCACCATTACACAGATCTGCAAAAATGACTACAGGTGCTGTATTATGCATGCCAGGCCAGTAGATGGCAATGTCATGAAGTGTAAAGCAACACTGTTTATTGACACAAATACGCTTTTGTGGATTGTTGTTTTGGTTTTCTAGTACTCTTCCTATCAACTAAACACACTCTAGCCTACCAGTACAATCTCAAGGAAAGTAACTATTTTATGTATTACATCAGGGGTCTCAAACTGCCAGCCCACTGGCCATTTACGGTCCCCCTCCTCACTCCGGCCTGCAAATGATGTCAAAAATATAACGAGATTCGGCCCACCAAAACCTATTAAGAGTTTAGATGCAAAAACCTCTAAATGCCATCTGAAATTTTCTTCTAAAATGGCCATTTTTCTCAGACTTCTTTATTTATGTTTATTTATTTCACATTAAAGACAATAAAAATAACATAGTAATTGACATAAAAATGGAAATTACTCAACTTAAACATAGGAGCTTGAGAAAAATGCTAATTTTAGGAGAAAAATTAAGATGGCACATAGAGGTTTTTGCTTCTGAACTCTTCGTATGTTTTTGAACCGTTATCATTGTTGTCGCATTTAGCCACTTGTGGTTTTGACCCGCCACCTACTGGACATTTAAAGTACTGCAGTATATATTCGGTTGAGTTTTACTTTCAGTTTCTCTCAGTGTGCGTTCGAGAGTAATGCACATGCAGATTATTTCTGGGGCTGATTTAAACATTGAAATATGTGTCCGTACGTGCTCTATTTTTGTAAATATTCAATAGTCGTTTGATTATAATCAGTTTGATATCACCAGTATTGTGTTGTACAAACACTTCTTCATGGCTTACACGTTATGCTGGTGGTGTAACAAACATGATAGTTTTGCTAATATTTGATTTAAATGGTAAATAGATTTTAATAGACATATATTCAGAATATGCCTGTGTAAGTAATATGAATCATTCACATATCTTTTGCGAGTTCATTATCTGAGATGTAAAACGCACACACTGATGAAGAGTGAGTGAGTGTGTGTGTGTGTGTGTGTGTGTGTGTGTGTGTGTGTGTGTGTGTGTGTGTGTGTTTACACCACTTTGACTGATAAATATGTGTAGCTAAATTGTTAGCGGTGCCAAACAGCATTTCCCGCTGTTTACATCTTTGCTACAACATACCATTAACGCTAGACACTGTACATGTCATGATCAATTTTAACAAATAAAAACTCACAGGCTACAGCTTCTGCTTGTTGGAGCTGCTCCTTCTTTGAGGAGATTTTAACCAAATCCAGCACTGAACTTGGAGAGATTTTAGAAGCTGTGTTTTGTAAAATCATGCTTGCTATGTATTTTATAATTCTCTATAATACAGAAACAGAAGAAGCTCTATGGAAATAGCAGCGTTTGGACACCATTTTAGCTCCCTCTGCTGTAACATTACAGCGCCTCTGGCCACGCCCCCTAGCTGCGCAGTGTGTGTGCGCGGTAAAAGTACGTTTGTGATCTCACTGGCCCGAAAGTATTTTTTTGTAGTCCCTAAAATTCGTTCATTGTAGGCTTTGCTAAGCTAACTCTGTAAAAACCAAGGTCTCCCTTTGCATTGAACTTTGAGCATCTTCCATTCAGAGATGCTGTTTATGTTCACACAGCTACATTACACATCAACTAAAGTTTAAAATATGATATCATAGGGGACCACCCCTTAAACATTTTGGGTTTTACAGTGTAGTGTTTAAACTACCCCTTCAATATGTACAAACAAGAACGAAAAAGCTGGAGTTTTGAGTGCATATACTCTGTGGAAGCATGACTGTGTGTGTGTCTAATTCTCGGCCATACACTCAAAAGCCACAAATATATTTCAGCAGCTAAGTGATGCAAAAAAACATGCTGATTTGCATTATCGCTTGTGACAAGTAATGTTTGAAATATAAACATCATGTCTGTTGTCCTAAGATGCATCAGTTACATCAGGTTTCCACTTTTTTCATGTGCTTGAATATTAAATCGGCCCTACTATAAATTGTCAGCCATTAAAACGGCCCCTCGCCAATTTGAGTTTGAGACCCCTGTAATACATACTTGTAACGGAGGCCAGCTAGCAAAGCGCTATGCAGGTAAACCTCACTCCTTTGACCTCAGAAGGTGCTCTAGCGACAGCTGCTATAGAGTCCACAGATTTTAGCCTCCTTGTGAGAGCAACAGACTTCCATGGAAAGAATCGCTGGTTGATGCATTAGGATGGTGGGTTACAGAATGTTTTCAGAAAAGTGGCTCATTTTTATGAATTCGTGTGATTTCATTTGTACATGAGTGTACAATTTCAAACCTTAAACCCCTCCCCAAAACCCATGAGAATCATACTTAAAATGTGTCGGCACCAATAGCCTACACTGTAAAAAATTAAATGATCAATTAGTCATGACAACCGGTGTTGCCAGATTGGGCGGTTTTGAACTTGATTGTGCAGGTAAAAAAATGGGTTGATAAAATGTAGGCAGTTTTGAAACGTTAATTTTATATCCAACTTATTTAACAAAGTATAACTGTGTGCTCCTATTCCATTCAGTTAGTAGTGACCAGTGTATAGTGCAAACCGCGTCGCCCTACACGCGGGTGAAGGAGCTGTATCAAAATCTGACTCCCCAGAAAAATCTGTCTCCTTTTTGGGTGCACGCACATCACGCAGCACCTGCAGTTAAACTCTATATCATAACACTTTAATCTATCATTTTTTATCACAATTGACAGCAAGAACAAACACAGAAGCATTGTCTGATTGACAAGCATCACCTATGTTCGAAAGAATTTTAAATGCCAAATAGGGCGACTTTATACCCCATTTCGAAAGTAAAACATACACTAATAGGTAGTGTAATCTACACAACATCAAATGCAGTGTGTGAGTGAGAGGGGCAGTTTTTTGATGTGATCCGGTTATATTGAGGTTCTGTGACTGCTGGTTTTGGTTGCTGTATGGTTTAAAAAATATATAACAGGTAAAGTAACTAGGGTAATTATTAATCTAATATTTTGGGCATTTTTTGAGCATTTAGCCTGGTTTTGGACAACTTTTGGACTGAAAAAAGACAGCTATATCTGGCAACACTGATGACAACATATGTTAGTAGTTTATTGTAACTTATTAAGCTAAGTTAATTATGGTCTAATTTAATTTTATAGTTATGCAAGCTGTTTTAAGTCAGTTTACCTTAATAAAAGTTCAATGGACTCATACGGTTTTTTGATTCAGCTTAAAAATTTAAGGCAACCCAATTTTTTTACAGTGTAGTGGTTAGTTGCGCCAACATAAAACATAAAGCCGATTCTCGGCTCGAGGCCCTTTGCCGATCCTTCCATCTCTGCTCCCAATGCCTTCCTGTCTGTAACCTCCACTGTCCTGTTCCAACTAAAGGTGAAAAATAATTGTTATTTTTAAAATGATGATACTAAAAATGTACAAACATAAACATACAAATTAATTTGAATTCGCCAATAAATCTAAATCTTATGAATTGCAGAGAGATTGCATTGGTAATACATACAGTTGAAGTCAGAATTAATAGCCCTCCTGATTTATTACCCTCATTATATTGTCCCCCAATTTCTGTTTAACAGAAATTTTAAAAAAATCAACACATTTCTACACATAATAGTTTTAATAACTAATTTCTAATAACTGATTTCTTTTATAAATGGACAAATTGCATAAAACATTTCAGTTTTTTGTCAAGCATCATGTAAACATCTCCTGCTATAAAAAGTACTTGTGTTGGATGACAAGATGACATTTAAATATCTGTCGAGCGAGAAGCTAATCAGAATAAACCCGAACTATAATTCACACAGTATGTGACATCTTTTTTACTTCAGACTTTAGTAGAAACTTCATCACTTGTCATGATTTATCGACATAAATAAACACTTTATATCCCTTTTAAAGCTCCCATCACATACCACATAATTCATGTGCTCTTTGTGATTGCACAGCCTAACATTTTAGTTATTAGTCACCAGAGGCTCCATAACTCAAAGCGAAAGTGAATTTATGTGCTCCACAGCTCCGTGTTCTCTCTGAAACCTTTTCAGGTGATCAACCTTCGATTTGGCAATTTTGCAATGATTAAATTGAAATCCTTGTCGTGAAGTTCATGTTGTACTTCTGCAGAAGCACTTCCAGGCATCTTATCTTGCACATTTTGTTCTTTCGTCATTTTTTCGAGTTTGTTTGGGACATATTTTCCAGGCTATGTCTTTTTGATGAGTCTAGACGGTTGATGATTTCCATATTGATTTAATTACAATGTTCTTTTGCTCATTTGATCTTTAGTAACAGCTGCTAAGCCTTCTCTCAAAAAAAATTCTCCTGCTTTTTTTAAACTACTTACTTAAAATAAGCTGAATCAATGTAATTCTTGAGTTTTTTTTTTTTTAAACTTAATTGTTTTATGTTCAATCCAATTAAATTTGTAAAAACCAATCCAGGCTCAAACTAAAAACGTACCTGTAGGGGTATTGCTAGACATAAAGTTCTACTGGGGCACAGCTCCCAGTAAAAAAAATAACTCAAAGATTTTAAATATTTATTTATTTATTTATTATTCTTTTTTAATAAAACAAAAAATATATATTATTGTAAATAAATAACAGTATTATTTTTATTATACAATTATTATTTTAAATAAATAACAGAAATTAATCCTAAATGTAGCTGGAAAACAATCTAAAGACACAACTGGAGTGATGCTAATATAATTTAAGAAATCTTTAGCATGAATATGAATTTCATTAGAAAGAAATTCTTAGACAATTCAATAGAATACAAAAAAAGATGTTTTATAGAATTATTGGTCACACTTTACAATAAGGTTAATTAGTTAATGTTAATTAATGCATTTACTAACATGAACAAACAATGAACAATACATTTACTTCAGTATTTGTTCATGTTAGTTAACGTTAGTTAATGAAAATACAGTTGTTCAGTGTTAGTTCATGTTAACTCAGGGTGCATTAACTAATTTTAACAAGCATGGACTTGGATGTTAATAATCCATTAGTAAATGTTCAGTTATGATTAATAAATGCCGTACAAGTGTTGTTCATGATTAGTTTATGTTAGTAAATGCATTAACTAATGGACCTTATTGTAAAGTGTTACCGAATTATCTGTTGTGTGTTGTCTTAGACCTGACTCATGGCCGAGAATTAGGTTTATTAAAGGGGTGGTCCACTGCGATATCATATTTTAAACTTTAGTTGAAGTGTAATGTAGCTGTGTGAACATAAATAACATCTCTGAATGTAAGATGCTCAAAGTTCAATGCAAAGGGAGACATACAGAGTTTTTACAGAGTTAGCTTAGCAAAGCCTACAGCAAACGAATTTGGGGACTACAAGAAAATACATCCGGGCTATTGAGATCACAAACTTTCCAGGTTACACGCATTCACCAAGCATACGCCTCACGCAGCAAAGGGGCATGGCCACAGACCCGTTAGTAAGGATAATGCTGTCCAAACGCTGCTATTTCCATGGATCTTGTTCTGTTTCACTATTTGACCTTCCAAGGGACGTGACGCAAGGTAATTAAATTCATTTTTAATTATGTTCCAGAATATTATAAAAAAGATATAGCTCTCTGTGCAAAGCATTTTACAAAGGACAGCTTCCACGATTGATCGCAGTTAAGTGCTGGATTCAGCTGACAATAAAAGAAGAAGCTGTGGATTGTGAGCCACAACCTGTAAGTACTTCTTTTTGTAAAAACTGATATCTTACATGCATAGTTTCTAGCGTTCATTGTAGGCTATGTTGTAGTAAGGACATAAACAAGGATATAAACAACGAGAAACGCGGTTTGTCATTAGCAATTATTATTAGCAATTTAGCTCATGTCTGCCAACATTTGTGCCCGAATTTCCAGAGGGGGGGGGTGTGGGGGGTTTGGTTTGGTGTGGTGGTCTCTGAGTAGCAAAATCGAGAACCGGGGATATGGATGGGCTGCGGGTGTATGTGGTGTTATCAACTGTACCATGTTTTCGACCGGTGGCAATCAGATGCTATACAAAAATTGATGAGCTGGCGTGGGGATGAAATTATGGACGTTTTCCAGGAGAAATTACAAGACGGGAGGGTAGCAGAAGATAGGTGTCAAATACGAGAGACTCTCGTTAAAAACAAGAGTTTGGCAGGTATGATTTAACTACAAACACGTGTCTGTTTTACCCCTGTAAACATCCACAATCGTCACCAGCGACTGCAGTATATCTGTATGAGTTTTACATTTGAAATAATGGAGTATATTATGTACAGACAATTCAAGTCTTCCTGAGGCACCGCCACCGCCCCCCTCCACTACCTGTTTTACTACTCAAGCCAGCAGCACTTCAGAACAACAGTCAAGACGGCAGCAATGCATTGAGCACGCGTATTACTATTACGGTAATTTCATGAACCGCTTTACTCCGAATAAAGAAAATACCACATCATATCATTTATTCCTTTTCCTGCAACATATGTTTCATTATTTATTTATTTACAAAAGTGCGGTTGTTTTCAGAATAGGTTTGACCGTGCTTTCAGTATATTTTCATATATTTATTGAGCATGAACATACTCTTTATAAATACTTGAAGTGGATTTTAATTTGTTCTAGCCTTACATCGGTACAATCTCATTACCATTACATTTTATGACGTGATTAAACTTCAGAAAGTGAACGGAAAAAAAAAAAAAGTAGACTGTTTTACCCAACCCAGGCTCATTCTGAAAACATACCTCCACAGACATTTCTGGAGACCGCGAATCACAACACATTTGGTTAGCTGACTAATCAGAGTTCTTTGAGCGCAGGCTTTATAGGAGGAACCAGGAAATATGATGGTCGTTTCCATGTTAGCTCAGTAGCTGTATAAAATGAAGGTAAGGTATGTGAACAAATAACGTGATTTTTTGCAAATGAGCCACGAACACACACTGTTTTGCACCCTATAAACACAATCAAACCTTTAAAAAAACATTGTGGACCACCCCTTTAAGTCTTACCTCCCTCATCATCCCTCCTTTCTGCTTTATACAAAAAAATCTATCAGGAGCCATGCTTAGCCTAAATAAGATCACCATCATATTATTTAAACTTTGTTTTGTCGACTTGCAAAACTCACTGCGTGCCGACAGCTCAGCTTAAAAGACTGTTACGCCGGTTTCACAACGCATGAGCGGCGTGTGAGTTTCAGCATGCATGTTCACAAGCGGGACTTACACTGGGACCAGAGTCACACAGGAGTGGTGCGTGAGGTGCGCAGGTATGTTTTTTTTTCTGCGCACATGCTCAGTTTGCTTTTTGATTAAACTACATTGCTTTCTCCAGCATTGGTTTGGTTGCACATAGAGAATAATGTCAATATTTTGGGATTACCACTTATTAATAAATACACTTGCATACAAAGTGAATCGTATCTCAAAGCATTTACTGGGGCACTGGCTATTTTTTTACTAGGCCACATGTCCCTAGCGGCGACCCTGCGTACCACTATATACATTTATGGAGCAGCAAATAAATCCATATTCAAATCTTAAATTTCTCTCGCCAGCGCCATTTATGCCTGCTGTTCTCATGTAAATCCTCCAGAGGCCGCTGTTGACTGACTGTCTAACCGATCGACTGACCCACTCTCCTCCTTCCCTAAACCCAACCATTAGTGTTGTCAAAAGCACCGATTGACCAGCGCTCACCCCCTTCCCTAAACCCAACCGACAGTTTTAAAAAGCAATCCAGAAAAAGAAAGGCCCTCGTCTGATTTTTACCATCTTTTCAGATTTTACCACATTCTCACCCTGTTATTTACTTGTTTATTATTTTTTTTTGGCTTCTGGTTATGTCTTACCCAATTTCTGAAAACGTTCTTCGCCGGACTCTAACCCTGTTGTCGTGGTTAACTCCTTTCTGCGTCTCAAGTCTGCCAACGTACATGGCGAGTTAATTGGACAAACTGGTAACAGAGGAAAAACTGTCCACACTGAGGTAAGCGGTAAGATGGTAAGCACGAAAAGAAAGGGTGTAGCGTTCGTTTTAAAGATAAATTGCAGCCATACGTACTTTGGCTAGATAATTTGCGATATCCAAAAATGTATGTAGTGCTACGTTTTCAGAATGAGCCTATGTTTGTAAAAACAGATAAGTTAACTTAATAGATTTGTGTTGGGACAACATAAGGAATTGTGTGAAACCCAGCGTTTTTACAGTGTTTGTCCTCTTGGTTTGACACAGACAGCATTCTTTTGTGTTTGCATCAAGCAGAGGTGTAGTGGACATTTTAAAAGTGGGGGGGACAGCTGTATGAAATCCAAAGGTTTACATTCTTAATCACCTGTTTCTAAACGGTCTGTCTCTAAAAGTGTAGGGGACGTATCCCCCCCGTCCTCCCCGGTTGCGATGCCCCATCAAGTAATGCATTTTCTCTACAACAAACTGTGTTAAGACATCTTTCCAAACAGGAGCTGTTAGATCACTGTATTTAAAAAAAAGTTTAAATCCCTCTGGTCACGTTCATCTGTCAACTCACTCATGTTGCAGTCAGTTTGTGTGTGTGTTTTCTCTCTGTTAAGCTGTTTAGGCCTTGACTTTGACCATGAACAGAACACATGTCGCTTTCTCCTGTGGTGATCGTTTAGCTAACGCATGCTCGATTCATTTTAGCCCGAGACAGAGCAACCATTCAGAGTTCAAGCATCTGTGGTGTGAGGTTCACTGTTGATGTGTAAATGTTAGTGTTGTAGAGTAAAAGCGACTGACAAACACGGATTTAACTGTACCACCTGGGAGTGTTTCTGAAGACAAGCTCCAACCTGGATGATCTGGTTCCCACTGTCCTCATAACAACATTTTGTGTGGACTCAATTAAATTGCAAAAGTGCACCAAAAAAAGTCAAATTTTTAGTATACATTTGTTTCTATAAGCACACCCTTTATCTACTTCACGCCATTTGCAAGACCCTCAGTGTAAATATAAATTTTGCCTATTTGGAAATGTGTTAGAAGAGCAATGTTGACATAGTGGCAGCAAATCAAATATATATTTGAATTGGAACATATCTAACATTGCAAATCCATACTATATGTGTAAAAATAACACAAACACACACAGTTTTTTCTGTATTCATGAGCCATTAGTTTATCATAACATATGTTGAATTTGAACATTTGCATAAAACATTTGACTTCTTAAACAGTTACTATTAAATACGTTTTAAATCCCCAACAAAGCTATACCCAATACACATAAAAAGCCCAAATATTTGCACATTGCGCAGTATTCAAAGGTTGAATATTGGTTCGAATAATAAGGAAACTGTCCCAGAAACTGGTGCCTCAAAACTAATCCTCTTCCAATTTGCATACCACAACAAAAGTGAGGCTGATGTTTCCAAACTCCTTCATGCTAGAGTTCACTCATAGTCACCTAAAGAAAAGATCTGTGGATTTCTCCTCAACCTTGATTTAATTCCTGCA
The DNA here is from genome assembly GCF_903798145.1 of Danio aesculapii. Classification (NCBI taxonomy): domain Eukaryota; kingdom Metazoa; phylum Chordata; class Actinopteri; order Cypriniformes; family Danionidae; genus Danio; species Danio aesculapii. The sequence continues at coordinate 37,139,849 of NC_079453.1, read as the reverse complement.
TCCTGCTTTCCTGGAAATGCAGTTCAGCTTCAGTCTTCAGCCGGGGCAAATCCTTAGAATAGAGGACCCCGGTATTGCTCACCAATGAAATCTGATCTTGCACACCAACACCGGCTCCACAAGACTGTCCCAACTAAGACGACAGCGTCCTCCTTTCAGTCCCTCGAGTGTGATCATGGCCCTGCCCTCTATGAGTTCATCAGTGCTCATCTGGAGTTAAACATCTTCAAAACTAAGCAGTTGATCGTCATTAAAAAAAAAAGCACATCAGCAATTCTTCCTTATGGATTCAAACAATTCTTCCTTCAAAGGTCACTGGTGTCAAATAGTGTTAAAATGTAGATTAAATTGATAGATCAACCAAAAATTAAGGTTTACTCACCATTTACTTACTCACGAGTGGATTCATACCTTTAGCTTCCTTTTTCTGTTGAACACAAAAGCAGATACTTAGAAAAATGTTAGAAACATGTGGCCACTGACACATATAGAAAAAAACAAATACTATAGAGGTTCAAGGATTACAGTTCATTCTTCAAAATATCTTATTTTGTGTTCAACAGGTGTGTTACAAGTGATTTAATGATGAACTATCCCTTTAAGATTTGCTACAAGGCAGTTTGTCTTAGCTTCAAATGAGCACTTGTGTGCTAATTGACCCAAGTAACACACTGATCAGTGGAGAACAAGAACGTTTTTCCAAAGTATCATATTTAGATATCTTTTTTTACTTTTATTGATGTTTTTCTTTACCAGCATTGTAATACTGTAATTTGCAGTTTGTATACATAAACTCACTAATGAAAAACATTAATATCTAATTTATTATTATTATTAAAGTTTTGGATGATCAGATTTCCCAGTTATGGGTTGTGGCTGGAAGGGCATCCGCTGCGTAAAACATGTGCTGGATAAGTTCCGCTGTGGCGACCCCGGATTAATAAAGGGACTAAGACGAACAAAAAAAATGAATGCATGAATATTATTATTATTATTATTATTATTATTATTATTATTATTATAAAAATTTTGGATGATCAGATTTCCCAGTGATGGGTTGCGGCTGGAAGGGCATCCGCTGCATAAAACATGTGCTGTTGGCGGTTCATTCCGTTGTGGTGACCCCAGATTAATAAAGGGACTAAGCTGAAAAGAAAATGAATGAATGAATGGATGATCAGAAACAGCAATAATTATTTAATAATTTAATAACTTACAAATATGTTCTCTGCATATACACACAAATCAAACTCTGATATTCATACAATATCTGACATATTTGACAGTTTTGTAATTGCATCATTTTAATTTATGCAATGCTATGTTGCATAAAGAGAAACTGTTTTTGCAACCAATGAAAAATATATATAATTTAAAGGTTCTCTTAAAAGTTTATCAAAAATACTCCTTTTTACCCCAAATTGATTCTGTTTGCATTAACACAGCCAAAATGATCACAGGAAATAAACTGAAAAAAGTCCATTACGCATAAGGGTTAAGACAAAGAAGGCCTATTTTTGATATACTACCTCTCTCACATTAGAGGGAACGATGTCAGTTTATTCATACATGTTGTAAAGTATTTTGCTGATATTCAATCCTCTCTGTCAGTGGGACAGGGTGAAGAAGCCCTCCTAATTTTTGAAACAGATCAACCTCAACCGTTTTCCCTTTAGAAGTGGAGTCTGGGATTGCATGCCCATGAGAGCTTATTCTGGCATTATCCCTAAATCACCCTTCATATCATATTAATTCATTTCCTGCATTGTCTGGAAAGCTTTCATTCACATGTATAGGTTCTTGCCTGATAAAAAGAGCCTCATGTGTGAAACATTAAAGTGCCACTATTATGCTACATTAAAGGTTTGTTTTGTTTGGGTGGCATCCAGATGCATTGGGTGGTTTTACATGCATCCAGTGTAAATGCAAACGAATACAATAAACAGTAAAAACGAATTATATAACTCTGTTATGGTAAGTAAAACTGGTTTTGTAAACAACCGTGAGTAGTTAAGTTTTATCTTGAAAGCTGGTCTTTTGCACACACACACGCACGCACGCACGCACGCACACACACACACACTGTATGAAATGTAAAATTCATAATAAAGCAAAATGTACACTTTAATAATTTATTATCACTATAATAGCATGCCACAAGCAGCTTTATTTACAGAAGCCTTTACTGTACTGTCACCAACTGAAAAAGAGAATCTATGATTTTAAAAAGTATATGAAGATTATGGGTTTCTGATATTTTTACACCAGTAGATGGCGATAAGGGTTTACAAGTGATTCAGTAAACAACTTCCCTCGGAAGAGCAGATTCATCGCGGAATGAAAACTTGAATTGTAAGTGAGTCAGTGAATGATCCTCTTCATGTTCAAATCAGTGAATCGTTTTGTTGAAGCACCTCAGCGACCCTCAACCTTTCTGTTGTTTTGTGGAGCAAAAACAGACGACGTATCTGCTGCAGTAACGTTACTGCATCTAAAATGTAAGCAAGTCATTCTTGTGTACTGAACAGTTGTATGAGTAACGTTAAACATAAGCTAGTTATCATGTTAACGTTACCTCAAGTAAGAATTTCTTGTTTAAAAATAGACCAAACAACTCTTGAATTGTATTGCTGCTATAGCTATCCATATACAATATTCACAATTAATGTATTTGTAAGTTAATTACAGTATTTATTTGACAGCTGGTCTGTTGTAGAGAAAGTTTATTTTGAAGCTGTTTTTCAGCTTGTTTGTTTTTGTGAAATGGATGACTCAAAATGTCGGCCTACTTGTCATTGCTATTAATGACAGTTATTGGAGTTGGTCATGAAAACTATCATCAAGGGTCTTTATAGAAATTCTATATAGAATAAATCTGGTGTATTTAGAAATTCTATATATTCTGTTATATAAATCAGTGATTAGAGGGCTTTGTTTTATGCTACCCCTGCTGAAAAAAAAACAGCTTAAACCAGCCTAGGCTGGTTTTAGCTGGTCGACCAGCCTGGTATTAGAGGGGTTTTGGCCATTTCCAGCCTGGTCAGCTGATCAGTCTGGTAGATGACCAACTAAAACCAGCCTATCCAGGCTGGGAGCCCAGCCAAAACCAGCTATGTTCAGCTTAAACCAAGCTATTTTTAGACCATCATTTTCCAGCCTGACCAGCTACTGTAAGACCAGGCTGGAAATGGCTGAAAACCAGCCTGAAAATGGCCAAAACCCCTCTAAAACCATGCTGGGCGACCAGCCAAAACCAGCCAACCAGCCTAGGCTGGTTTAAGCTCGTTTTTAGAGCAGGGACATTTTTAATAGTTTTATTAAAGACTATATTCCTTGTCATAGTATAAAAACCCTTGTACTAGAATCACCCCATTCAATGTTATTATTAATATATGCTATTTGCTAGTATATCACTAATATATACACTTTTCAATGGTCTAAGCTAAATTATTATTTTTGTCATTTTTCTTTTACATACATTGAAACGTCCAGTGCTGTTTGTCAGAAATGACATTGGTACAAACTTGCAGCTATTGCTTGAAAGTATGGAAGAAGCAACTTTTCCAATTCCAGAACACTGGGATGCATCTTTCCTTTGTGTGTGGAAGCTTCAGGGATCTTGGTTTGTGTATACCGGCAGCTGTATTAACCACGGATGATATTCAGGAAAGGATGGGTGGAGTTCACAGAAGTTCTTCCTGAACCTAGGAAGTAAGTTAGCTTCCTTTTCCTGTAATTTCTTTGATGCATAAACATCATCTTGAGCCTGAATTAACCTTTTTGTCTTTAAAACACCCTAATACTGCAGATTGTGTGTTATTACTGAGTTCAACAAAATTGCGGGGTCCTCTACGGGGCATTTTACCTGAAAAGAGCCTGTTTGTGGACAGATAAGGTCTCAATTTCGCTTGTGACAGACTGTGTCATGACCTTGTATAGTTAGCTAATATCAGTTCATGGTAATTGATGGGTAATTGTTGCTGGGCTAAGAGACAGACATTTAACGGTCACTGGTCTGCAATAATTGCCTTCTATTATCCTAATTTGGATGAGTGAGGGCAAACAAAGCTGTCAAACAGAAGCGGTGAACAGTGGTTATCAATGTCTATGGCAGAAACACAGGCAAACACTACACTTGAAATGTTCTTGTTACTATTAAGATATTTTAGGCAAAACAGAAAAACTTGAAGTAAAGAGTTATTTTTTTCCTTTTTAAACTGTGTTCATAGGCTTCGCTAAACCATTTGTAAGGTGTTTACACTCCACCCCACCCCCCATTTCCACTCATCTACCCTAAACGTATATAATACACTATACACATTCATGATTGCCGCATGGTATGGCAGCAAAGTTTCTTGATTATTACACTGAAATGATTGTATAGTTTCTAGCCACTTTTAATTTTTCCATCAATATTAGAACACAATGTAACTATAGAAGAGTGAGGCTTTAAATAGAAAAATTTACTCTAAACAATTTGGTAATTTTTGAGTGAGCTAAACTAAAAGTGCTCCCAGCAGTCCCGGAGTCTGGAGATCGACTGAATGGATTCAAAAATGGTAAATCTTCAACAGAGTGTTCCTTTAAATTTCATATGAAAACAGAATTTGTTGCCACAGTTGTTGTCTGCTTGTTTAGTGGCACAAAGGTTCAGATTATATATGTTCACATTTATTCAAATGAATAGAGGAATCAAGTTAATTTTATGTGACACAACACAATCTTACTGCAATTCATAAGTTCAAGTTAATTTTTATGATCTCATTCATACACTTTTGCACATAATTGCCTAATTTTGCACATCCCCAATTAGCCCTAATTGCACATCACCGACTTGCACTGCTCTCTGGGGTTTTGTGCTCAAGGCTGCTGGAGCTCAAACGTGCGAGGATGCTGCAGTGCATGACAGTGTGTGTGGTCATGTGATTTGCGTTTTCAGCTTTATAGGCTGCATTACACTGCAGATCTTGATAGTCAATTTTGATTGTGTGACTGTATCCGATTTTTTGATGACCTGCTTACATCATCTTTTAAAAGTGACTCGTATCCAATCCTCTGCATTTACACAGCAGACGGCAAAGGCGAAATGACCAGGAAAAAAAACAGCTGATAATAAAAGAGCGCTCTTTTCTCGATTCCTTTATGTAATCTGTTTGCAGCTTTTGACAAGCTGTTTTACTATAGTTTATGACAGAAAGGTTCTCAGTTGTCCATCTTCTTTTGATTTATAGGCTTTTTCAAACTATTAGGCATCTTAATGTAATGTCCATGGCATGATGTGCACGTGATTTATGCACTAGTTTTACATTCTTTTGTATTGGTTACGTGGTGGACATTGCGCACTCTCGCTCTCGTTAACATGCTTAAATACCTGTGCTATATGACAATATAAAAAGCTGTTTAAGTACCCGTGTTTGAAATTTGATGTTTGGGACTCTGCTGAAGTCTGTTCTGAAAAGAAAGTGTTAGAATTGACGTCATTCGCTACGGTTTTTAATGACGCGCGACTCTCATTGACAGGTGAAATCCGATCTACCTGCTTACACTGCAGACAATAGAACACAGATCCGATTCTGATCGGATAAATTTCCAGATATGAACAAGGCCTGAATCTGATTTGAGTAAATAGTAATCCATGTGATTCGTTCCTGCTTACATGCACATGAGCCATATCCGATCTGTGCCACATGGGAGAAAAAAAAATTGGAATTGGGTCACTTGAACAGTGCAGTGTAAATGCGGCCATAGTGTGGGAGGAGGGCTTTTCAGAAATGCTAGATGAAATGCCAGTGTGAACGTGGATCGTTTTCATTATAAAAGGCCATTTTAAAACTAAGACTTATTAGTGTAAACGAGCCCTGTGATGGGGCGGGGCAGAGAATCGCGATGCCAGCTCAGCATCTTGATGTCTATCAGCCATCGGATACCCAATGAAGTGTGGGGTCATACATCCTATACACAATGAAGTCTAGGGTTCAGGGTGGGTTTTAAAAATCGTATGTTTTCCTATGAGTGAAATTATGTGAATAGTTGCATTTCCTTGTGAAATCAGGCTGGAATTTCTAAAAGGAGGCGTGGCACCCAACCCTACCCCTAAACCCAACCGTCATTAGGGGATGAGCAAATCGTACTAAATTGTACAAATGAGATTGTACAAATTCATACAAATTAGCCAAAAGTTGGGTATTTCAGTGAGAAAGCATTGGTTATTTCTATATCTGCATCTAAATCATGGCATATTATAAAAAGTCTACATGGAAGCAATCATGAGAAAATATGTTTCTTTCTTTTTGTTTACTTCTTGCTATATCAACGAAAAATAAACAAAATCCACTTTTAACTGAACCATACCTGAATCTTGATTTCTGAACCCTATAGGCTAGGTAACTTCTGTTGGGTAGATGAATCTGATGTAAGCTAGAATGACATCACTACTCAAAGACATACTTTTCCATACTTTTTTTTTCAAATGGAAATTGTGACTTCTACTGCTATGCTCTGTAAATATTAACTGCACCGGTAAGAACAAGATGGACATGGCGAAGTAAAGAGAGGGAATGTTTTGCCCTGCCGTTTGCTTGGCAGTGGAAAGAAAGGGCAAGGAGCCGAGACCCTATCAGGGTCTAATTATGACTTGCAGATGACGAGAAACCACAGGAAAGCCATAGATGCATTCTCTCATTCCAGAGATGCATTTGGTGAATACTCGGCCAATATAGCAGGAGATTCCTCCCTCTGAATTAAAAAAAAAAAAAAACTCAGCATTAACCTTTCTGAGGCAGTTTCCCTCCATAAAATCCTTGTTCTCATTTTGTTGACTATTACACTTGCATATTTGAGCTGAATAGGGTGATGGAAAAGGAAAGGGGAAATATATTGGCAGCGGTAACCTCCTTTCTCTACTAAATATGAGGCTGGAGCTCAGTATTCGTTTCCTTTTAGTATTTTATGTCTGTATGTAGTGTAGTCGCACATGTTACAGAGGCCTGAGGGAGTCTTTGTAGCGATGCTGGGCAGAGTGTGTGAGGTTACATAAGCATGCTGGAAACAAGGTTTTGATAAATGTACTCCAACTGCTTTTCGACAAGCCTAGCAGGCACCATATTGCTGCATTGCAACAATAGGAATCACAAATGATTAGATGTCAAATCAGTCCAACGTAAAAAAGAGACTTTAAATTTCTACATAGAAGGTCGTGCTAGCAGTATGCAGTCTAAGGAGGATGATATTTATTATGGTTAAATAGGGAAACGATTAACTCATATCCTGTTTTGAAATTTAAGCCAGGGATTCTGTTTATTGATTGATGAAGTGTTTGGGTTCATCTACTAACCAAAATGGGCCTGCTTTATTTTTGAGAAGTAGAGATGCTTCCTTCCTCCGGTTTTAGTCCAGACTTTGCCTCTAGTAGTCGGAACTGGCTGTTTAATGTTTAATGTATGCATTTGGCAGACGTATTATCCAAAGTTCAAAGTTTTCTTCACTCACAATAGATGCCTAATTGGCCTGGATATATTGTGCGGGAATGTTTTGCTCATTGTAAATAATAGGCTGCAGTCCAAATGCCTGTTTTTTCGGTATTGTAAGCTTTATGTAAGTTATTCCGTCTGTAAATCTGGTATTATTCTTCCTTTATTTTTACGTTGACTTGACATATGGATTCAGTTGATGTCACATGCTCATTCATTTCATTTTAAATTGTTTGATGAAACACAGACATTCAGGGTCTAAAAGGAACTAACGATAAATTAAGAACATTTAATAGCCATCATTAGATTTTTATTTTACCATGAAAATGCATTTTGCATTAACGTCTAATTGCATTATTAATATATAATTTAATTATTATAAGTTAAATTATAGAAGTAGGGGGGTAACGGATCACGGTTAATCAGTGATTTGTACAGATCACAACCCACGGTTCGGAACACACTTGACCCGCTGATTAATACATTTTTTTACTTTTAATTTAATTCTTAATTTGTACTGATCACAGAGCGATCGCCTCTTGCGTCATTCAAATCACATGTATGAAAGCATTTAGGCTTTCCTTTAAAATATAATGATGACTGAAAAAGTTGTGGTCAGTTATTCGGGATGTGCTGGGTTTCTTAGGTTATTAAAGGTGTTTTCTGTTACTATTTGTTTAGCCTGCATTAATGCATTCAGTGTAAGATGCAGGATTATTCATTAAAAGACTGGGATCTCAACATCCAAGCGGCATAAATGATAAATTATGGTGATTTGCATATGTTTATTAATCCTAATGCTGTGTTCACACCAAACGCGGAATGCGCAAATAAATCATGCTATTCATGAATATTCATAAATAGACGCATGAACATTTTAAGTTTACTTGCTTCATTCGCACGTCAAATCCGCTTCATTCGTGCCTCAAATTCATTTCACAATAGAGGCGGATTCACGTCATATGCAGGCCTTCTGTCTGCCCGGTGACTATAGCTTCGTTGCTAAATGGCTAACATGGATTTTATTGAGAGAATAGCTGTGTTTATGTGCTTTAGGAAGGCTAAAACAGCGTGCCACCGTGTCTGAGTTCACTACATCATTTCAGAGGTGCACCCAGCTCTATGAGTTCATCAACTCCTCCAGAAACCGTATCGTATCATTCGCGCCACCTCATTTGTGCATATCAAGCCGCCGATTGTCAATTCGTGTCTTTGCATTGACTTAACATGTAAATCACTTGTAAAGTCACTTGACACTTCATTATCATCTTGTGTGAACACAGCATAAGAGATTCTTTTGAGTTAGTTATAAAGTGTTCAAATAACACCGAAGTACTGGGATAAAAGTTTATATTTTAGATAAAACCACTGATGTTTATGGTAAAGATTACAATCACCATCAGATGCATTTAACTTGATGCTCAAAAATGAAATTTGTAGGCAGCAAGTACATAATTTAACCCATAGGTGGCGACAACCAGCCATCAAAAATATGCCACTGAATAACTCTTCAAAAATGACACATCTAGCAATGAAGCATGAAGTTTATGAGTGAATAACTGAAAGATTTCTTGAAAATGAGACAAAAAGTAAATATGGATTGTACAATTTATAATGTTAGATTTCTACATTTAGTGTTATCAGTAATGGTAGTAGTAACAGTAAATTTTTCACAGTACCGAACATTTTACAATTTATTTATATACAGCTTTTATTTATTCAGATTATTTCTTCATTTTATTTTTAATAAAAATACAGGTTCTAAGTTCTGTTTGTTATAAATAAATATGTGTAATAAATGGAAAGCAAATTACATTTCTCCTCCCCTTTTTGGCAAATTACATTTGTCTCCTCCCCTTTTTGATTAAAAAATGGTCCAATCAGTGGCTAAAAAACACTATGTGATCTGATTCAACTAAATTTTGTATATTATTTGTTTATTTTAATTTTTTTTCTTTTTTTTGCATTTTGTAAACATTTATACAAATTTATACTTTTTATTACCATTTTATTAATCTGATCCCTGTAAGTACAAAGAAAATAAATCATATAATGTATTTATTTATTTTTAATTATTATTTACTTGCCAAAGTATGTTTTTTGTAGGTTTTACAGTCGTTATATTTGTTCACATCACGAGAAAGGAAGTGTGTAGGAAAAGCATTTGTGCTCAAGAGTAAATATTAGCAGCTCGTCCTGGCCACAGAGTGTATTGTCACCTTGTGCTCACTGACCCCAAATCAGAAAATAATGCCAGTCTAAGGATGCATTTCCACAACAGGATGCAGTCTACATCCTATTATTTACATCTGTTAGTTTAACCTAGTTTATCTTTATGGCCCTTTGTCAGTCTTAACATTTGGCTGACACAGATATGCATTGCCAAAATACAGTCATTAGGTATGTAAACACACAAGTAGACAAGCTGTGTAAGACAGACAGTGTTTACATTTTTTTAAGACTTCATCAAATGGCACACATGTGAAGATAAGATGTGATTTACAGTTTCACTCAGAAATTACAAATCAAAATTTATGAAATTTAGTTGTATTAATATATTTAAACATTTTTTATATAATGACTATGATATAAATTAATTTGACCATAATGTTTAATATCTAATATGATTTTATTATTATAAAAAACAGTATCAATGTAATAAGAAGAATTATATCAGAATATTTTTATAATAAAAAACAACAGTTGAAGTCATTTCAACTGGATTATTAGCCCTCCTGTGATTTTTCTTTTTCTTTCTTCCTTTTTCAAATATTTCCCTTAATGACGTTTAACAGAACTAGGAATTTTTCACAGTATTTCCTATAATATTTTTTCTTGTGGAGAAAGTCTTATTTGTTTTATTTTGGCTAGAATAAGCAATTTTTTTTCGATTGTCTACAGCAGTGGTCCTCAACCCCCGGGCTGCAGACCGGTCATGGATCAATTTGTACCAGGCCACAAAAGAAATCATTAATTATTTTCGCTTTATTTATTATCTGAGTCTGAATGATCTTTTATTTTGAAAAATCTTTTATTATGAAAAATGACCGTATTCTTTTGGTAATCTCTCAGTAGGCTAGCAAAATGAGTAAGAAACGCAGGTCTTTTTATATTCTGGATAAGGCATAAAACTAAAAAACGTTCATCCAATTAAATATTGTTGGGCCAACAAATAACTCAATTAAGACAGGTATTTCAAACTGTCTGTCAACAAATTTAAATTAGAATTTCTGCGCAGCCTCTTTAAGCAGACAGATACGCCACTCGCACATGCACATGAAGCATATGGATCTACCGCTGACAGAGAGACATCAGACAAACTCTGCATCAACCTGAACTTCTTGCTGAAAGACCAACGTGGCCTTGAAGCCATGAAAAGAAAGATTGTTTCTAAAAGGGCTTCTGTCAAAAATGCAGAATCAAAACTTTTCTAAACCCTGAATCAATATCAGAATTACTTTTTGCACGCTGGAGGGAATGAAAATAGATTATTACTGTGTCAGTATAACAACCCTAGCCTATAAATAATGGAAATATAATGGTCTAATAATGTTGTCAATGACAAATGACAAGCACATGTCTTGAACATAATAAATCAACTTCAGAATTATGAATAGTTATATTCTGATGTCATCATTTTACTGTGGATTAACAAACAGGACATATTGAAAGTCTGTTCAAGTCCACCATAATGACTACAAAATTTAGCATTTTAAGCTACAGTAGACCTACACATAGGCCTAATATTATTATTATTGTTGTTTTACCATATGTTCGAGATTTAACAATAATGTTTGGCAAATCATATTAACCTTTATTTTACATTTACAGATTCGTGAGAAATTCGTGATCTTGATTTTAAGCAAAAAAAATTGTGATTCACATTTTTGCCAGAATCGTGCAGCCCTAATCTCCATAGAGTTTTCTAACTGGTGAATGACATGATCTAGTGTTATATCTAATCAGTCCACTTTCACGCGTTCATGACTTAAGGAGGCGTGGCTTTGGACGCCAGTGGAGGGTCATAAAGTTTCTAAGCTATTATGCTAATGCTAGCATTCTGGCAGATCACCTACTACACCTTTAATATTAAGAATTATTGAAACCACAGGCGTTTCCCAGAGATGGGTTGTGGCTGGAAGGGCATCCGCTGTGTAAAACAAATGCTGGATAAGTTGGCGGTTCATTCCGCTGTGGCGACCCCAGATTAATAAAGGGACTAAACCGACAAGAAAATGAATGAATGAAACCACAGGCTTGGTTGAAATGCACATGTTGTTTTATTTTGGGCTATAGCATGATGAGGGCTTGACATCGTACGGATCCAGCTGGCGCTCTCTGGCTCACTACTTCAGCTTGAGAAAGATCACCTTATCGCATGGCTCCCTATTCTTAAATGTCAAGAAAAGGAGGAGCCGATTGGGCTCCTGATAGAACGAAGACACACTCTCTCTTTCACTTTCTCACTTACTGCCTCTCTCTTTCTCCCTCCTTACAGTAACCTAATGTGTGGCACCATTATATTTGCTTATCTTGGCTCTAAGCAGAGGAGTTTCTTCCTTGCACTCAACACAACACAAAGTGGGTGTGGATGGGGGGGAAAGGGGGAGCCGTACCCTGGCCTCTGACTTCTATCAGGCCACCTCAGCGGCTTGGGTTACCTCTTTTCATTCTGGCCCGGATTGTTTCCACACGGGACCATAGAGACTCCAGCTTCCCTCTGTGAGGTGGCCTGCCCTGTCTAACTTGTCCTTGAGAAAACGACATACTTTCCACATGCCTTTCACAAACAAAAGCCACCTCCAGCTCATCCTACCCTATTCTCTACCCACTTTACGAGTCATTTAATGGATTTATTTCTCTCTTACACACACAAATAATGAGTTGTGTTTCGATTTTTGGCTTTTTCCGAAGATCACTTTTATGAGTGTGCAAACATGTCAGAGATAATTCACAGTGATTGTGGCCTTTATACAAATATTTCCAATGCAATTTCAAGGCGGAATTCAAATCGTGAATTCATTCCTGTCAGGTATTCGCTGAGATGGCCACAATTTCATCCTGAACACACTTTTATTTTGCTTTTAGAGAAGATCTGAAAGCTTAAACACATAAGTCTCTGACTAACGGTTGACGGATAAAAGCAAATTATTGTGAAAATGAGGGGATAAAGGGATAGATTGCACAAAGCCTCTGTTCGCAGATGCAAACAATTTGGAAGGAGAAAAAAAAAACAATGAAAAAGAATTTCTCGGGCATGCCTAAGCATTTAAATGTCGAAAGCTGGATCTGTGAAAGGGATCATCCAATTAATTAGCACCCGGTATTAGATGTCGGACATGTGGAAACGCACTGTACATGTCTCCCTGGAGTCGCATATGAACGCAATTACAGCTGCGTCTGTGTAAACAGTATTGCGCTTATGAATGAAAATATCTTCAGTGTGACGTGGAAATCAAAAATGGACACACTCGCTGGAACACATACGTGGAGACACTCTTCCAGATGTTCAGTCCTGAAAGCATGGGCTGATTTTACTGAAACATGAATGCCGCAGCTTGTAAAACATGTCGCTCCTTCAATTAGCTGTAGAAATGTACTTAAAATGTAGATTAACTACACTAAAAGCTATCCTCTGGAAAATGTAGCAAGTTAAGCTAAAAGCTACTTGGCAAAAGTCTACATCTAAGCTATTTTCTTTTGCAATTTTCATTCTTAAATCGAAGCAACTTAAATCCAAGTCAGTCATATTTTAGTTATCAATGAAACTGTCAATGAGGCATAATTGTTCAGTTCAATTATTTACTGCAATTAATATGCTGTACCAAATCTATACAAATTATAGAATAGAACAGCAAAAACAAAAAATCCAATAAAACCAGGTGTTGCACATTTAAAATACTATAGTAAAGGGAACTATTAAGGAATAAGCATTATACTCCCCATACTTGTCTCCCTCAGTCATCTTTATATCAAGTAAACTCGTGTTAGCCTAATTGGTTGGCAACGTCACCGACCAGAGCGAGAGGTGGCAGTAACGCACCAAAAAGTTTGTTGTTAACCACTGAAAAACAGGAAGAAATCGTCATTCTCGCCATGATATGGATTTACTTTTATCGGCTAGACACCGGCCTCACAGCTCTGTGAATGACTTATTGATCCGCAATCTGTAAATGTAGCTCGTGTGGACACCAGTGTTGGGTAAGTTACTTTTAAAAAGTAATCGATTACAAATTACTGATTACAACTCAAATTGTAATCTGATTACATTACTAATTACGTCATGTAAAAAGTAATCAGATTATTAATTACTTTGAAGTTACTTTTAAAACATATAAAATATACCTATAAAAATACAAAATAGACTGCAGCTCTTTCTGTAATTTAATATTCACTGAAAAACATTATAATGGGTTGATCACAACAGCTTGACATATTCAAAAGAGCTAAAGAGATAGTTCGCCCAAAACTTAAAATTCTCTGATCATTTACTTGTTCCAAACCCGTTTGTCTTTTTCTTTCTTTTTTTTTTAACACAAATGAAGGACATGAAGAAACCTGGATACCTGTAACTGCTGACATCCATAGTATGAAAAAGCACTGCAGGTTCTGAGGTAATTAGTCTACCGAAATGTGTAAATTCCTTCCAAAGTATGAAGCTGATCGGTCAGTTCGTTCATTCCCAGAATGTGCGCACGCACAAAAAATGTGATATGTAAACGGCCCCATAAGAAGCTACGCTTCTCTTCACACAGAAGATACCTTCACTCCCGATCCTGCACAAAAATCCAATTTAGCCTGTTTAGGCAGAGTTGGGCGGCTGTGTTTCTGGGTGCCGGTGTCCTCATTAGTGACGAGTATTGTCTTAGAAGGCTTTCTGTTCAAATACTTGAACAAGTTGCTGGTCGAGTTAAAAGCAGTCGAAAGTTCTTTAGACTGGACATAGACTGACTATCACAACAATATTTTAGTTTTTACACTCAATGAAAATAATGTCTTTATTTCCACTGTACTTCTCAACAGCAACCATTTCAGCTTGCGTTCTCCAGCAATTTAAAATCACATGATTATTTACTGACGCTGGAGCAGAAAGCGTGATTTAAAAGAAGCATTTGTTTCTTCTAAATATTTTATTTGCAACGTAAGTAATGCAATTACATTGACTTTAGTAACTGTAATTAAATTACAAACATGTAAAATGTAATTCCCCAGGTAGCAAAGAATTCTGGCCCAGATTTGGCATAAATCTGGCACAGCAGGCATTTATCCGGCACTGGCATACAGCATGTGGGCCAAACTTGGCCCTGGTTTGGCAGAGGTGGCACCGTCTTTAAGGTGGCAAACAATACTCGGGCCAAAAGTAAAATGTAGTATTTGGCCCAGATGTTAATACTTGATATGTGGGCCATGTAAGTTTGGCCTGTCCTGACCCACATTTAAAATACATTTTTATTATTTTAAAATAAAAAAACAAATTCTACCAATCAGGTCGCTTTGAGAAAAAAGCTCACCCATAGCAAGCCTAAAGTGCAATGATTTATGGCTTTATCATTTTCATTGCAGTCGTGACACACCAACATATCTGGCCCATTTTAGGCTCAGTTATGGGTTACTAACTCGGCTGAGACTTGGCCCAGATATGGTCCGTGTTTGGCCCTTGTCTGGAAGCCAGATATGGTCCAGTCATGTGCCGTAATTCACTGCGGCATGTGGGCCAAGCAAAAGCTGATTGTGTGGGCCAGAGCTGGGCCAGAGATATTTTGCTATGTGGGTCGTTACATTACTGCAATCTTCAAAAATGCTTTACACCCAACTCTTGGACACTACTGCGCTACTAAAAAAAAGCTTCGCTACAGAAACGCTATTTGATTTATAAAGTAGTGCTGCAACCGCCACACTACTGAGTCACTACTTGTAGCGAAGCTACTGTCCAACACTGTTTCTGCAATATATGAATCTTTGATATGGTGTACGGCTGATTGAGGTTGTATGCACACTTGGAAGGGTTGGTTTTATTAAATGTATATCTAGGTTGATTACTCTATTAGTGTGTGCTGTCATTCAAATTTTGGGGGAATGCTGAAAGGTGGATTTCCATCCATTTCCAGATGAACTCTGAAATTTGAATGCAGCATAGATCAAATACATCTGAATTAGGGCTGAAAGATAAATCGATTTACTCAAGTGTGAAGTTTATATCGATTTGTTTGAATGAAAGTTGGTTTTCACCCTAACACGTGACACTGCCCTCTGGGTTTCCGTAGTTCTCTCCACATTTCCATAGAAATACAACATGCAGCGAGCAGACAAATGTTGCGCTCTTTAAAATGAAACAGATTACAGTCACACAAACACATCTCCCCAATAAATGGCATAATTCAGGGCTCTCATTGAGTATGTTTACATGGACAATCTGATTTTAATACGATTAAAACAATACTCTGATTAAGAGTCTACCATGTAAACAGCAATTTTTGGTTAATTTAATCAGAGTAAAATCATAATCAAACTAAACAGAAATCGGATTAAGACATGTGGAGTATGCTGATTTTAGTCGCATTATTGAAGTGTAGTACAGGCATGTAAACACCACAGTCAAACTATTACCATTATGTAGGATTTTTAACAGAATAGTTTATACACACACGGCTGTTTGACATTATTCTTTGCACCTACCGAGTCACTAAAGGACCACTGCATTGCGAAATGTGGAGGTTTTTCCCCATACTGCATGCAGTATCAAATTTCATTAAAACTAAACTCCTCCAGCAGGTCGTACTCACATCCAATATCTTGTTTATCATGGGGGGCATGCATGAAATTTTCCTGAATGAAAGTGAAAGTGCCAAACAGCAGTTAAAGTTGACAAATTAAAAATGAAACACGTAAAATTACATGAAACTCCGCAGGAAATGTGGATAGCGTGGTGATGTTAATCGAATTATGTGCTATAACATGTAAAACGGGATCATGAAAGGAACATTCAAAAAGCAACTCATGTAAACACCTTAATCATATTATTGTCTCATTCAGATTAAGGCAAATAATTTGATTACTGATGTCCATGTAAACATAATAATTGATGCATTCACCGCAACACACGCATTTTAAAACTACGTGCCACAGCTTGTGTTTTTCACAGTAAGAAGTAATGGATTAGACAATTAATGGAGAAGACGCACATTTGAAAGGAACTGTTACCGTTCTGATGTTGGAATCCAGCGTAGCTGTTTCTGGATAAATAACGTGACCCAGCCACAAAGACGATCATTACTGTAAATATCAACAGTGACAAAGCTTGCTCAGTGCATTGGACTAATCTACCAGATGCAGAGTGTATGGATGTTTCCCAGTGATGGGTTGCAGCTGGAAGGGCATCCGCTGCGTAAAACATATGCTGGATAAGTTGGCGGTTCATTCCGTTGTGGCGACCCCTGATTAATAAAGGCACTAAGCCAAAAAGAAAATGAATGAATGACAGCTATTTTTTCTTTAGTATGTTTACATCCTATAATTATTTAATAATTAATTATAATTATGAACCTCGTCATACTCCAAACCTTCAAGTCCAAATATATATATATTTTTTTGTGGGGGTAAAAAATTCATTTAAATCGTAATTCAATTTATTTGTGTATTTAAAAAAATGATAATAATAATTTTGTGGATTTTTTTAAAAAGGCCATATTGCTCAGCCCTAATCTGAATGAACCATAAACAGGAAACAAATTCACAGTATGCAACCCTGAACGGATGGCATGCTTAAGCATACCTGTTTTTTCTCTTATAGTTGTTATGTTGCTCATTACAGGTGTGGATTTTTGTTTTGTTTTGTGGACAACAGAGGAATTGCTGGTGCATTGCTTTTTGACATTTTATACGATCTTCACAAGTTCACAGCTCATCAAAATACCAACACGTGCACACATAAAATGAGCTATTAGTCCAGAACACAACATTGTTTTGGATATGAAGTAAGTGCATTTGCGAAATATAAGTCATAAATTCACAGGCCTTTTTTTGTTTTGTATTTTAAAAAGTTCAAAATGACTGTGTGAATGGAAAGCAAACCAGACTTTAATATTTTAATTTATTTGGTCTAGAATTGAACTGTATAGTGTGAGCACACAATAAAGTTTGGAGAGAGTGCATTATAATACAATAATGCATTATATGTACATTATTCTGGAAGGATGCATTAAATTGGTCACAAGTGATCGTAAAGACATGTATGATGTTGCAAATATTAATTCATCAAATCATGTTCTTTTGTATTTTCTATTCATTAATAATTCTGAAAATCACATTAATAATAACAATAAATGCATATTAGCTTTTTGATGACTACAGCTAAATCTTTACCATCACATGATTTTTAAGGTAAGTGGTTGCAAATAATTTGTAATAATTGGGCTGAATTTAAACAAAAAAATTAAGTTGAACATGACTAAATTTAATTGTTTGTTTAATTTTAGCCCATATAAGTTGTTTTCAAACATTTACATTTAAAAACATTTTGTAAATCTAATGAACCATTTTTTTCAGTGTACAATAAATTAAAAATAAAAACAAAAAAACAAAATCCTAACCTTAATCCTATAATAAATCTAGCCTTTGTGCATAGATACACTTTAAAATGTAATATTTCTATTCAGCCAATCACATGGCAGCAATGTAAAACGTGACATGGTTGTTGGTGCCAGACGGGCTGGTCTGAGTATTTCAGAAACTACTGATCCACTGGGATTTTCATGCATGACCATCGCTAAGGTTTACAGAGAATGGTAACGGGAGATTCGCAGAAACTGTGTGATGCTTTCATGTCAATATTGACCAAAATCTCTGAGAAATATTTCCAATACCTTGTTGAATTTATGCCACGAAGGATTAAGGCAGTTCTGAAGGCAAAGGGGGGTCTAACCCGGTACTAGTAAGGTGTACCTAATAAAGTGGCCGGTGAGTGTATGTGCCTAAACTGCATTTTACAATTTGTAATTGTAGAGATACAGTATGTCACATAATTAAAGAACATCTAAAAAACATTGTTCCTCAAAATTTTGGTAACAAGAAACTGAATTTGAAAGTGGAGAGATGTTGCTTAACAAAAAATTAGAAAACAAAACATAGCCTTTTCAAATTATTTTTATTTAGATAACTATTCCAGTTTTCCATAAGTGACCTATTGTGACTTCTTACCAAGTGTGTCACATTTCAACAATGCCTTTCAAAAGATTAGGTTGATAATTTAGTCAAGCTGTAACTAAAATATAACTGAAATTAGAGCTGGGTGGAAATGTCATTAATGTCTTCTCTTTTCATTTAAACCTCATTAGAATATGGGAAGAAAAAAAAAACTATTTGACCACAGACCATATAACAAAATATTGGAATGTTTTCAAAAACAGCTCCCTGCACTGTAATTAAAATCAAGCCATGGAGTCACCGAGGCACTAGTGGATTTTTTACCATACTCCGGGGCCAGCTTCATACTTAACATGTCTTCGTTTTATTTCACAATTCATTACACGTTGTGTGAGCTGTAAAGCAAATAGGACAGTGGAAAAGTTATATTCCTTCAGTCTTGGTTTTATTAGCTCAAGGCAATGCTGGTGTTTCATGTAAATCTTAATGTGTACATCTAGATATACATTTAGTATTAGACCCTGTGCCATTAATTTTGATATACCAGTCTGAAAATGCACTTAAAGTGCACCATAAATGCGTACTTTAAACTTGCATTATTTAAAGCTCAATACATCAAATTGTCAATGAATATGTCCACTGGTGAGAGCATGTTGTTGATATATCGTCCATTTATTACTTAGTGGCCTTCGAGTATAGTTGAACATTCATTATAAGCATTATTTTGATTTCACAGAGGACTGTGTTGCCTCAGGATTAAGCATGTGGATTTAATAAACATTTGATGCAATGAATAACATTACAATGGCTGCTGTGTAAGAAAGAACTCAATGTAATGTGCTGACATGATGCATTGACCATGAAGCGGCGACAGGCTCGTGCAAACAGCAAAAAACATATTAAGCATAGAGTTTTCTTCTCATTTACTCTCCCTTTCTGGTGATATATTACTCTTTCCCATTTACACACTTGGAAAAGAAGCCAAATTCATCTTCTGGAAAGTGCTTGCCTTGTTTTTGTGTTTTCTTTTCCTCCGTTTGATTTGTATTTCTCTATATGGAAAGGAGCACAATAATTATGAACAACAGAGTATTTATTTTTGGGGGGAAAAATGGATTCGGTAGCTTATTTAGGCAGTGTATGCTTTAACGTTAACTCTAGGATGACATCAGGTCACTGTTCCGGGATTGATGACTGTAATCGGTGGACTCCCATTGATGCTTTTATTCAGGAACAGGCATATGTCTGGCCGGCTGGGCTAAAATACCTTCCCCACCTGAATTCATTCACTCGATGTGCCTGACTCGAATTGGCCCACGGGAAAACGACAGCTGTTGTTTTAGGAGAGCGTTGAGAATTATGTGTCTGCTTACTTCTCAACTGGAAGCGATGAAATGCAGTAAGAATCAGAATGCAAAGAGCTTCCTCTAGCTTTTGGGTTTTTATGGGTAATCGCATTAGTTTAACTGATCCACTAGGCTGAGTGCTGAGGATGCGATTGTACGATAAATAACCTACTGCAATTTACCAAATAATGATTGTGGTGGAATTGGAGCCAGCAAAAGTCATTTTGCAGACTTTGGCAGGGCTGGGTTTTTGGATAATTAACTATAAGCTCTGGATTATTTGATCAAATTAGGTCTGTTTTTCATCCTTTCATCTGAGCTACATGTGTTACAGAAACTGTTTACATGCTGAAAAACATCGCTCATTCTGGAAAAAATTGATTATGTTCAGCTGCTTGTCTAATGTTTAGAAATCTCATAGAATGCCAGAATGTATCTTTGATTGATTCGATTGTTAATCTTAAACTTCAGACCATGAAACAGTGAAAACATTAGTATTTTTTATTTGGTTATAAATGATTATTATTAGGCATCACGTTGGCGCAGTGGGTAGCATGATTGCCTCACAGCAAGAAGGTTGCTGGTTCGAGTCTCGGCTGGCTCAGTTGGCGTTTCTGTGTGGAGTTTGTGCCAGTGTGTTCTGCCAGTGTTCTCGTAGGTTTCCTCCAGGTGCTCCAATTTCCCCCACGATCCAAAGACATGTGGTATAGATGAATTGAGTAAGCTAAATTGTCCGTAGTTTAAAACTTTATTAATCCCCTTGGGGCAATTCATTCCGACATGGTGGTGCTTCACATATAACAAGAATGCAAGAATACAGCTGGAATATAACAAGAATGCAGCTGGAAGGGTGTCCGCTGCGTAAAACTTATGCTGGATAAGTTGACGGTTTATTCTAATTTATTAATCCCAGATTAATAAAGGGACTAAGCCGAAAAGAAAATGAATGAATGGATGATTATTATTTGCACAGCAAAGAGTTGGAGATTCTCTGAATTTTCAGTTTTGAAAATGAAAAGATAAAAATTACTTTTTCGATTTTCAACCAAAAGAGAAAAACGGCTAAAAATCTGAGCAGAAAAAAGCTTATGCTGTGCCGCAGTCAACCCAGGTTCATTGCGGATACGTACCTAGGTCCACATTTCTGGGGACAGCAAAATACAGAACCACAGGTTGAGATGTTTTTGCAAATCCTCCAGAGGCTGCCGTGTACAATTTTTGATGATCTCAAATTTATCCCGCACCTCTTCTTCTGTTGTAAATCCACCAGAGGGTGAAATATACCCTTCAGCCGACCAGGCCAGACTGAGCCACCCACACCCTTCCCTAAACCCAACCAATAGTGTTTTCAATGGCAATCTACCATAAGAAAAGCCATCACGGCCACGTGATTTCACCACGTTTTGAGCCTGTAGTTTAATAATTTTATTTTGGTTGCTTTTGATTAACCTTGGTTTCTGGAACTGTTCTTCACCGGACTTGAATCCCATTGTCGCGGTCAACTCTGCTCCGCATCCCAAGTCCATTGCCATACACGGGGAGCTACTGGGCAAATTGAAAACACTGAAAAAGCTGTCCACACGGAGATAAGCAGTCAGCGGTAGCACGAAAAGAAACAGATGCAGTCGGATAGCGTTCGTTTTACAGACAAAATGGGACCAGATGTACATCTGGGTACATAATTTTCGGTCTCTTAATGTAGACAGGGGTACGTATCCGCAATGAGCCTGTTGGCCACAGTGCCCAGATCTTTTCAGTGTACTGGTTTCACTCTGCCTTCATCAACCCATAGTCTTATCTATGCATAAACTGCACACGGTCACTGGTAAAGCAAAGTCTGCTCAAAGAATACATTGACAGAACATTTCTGTGTAGTACTTGATCCTGCTGCTTGCAATAGTGCATTTAAAACAACCCAGGCTCATTCTGAAAACATACCGCTATATACATTACTAGAGAGCACCAAATACCTCCCACGAGGTACATTTTTTTGGCAGTTTTTGTTTTTGCGAATCCACCAGAGGCCACTGTGTACTCTTTTTCAGATTTTAAATTTCTCTCGTGAGTGCCATTTGCACCTGCTCTTTTCGCTTAAATCCTCCAGAGGACACTGTTGACTGACTGACTTATTGACTAAATAACTGACCAATTGACTAGTAGTGTTTTCAAAAGCACTAATTGATCCGCCCACCCACTTCCCTTAACCCAACTGACAGTATTAAAAAGCAATCCAGAAAAAGAAAAGCCCTCGCCTGATTTTTACCACTTTTCAGATTTTATCAAATTCTCACCTTGTTATTGACATGTTTATTTTATTTTTTGGCTTTTTGTTTTTGTTTTTCTGGAAGTGTTCTTCGCCGGACTCGAACCCCATCGTCGTGGTCAACTCCTGCGAGTTAACTGGTAACATCGGTCCATACGGAGGTTAGCGATCAGCTGATAATCGCAAAAAGGAACAGCGTCATACCACCCCGTACCGTTAATTTTAAAGACGAAATACAGCCATACGTAATTCTAGCTACATAATTCAGCATCTCCAGAAACGTATACATTTTCAGAATGAGCATGTGTTGATTTAAAGAGTCTTACAAAAAAAATTATTATTTAATAAAATAATAAATAATTATTACAAAGCGTTTCAGTTTCGATGTCAGTTTCCAAGTGCATTCAGAATTTTTAGTTTCAGCCAAATGTACATTTTTTTATTCATTTTATTTTATTTAGTGCATCCCAAGCAGGATTGATAATATGCCTCCTCTCCCCTATTGGAAAAACTATTTCTCAAAATGTTTTATGTTCTACAGAAGAAAGTCATACAGGTTTGGAATGAAGCGTGGTTGAGTAAACAATGATCTGATATTAACTTTCAGGTGAACTATCCCTTTAAAACAGTGTCTTGGAACTGATTTTGGTGTTGTAATATAAATAGTGGCAGGTGCCTTGAATATCTCAGTATGAAGGATTAATATATCAGCTTTTGACACACTGAAATCAAAATGGGTCAGCGAGGGCCATTTGTAAATCACACTTGTTCAAAACATTTGTTACAAGGTGATATCATGGGCCCAGATGTATATTGAGTGTTTCCTTTGGTATAGACCAAATTTAAAGAAAATTTATACCACTGTATTGTTTCATGAGAGGCCCAATAGCTGACACAATCTGTTGTACGCCTCAATGCTATCAGTGAGATACGTGCCAGTAAAACCATTTTCCCCCTTTTTGTTCATTGCACATCTGGACAACAGCTGAATGGTGTTCAGCGTCTTTTGCTGCAGAACCACTAGAAAGACAGATGAGATGTATGTGTGCATCTCTGCACCATTAAAAAAAGCTGCTAACCCCTCTTTGCATCCTAACCCCCACAATTCCTTGAGCTAATATTTTATCAGGTAACCAAACACAACCGAGCCAGCCAGGCAGATAACTGTGCAGACAGCTCCCTCTTATTTTTAGCAGGGCTGAAAGATGGGCCAGCAGACACAGATGATCATTCAGTGAAATGTAGGACTCCCAGTGCTGCTGTGGAGAGCTCTATGGACACCCAGTATGTCATGAAAAGGAACAAGAAGACAGAGATGATGCAATGTGAGATGCTCTTCTGGATATCCAAAGGTCGCACCGTAAAAAATGAGGTGTTCGCTGAACTTAAAAAATGAAAGCAACAGTTGGCAAGACTTCATGGATGTTATTTCATCTTATTTTAAAGGTGCTGGGTGTTATTTTTGACTCTACAGAACAAGAAAAACGAATATGTTTGGAAAGATTTAGGAAACGCCAACTTCAGCTATGCGTTTCTCTGCTTTATGCTACTATGAAAAATGTTGAACTGTCTGTTTTTGTTTTGGTCTGTGGGAGCCAATAGTATTAACATTTCCAGTTTGTATAAAATAAGAAATCATATTGAAGCCATACACTCACCGGCCACTTTATAAGGTACACCTTACTAGTACTGGGTTGGACCCCCTTTTGCCTTCTGAACTGCCTTAATCCTTTGTGGCAGATTCAACATGGTACTGGAAATATTCCTCAGAGATTTTGGTCCATATTGACATGATAGCATCACAGTTCCTGCAGATTTGTTGGCTGCACATCTATGATGCGAATCTCCTATTCCACCAAATCTCAAAGGTGCTCTATTGGATTGAGCTCTGGTGACTGTGGAGGCCATTTGAGTACAGTGAACTCATTGCCATGTTCATGAAACCAGTCTGAGATGATTCATGCTTTATCACATGGTGCATTATCCTGCTGGACGTAGCCAAGATGGGTACACTGTGGTCATAAAGGGATGGACATGGTCAACAATAATAATCAGGTAGGCTGTGGCATTGCCACAATGCTCAATTGGTACTAATGGGCCCAAAGTGTGCCAAGAAAATATCCCCCACACCATTAGACCACCACCACCAGCCTGTACTGTCTGACTCTACCATCCAAACATCGCAGCAGACATCGAGACTCATCAGAGTAGACAACATTGTTCCTATCTTTTTTTGTCAAATTTTGGTGAGCCTGTGCGAATTGTAGCCTCAGTTTCCTGTTCTTAGTGACAGGAGCGGCACCCGATGTGGTCTTCTGAAACCTAGAGATGGTTGTGTGTGAAAATCCCAGTAGATCAGCAGTTTCTGAAATACTCAGACCAGCCTGTCTGGCACCAACAATCATGCCACATTCAAAGTAACTTAAATCACCTTTCGTCCCCATTCGGATGCTCGGTTTGAGCTGCAGCAGATTGTCTTGACATGTCTACATGCCTAAAAGAGTGGCTGCCATGTGATCGGCTGATTAGAAATTTGCGTTAACGAGCAGTTGGACAGGTGTTCCTAATAAAGTGGCCGGTAAGTGTAGAAGACAGCAATTGAACTTGGTTGAGAGAGATTGCACATTCCACACTTTGTATTGAATATTGAAAGTTGCACAGTTTGTGTTCCTGTGCAACCCGTAGATAAGACAATTATGGACAACCCCAACTGGGGCTTTAGACCCAGCTTTTGAGATTGTTTATTTAAAAGTGCACTCACATTAGGCTATCCGAACCGTGGCTGAGGGCATTTGACCCCCAAATCCTGGGTTGTTTGACAACTGTGTGCAATCCATTTCCTGCCCGGTGTGGTTTATTTGGCTTACGCGTTTATTGTGAATGCAAAGCATGCATGATCTCAAAACTGAAGATGTGTTGTGATGTCACTTTAAAGGGACAGCTTCATATTTATCTACAACTCATTTTTACTTCAATTGGAATTGTCATAATTTATCAAAGATGCAAACGCCTTACTACACTTTAGCTGCCATCTTCAGCGAACCTCAGTGAATACTTGCAGCATAATGACTTTTATGTAAATATATGGGTTCAAAAGTGGTGGATTTGTTTTGCTACTGCATCCCAAATGACTCCAAATAATACACAACAATATAACTTAAGCAATCTCCATTGTACTGAGCAAGAGTGCTTCTCTTCCTGTTTGTTTCTAATAGTCACATCGATAATGAAAGGTTGCTTGGGCTTGGAAAGTAAAAATGCACTGTGAGTGCAGGCCATTGGTGGAGTGGACAGGGGGGCAATCACACCCGGGCTCGGTTCAAGGTAATCATGTCTAGTGCGAGTACACCCTAACACATCATACTTGCATCAAGTATGCTAAGGCATTTGTACATGTTTCAGTATTTCCAGTCTAGATTAACATATCCAATGTAAAATATTTGTTTAAAGAGTAAAGCCTTTCACAATACAGATTTTGTTCATCAAATCTACATTTAAGCTAATTGTCAAGCATGTTAGAAATTAAAATGTAATCGTTAAAAGTAATATTCTCATATTGTAAGTTGCCAAAATCTTAGCCTGTGTTGTGTTGCTGTTCAAATGCAAGAGTTCAACATAAAACCTGCCCATGGACATGGACAGTGTTACAAAGAATAAATCAGCTTATGTTTATAAAGCTCTCGTTCTTATAAGTTTGTTACGAGCTAAGCATCTTTTTTTCTGACAGTGCTGTTCATAAATCTCAAGGTTTATTTATTTGTTCAGTTATTTATTTAGTCTTATTCTGTTGAAAGTGCACATTCTGATTGCGAGCATGTGTTGCAGATTTCTAGATTTATGTGATATCATTACCACTGATTCTCTAATCTAATTTCATCACAGAATTCAAATTAAACAAAGCAAATCTGAAAAATATTGTTAGGTCAGACGTAAGTCCTAAGGATGGTGCAGATTCCCAGAAACATTTTCATAACTTCTAGCAAAGCCTACATGTTTAAGTGGTTTTAAATGTTGCGTGATGGAATCATGGTGACTTTTTCCACATTATTAAAAATATTTTAAGTATTCTGACTTTAGACCTCACTCAGCCCCTCATATTTTTTCAAGATTGTTACCTTGTAATTTCAATGTCAATATCTTATATCTACTCTGGTATTCTAAAGATTTTACTCCAGCCAAATTGAGCGAATGAAATTTGTTTCAGACTCCTGGGATTTTAAAGTACTTGGATTTATGAGGGAAGTAAATATACATACCTGTGAGCATTATAGGTCAATGGTCCCAAATTGACCCATGGGACAGGGGAACATAAAAACATATTTATGCATCTAAGAGAGGGGCCCATTCTAACAAGCCCTGCCAGATATAGGACCTCAAACAAGCCTGCATACCAGTTTAATTATCTCAGATCATCTTGTACCATTACGCACGCCATAGACAAGCGGACTCCTGAACATGGGAATGAAATGTGGAAGTTTGATTCGAATCAGTCTGTGATATAATTCAAAGGCCACTTCGGATGTTGTGTATTTTATTCAAAGAGATCTTTCTCAGTTTTTATGGCAGCTCATTGAAGAGTAACCATGGGAGCAGACGTTTAATGTATGTTTTAGTCTGAGGCCTCTTTGAGCCTGTCATCATCAAGTTTTGCCCTTTGCTTTGATTTCCTGCACTAGTCCCATGCTTCATGGTCCATGAATGTGCGATGATTTATTTAGAGGTCAGCTGCACCTATAAAAGATGAGTGACATGTGAGAGTATTGTTATACTGGACCACAAGCCTCTGGCTTTAAACTCACACACTGTAAAAAAATATCGGTAATTTAGCAGTTTTCCAAATTTTGTGATTCATGCTTTTTTCTCTCATTTATGTATGCATTTGAATTGCATTATGGGACCTTGATCTTTCCTTCAGCAACATTTGATGTTAAATAGTTAAAAAAAAGTCACTTTTATTGACATTTTTAATAGTTTGCAGTGATATATTGTCTGTATTGGTATTGCATTTATGGTACAAACATCTGGTAATAAACTGTCTTTACTTTTTCTGTTATTTTATAGACTACACACACACACACAAACACACTTTCTCTCTCACACTGGCCACTTTATTAGGTACACTGTCCAACTGCTTGTTAACACAAATTTCTAATCACAAGGCAGCAACTTAATGCATTTAGGCTTGTAGACATGGTCAAGACGATCTGCTGCAGTTCAAACAGCTGAACCGGTCCATCACTTTATGACCACAGTGTACCCATCTTCTGATGGCTACTTCCAGTAGGATAACGCCACATGTCATAAAGCGTGAATCCTCTCAGACTGATTTCTTGAACATGACAATGAGTTCACTGTACTCAAATGGCCTCCACAGTCACCAGAGCTCAATCCAATAGAGCACCTTTGGGATGTGGTGTAACAGGAGATTCACATCATGAAGTGCAGCCGACAAATCTGCAGCAACTGTGTGATGCTATCATGTCAATATGGAACAAAATCTCTGAGGAATATTTTCAGTACCTTGTTGAATCTATGTCACAAAGGATTAAAGCAGTTCTGATGGCAAAAGGGAGTCCAACCCGGTACTAGTAAGGTTTACATAATAAAGTGGCCGGTGAGTGTATATTTATATGTTGTTTAATAATAATAGTTTATAATTTTAATAGTTATTAAAAGTTACTTTTTTAAACTGCAGAGTTGACAGAGCAGAGATGATAGTCCCATAATGCAATTCATAACCGTGAAATGAATACATCTGTGAATTACAAAATACGAAAGCTGTTAATTAACGAATACTTTTTATTGGCCAGTCGAATGTTTCAAAAAGAACAACAAACAATGAAAAAACTTACTTTAGACACTTGATTTATAAAAAGAGGCAATAGATATGATGTGATGATTGTCATATATCCTCAGGAAATCAGTGAAAATGCCATATATAAAAAAAAAAAAAATGTTACGAAGTCATTTTAGCTTGTTGCGCGGTCATTTATTTTGATTGTGGCTAGTTTAGAGTCACTCAGACATTTCCACTTTATGGTTTTATATGAGTTGCAGAACTTTACTTTGAACCTCAATTTTCTTCCTTTCATGATAAATGCATGCAAGGAATGGGTCGTCATCTCATCACACTGTGAACAGTCACAAATCAAGACAATCAATCAGAGCATAGTTATACAACCCCATGAATGATTCTCAGCTTGTCCGGCTGTCTTCCACATGTGCATTATGGGTAGCATGCATAATTTGCTTATTTTTTAACACATTGGTGGGGGTGCTTATTCCTGAAACCCCAAAGTACTCACATGTGCCTGGGTTTCTTGTTTAAACGAACACCTTCCTCTCCAGGGCTGATGCAGAATGATTTCCTCAGATTGTGTTTAGGCCCTCTAGGGGCAGGAAACAGGAAATGGAGGTCAGCAGTATGGTGTTAAAGCATGGCTCTGACAAAAACGCTTAGTGACAGTTGGCGGGGCTTGGAGAGCACCCGTTAATGCGTCTCTTCCGCACAGTATTTGTCTTCTCACAGACAGACGGTTGATTTAGCATGCAAAGATGATGACCGATAAGAGCTAGGCAGAGAGGACTCGTTAAGTATTCTCCCATCACCGTCTGGCCTAGACGTTTGCTCAACCTCTGCGCACCCTGAAATCTACACCAGCCTCGCATAGATTTTGCTGCTTGTATAAACCCAGTAGAAGGTCTGAGAAAGAATCCAATACTCCCACATATTTTTCAGTTAACCAAACATCATTAAAGTTCCATCATTATGCTAATTTAAAGGGTGCTGGTTTTGTTTTGGAGGTCGCATGCAATCGGTTTACATGCATTACACAACACTGGTATAATATGCATGAATAATTTACAGTTGAAGTCAAAATTATTAGCCCTCTCATGATTTTTTTTTCTTTTTCAAATACTTTCCAAATGATGTTTAACAGAGCCAGGAATTTTCACAGTATTTCCTACAATATTTTTTCTTCTGGAGAAAGTCTTACTTGTTTTATTTTGGCTACAATAAAAGCAGTTTTCAATTATTATTTTTTTTAAACCATTTTAAGGTCAATATTTTTACCCCTCTTAAGCAATATTTTTTTAGTTTTTAGAGTGTCAACAGCAGTGGTCCTCAACCACTGGGTCCGTGGATCAATTGGTAACGGGCCACACAAGAAATCATTAATTATTTCTGTTTTATTTTTTATATGAGTCTGAATGATCTTTTATTTTGAAAATCTTTTATTTAGAAAAATGACCGTATTCTCTCTCTTACATCTCGGTCACGTGAGCACCCAAATTTAACACACAAGCAGCAAAATAAGTGACAAACGGACGTCTTTGGAAAGTTTCTTTGCTAAGGGGAAATTCGCAATGAAGGACCCGCGAACTGCCAAGGAACAGATCCACAAGCCATTTGTCAACAAATCAGGTGAATCCACCATGTCTGTGCAAGAAGATCAACAGCTGGAGTTTGCAAATGATGGTGGCCTTTTAGGGTCCATTTGAATATCGCATTCTAGAGTTTGCGCAAGTTCATTTTTTACAATACAAACGGCCCCGCTTTTTACAACTGACCACTCAACTTGATCATGGAATGTATAGAATATACACATTTCGGTAGACTAATTATCTTAGACAAACACAGAACAGCCAAACACTGCAGTGCTTTGTAATTTTGTCCATAAATAAAACTTGTTACATAGTGACAGCTTGTCGTCCTCTGAGAAAACGATCGGTCGCCTAGCGACCTATAAACCTCCAACTACCCAACACCAACCCCCCAGTTCCCACCCTATCCCCTCACAAAATGCTCATTATCATATCTAAATTTAACTTTGAGATGCTTCTTCAATCTACAGTAGTTGTACACACAGTAGGACGGTATAAGTGTTGTGCCTTGACCATCTTTGTTTTCAGGAACTTTGATGTGGAGGCTGAAGTATGAGAAGGAGCGCTGAATGGTTTGCTCTCTCCTGTTGTTTGTAATGTAATGGGCAGCACAAATGTCTTGACCTCAGGCTGTAGATGTTGCCATCCACTCTGCAGATCTCTTGCATGCCGCCATACTGACTGTAACCCCAAACTATGATTTTTCCTTCACTAAACTGGATTGATTTCTGTGAGAATCTTGGATCCATAAGGGTTCCAATAGGTCTTCTGCAGTATTTGTGATGATTGTGATGTATTATGTATTATAATACTATGCTATTTTCTGGATCCCTCTGTGCCAAAAGAGTCTTAAGTACATCATAATCGGTTATGGGCTGGTACTAAATGGATTCCAAATCATCCTAGTCTGCATCGCAATCCACCATAGAAATTTTGACACCCCTAGCATATTGGCTCCAGATCTAGCATCGTTTTTTTTTTCTCTTCGATAAATCCAGCAGGTTAGAACAACAGATATTTCTATTGAGAGCTGGTCTCAGTATTCTGTGGTTCAGCACAGACATGTACTGAGAAAATAAACTAGCTTGTTAGCAGTCATTAGTTTGCCAAATAGCTGTGCAAAAGAGAGGGATGCCAGAGTGTGTGTGTGTGTGTGTGTGTGTGTGTGTGTGTGTGTGTGTGTGTGCGCGCGTGTGTGCGTGTGTGCGTGTGTGTGTGTGTCGTCTATGTAGAGTAAATCTTGTAGGAATTCACTGCAGTAGAGGTCAGGGATTCAGTGTTTGGTCTCTGTGACACTGTGGTACAACAGTGTTCTCAAATAGGCCCAACAGATGACTTAAATATTCAAAATATGTGTGTCCAAAAGCGCATTTGAGTTGAAGAATTATTGTTTCTCCTTTCATCAATAATAATCTGTTTATTATTCCTACAGCCGTGGTTATTATCTGGGACATTCCAAAGCATTTCTTCTCCCACGCCTGATAATATTTGTAAACGGTGATGAAATATATGATGATGAAGCGAACAAATTTGGTGTAATTCATGAATTTTATCCTGTTTTTACGTCTGTTCCCATCATAAAAGAATGGCCGGAAGAGATTGCTGGATGAGGATCAGCTTTTTGAGGGAAAGAGGGAAAGACAAGTAATGCCTGAAACTCTATAATTGATGGTGTTTGATTTCCACTGTAATTAGCATTCCTTCGGATATTTGAATTTCTAACCTGGGCCTATCTTATATCCATGCTGCATTCCAAAAATGGCTGGCTGGCGTACAGGTCTACTAAACTGCCCCTGAATTGAGATTTGGATTGGATTGTGTTTAGCGTAACAGGCGCATTTCTCTCACACTCACACTTTTGGCTTTTTTTCTACTGTGGAACAACAAAGAAGATGTTTTGGGAAATGTCAGAGCTGCTTTTTTGAATAAAAAAGTAGATGGGACCAAAGTTTAACAAGGGAAAAAATCTCCACAAAAGATCAAAAAAATCTATCTATTACAGCCCATACAGTGTAAATAATCAGTTAGATTTTTCAGTACAATACAAAATTACAGTAGACGACATTAAAGTCAGCATGAACCGAAAGTTTCTGAGACTTTTATTTCAGTATGTTGAGGATTAATTAATTAATGAATTTCTGTCATGATCACTTTTGGGATTTAGTATTGTACTGAATATGTATATGGCAATTTTGATGTGTTCAGGCTTGGTGGAATAGACCTGCTACGCTGCTGCCGCTGCTTTGATTAATGTTGCAGAGCAAGTACTGAGACCTGCTACTGCCAGTATATTCACAGAGATGCCATCTGAGAATATAACATGCTGTTGTTGCAAACATAATATATATGTAACCCTCGCAGCAAATCTAAACACAGGTAGAGCTGGGGTGGAGGTAGGTCTCTGAAAACTCGCTGCTGCATAACAGCTTAGAATGACACTGAGAATTTAAAATGCTCAGGAGCGAGTTCATAGGCTGCCGAGGCGACAGAAAAAAATCTCCTGCGCTATGTGATAAATGACGGAGGAGCGCAGATTAGGTGACCTATAAGCCTGTGCGTGCACAGAGTTTCATGGCAGAAATTGTACTAATTGTTCACTTTTGTGTACATTTTGATTTGACGCAGACTTTAAAGAATGGCAATTTAAGGGTAGCTTATTTCCACTTTCCTTATTACATTCACTGTACAGTGTAGCCCTAATAAGTTGAAACTACTTAAATGATTTGAGGAAAGTGATATCCTCAGTTCGTAATGGGAAATCGACAACTCAATTAATTGACTTGACCAAATGTGGTCTCTTCATTGAATTAATTTAAATGTTTAAGTATAGATAACTTAAAATGGCTAATAGACTAAACTTCCAAATTTTTCAGCCTTTATAATCTTTACTTATATCAAAGTTAATATTTAATATAATTAACATCTAATTAACTACCTCGTAACATCTAATTTTTACGAGGTGGCTTGTTAGCCCAGCGCTCAACCCCACCCTGGAGGACCAGGACATACACTACGGACAATTTAGCTTACCCAATTCACCTATAGTGCATGTTTTTGGACTTGTGGAGGAAGGACTTGTGGGGCCGGAGCACTTGAAGGAAACCCACGCCAACACGGGGAGAACATGCAAATTCCATACAGAAATGCCAACTGACCCAGCCGGGACTCGAACCAGCAACCTTCTTGCTGTGAGGCAACAGCGCTACCCACTGCACCACCATGTCGCCCCTGCATGTATATCAATTAGGAAAAATGTATATAAGCATTTAAATATCTACTTACTAATTTAACTTTTCTCGTTCATCAGATGGGTTCAGGTAGTGCCTCGTTTATACTTCTCTTCAGCAAAATTCAGCATC
Source organism: Danio aesculapii (assembly GCF_903798145.1). NCBI lineage: Eukaryota > Metazoa > Chordata > Actinopteri > Cypriniformes > Danionidae > Danio > Danio aesculapii. Next base: position 37,106,884 of record NC_079453.1, on the reverse strand, counting down.
ATAAGCAAAATAACCACCTTGTGTCCACCTTATCGACCAATAAGCGCATTTTGTCAAAGCAGAATTTCAAGTGCAACCAATCATTTTAAACAGAGACATGGTGAATTGTTTAAAGAAATTAACTTGTTCATTAAAATTAAAAAGTTCAGTGAACTTAAAATATTAATTTTAAGTTTTTTGTTGCCTAATGAGTAAGTTAAACACACCTGTTTAAGTTTTAATACCAAAACTTGGTATTTTTAAAGGGGTGGTCCCCTACGAAATCATGTTTTAAACTTTAGTTTAAGTGTAATTACAGCTTACAGTTTAATTTTAAGTATTTTTCAGATAATTATAAAAAATATATAGCTAGCATTTGACAAAGAACAGCTTCCAGAATCTCTCCTAATTCAGTGCTGGATTCAGCTAGAAACTCCTCCAAATAACAAAGCTGTGGATTGTGAGCCACAACCTGTAAGTATATTATTTGTTAAATTTGATCAATTACATGCACAGTTTCTAGGGTTAACAGTATGTTGTAGCGAGGAAATGAACAAGGATGTAAACAACTGTTTAGCACCGTTAACAGTTTAGCTACAAATTCATATTTATTAGTGAAACCCCTGTAAAGCAGCGCTGCAGTGTCTCTCTATGCGGATACTTGCGTTCTACATCTCAAATAACAAACTTGCAAAAGATATGTGAACGTTTCATATTACTTACACATGCTTATTCCGGAAATATGTGAAAGACACTTGTCAGAGAGCAGGCGTGAGGTTCAACTGTGTTCTCTTAATTTTCTGCCAGATTCAAGCACAAAATGCTGCGGCTAACAGCTTTTCTGACTGACTGTTTACACAGTGCAAAAAGCACGTGCTTGAAGGCACGTTACACTTCCTGGCCGATCCGCGAATCACAGAACATTATGTTAGCTGACCAATCAGAGCCCCTTGAGGGCGGGCCTTTCAAAGGAACTAGGAAACATGACAGTCGTTTTCATGTTAGCGAAGTAGCTGTATACAATCAAAGTAAGATATATGAAAAAATAAAGATTTTCTACAAATGAAGCATGAGAACACATTGCTTTGCGTCTTATAAACACAACCAAGCCTTAAAAATACACCGTGGACTACCCCTTTAAATAATGTCAAGTTGTATTAACTCAATACCTTTAGTAATGACAACAGCTGGGTTTACAGTGTAGTAATAGCAGTGAATTATGCTTACCTTAAATCAAGCATATTTATTCAAACCATAAATTAAGTACAGAACATGTTGTTTGGGTGAAATATCATATATTTCACACTTCTGTTTCTCATGTACATTCTAGCTTAAACCTTCATATTTCGGTTTGCAAGAGAGAGAAAAGACCATGTTTTGCTTTCACGGTGTTCAATAATATTGTATATGAAACACATTTTCTCCTTCAGTCATCCAAGGACAAGCTTACATTCTTCCCTTTTCCTTCAGTCTTTTACTGGATATTTAGAAGGCTTTCTTTATTCTTTTCCCAGGGGCGGCTAGATAAATATTTAGCGTGTGCCCAGTCCAAGCTTGTGTCCTATCAAAAGCTTTTTTCAAGACTGTTCGCAGGTGCTCTTCCAAGTTCGCAGCTTAGGAAATGTTTTGTTTTGTGAGGTTGATCGATAGGGCAGGAAGCAGAATGGACTCTAGCCATGGGCAGAGAACCATTCTGAATTTGGCCACCGGCTTAGGCCGCATGTGTAATTCCAGGGCAAAATGATCGTTTTCCTCCTTTTGATCGCACATCAGATGGTGTTTGTCTTGTAAGTAAATAATCAACAATGGAAATATACTAAATAAAAGCTACCCATTGTGCAAAAATGAACACAAAAATGCTAAATTACATTGTGTTGCTTTTTGCTTCTATTTCTATCCAGTAAAACAACCTCATATATGTGGTGAAGTGCACAAGTCTCTGCAAGTCATCTTCACAACATCTGGTGTAGGGGAAATCTATCCACCAATATTACAAGCAATGTTGTAAATTTTGCTCGAATGGACTTCTCTGCCTTTGCAAATGACAAGGCTAAACTGAACCTTATGTTTATTCAAGACGATCAGTAAAATCCCCATATCCCGAAACACCAGCTGCCCTTCACAGTTTTATTTTTGAGCAGGCCTGAACAGTCCCATAGCCTTGCTACCTCAACCATGCCATAATACTTTCCCCTTTCCCGTTTTCAAAAACATTTATCCCTCTCTCTGGAGTTTATATGACTTGAAACTATTGCAAAAATGTGTCTGTCTGTTTCCTTTTTAGGACTTGTGAGACATAATCCCCTTCTGTCTTTTTCATTCTTCGCTAATGCAGTGGGCACTAGGGCACATGTCTGGACTTCTGTACGTAAAAGTCAAATAAATCAGGTTGGGATACACTATGCTACGCCGACTGTTAAGAGTGCCGGTGAGATGTTTGTAATAGTTGGCATTGTCTGGAGTGGAGACCCCCAGAGTCTATATGCACAATAAAATAAGGTTCCAGATTCCCAGTCTGGCACATTTCCTTTTGCAAACACCTCTTTTTATGCTCCCCCTCTGCAGACCCTCTTGATGTTGATGTAACTGTTGTGCCTTCCATGTCTGTTGCTCCAAACTTAAAGGAGGTAGGTTATAATACAGGAGGGAACATTTTGTCTAAATTATATGCCATGGTAAAGACCATTTATTAGAATTTGCTTTGTTGTAAGTGATGATTTGTTGATATATATACCAACTGATAATACAGATTACTTTTGGTTTGGGTTTTAAAAATTATGATGAAAGAAAATTATATTCCTGTAGTGCAAACAATAGAAAATAGTGCTAACAGCAGCAATAATGTATTACTTGAATGCAAATAGGGCAGCACGGTGGCGCCGTAGGTAGCTCTCTCACTTCACAGCAAGAAGGTCGCTGGTTCGAGCCTTGGCTGGGTCAGTAGGCATTTCTGTGTGGAGTTTGCATGTTCTCTCCGTGTTGGCTTGGGTTTCCTCCGGGTGCTCCGGTTTTCTCCACAAGTCCAAAGACATGCGCTATAGGTGAATTGGGTAAGCTTAAATTGTCCGTAGTGTATCTGTGTGAATGGAAGTGTATGGGTGTTTTCCAGTGATAGGTTGCTGCTGGAAGGGCATCCGCTGAGTAAAAACATATGCTGGATAAGTTAACGGTTCTTTCCGCTGTGGTGACCCCAGATTAATAAAGGGCCTAAGCCAAAAAGAAAATGAATGAATGAATGCAAATAATGCACGCTTGATTATTATGTGTTTGGAAACAGACAACTGTGCACTAGAAAGATGAGTTCTTGTCCAATGTCTGTGCTTTTCCTCTTCGAAAGTTCTGAGCATTAAAAAAGTATTTATATTCAATTAAAAATACAATTGCATTTATCTTTTAAGCCCCTCAAAGATCAATTTAAATGTCTACCATTCCCAGGTTTTCCTAACAAAAATAAAAGGTAAATAAAGGGAAAATAAAAAGGTTACTGCAGCAACAAGGTAAAAGTAGTCCTATTCCATAGGACAACTACAGATTTCTGCCTCAACTTTCAAGATTTCTGCCTCAACCAGCCCAGGCTCATTCTGAAAACGTACCACTATATTCATTTCTGGAGATTGTGAAATACGTCCTAGGAGCTACGTTTTTTTGCAGTTTAATGTTTTCGCAAGTCCACCAGAGGCTGCTGTGTACACCTTTTGAGATCTAAAATTTCTCTGGCTAGTGCCATTCGCATCTGCTCTTTTCGCATGAATCCTTTTCGCATAAAGGCTGCTGTTGACTGACTGACCGACCAATTGACCCTGTTGATAGTGTGGAGACACCGAGTACTTTTTTAAAGCAAAACTAAGGCCCTACGGTAGTATTTTTAAAAAAAACTACCCATGTTTTTTTCTACGTAGTTTGGTTATTTGTCCACACAAAAAAGCAGTATCAGGTGACTGAAACAAAGTGAAGATTTTCCAAATCTCCAGTTAAAGTGTGGTCGTTTGGCCACTAAAAAATGTTTCCTCATGATGTGAGGGAGTGTGCATGCTATGTTCTTTTTTCAGATTTTCCAACATGGCTTTATTCATCCTGAATTCACACCAAACTCATTAGATGCGTTCGTGGAAAACGCATAGCACATGCCATGTCATTTGTGCCATGCGACAGTAATTTGACTCGCATGAAGACTTTTATTTTGCCGAACCTTTAGCATGCTTATTCTGTTGGTTCAGCATGCCTTTAACAATGCATCACAGTGTATTGTTGCACTTTCATGAGCACTGAGATTTTGTTTTTTAAATGAAGGCGAGGAAAACTCACCTAAGCGTGGACTTGCCAGGAAGACTTAAACTCACTATTGCCATTCCTTATGATATTAGCAAGAAGAAATTATTTAACCCCAGTTCACCCCATATCATCTTTTTCCCATTCTAAAACTTGTAAAATCCAATAAAACCACCTACTTTTACACTCATACTGTGGTGTAAGTGAACTTTCTATGAGACATTATTATAAATATACAACTATTTTAAACTGATGGCATGCCAGGTAACACAAACTATAGTCAACACTTCCTAAAAACAAACAGTAGCTTTGTGTTTGTGTATTTGAACAGGTGATCCTAATAAGTATATGTGTTTTATGAGACTGTGGGACAACAAAGGGACCCTCATTCATCCTGCTTAGAAAGCAAACCAGAGCTCATCCTTGAGGCAAAGGTCATTGAGAGTTCAGATCGAGTGCCAAGAATCCTTCTGTTAGCAGAACTATTACTGAGTAGACTGGGTTATTGTCGTGTCACCACATTCATTTTTAATATTGCTTCCAAAATCGGTTTTTCCTGATGAAACTCCTTCAATACTGGGACAGTGTTTTGACATAACAGCAAACAAGGTCTGACTCTGCATTTGGCTTTGCATCATCCTGGCAAGCACGACAATGCTTTATAATTACATGTAAAATACTGTTTATTGTAGCATTAATCTCCACTTACAAAACCCTAAAAAAAACAATCGTGATTTTAGAAAAGGTCCTCAGTGACTTAGCTGAACATTAAACTTAGTTTTTAAAACAGAGTGTTGCCTAAACGGTTTTTAATAAGAGGTTTTAATCAGTTAAACTGAGAGTGAGAAGAAAAAGCACATAGTTAACATCTAGCTGCTAAAGCTGTCAGTGATCAAACACTTTAATTTAAGTGTTTTAATTTATTTTTTGTAAAATTAATTTTGAGAAGTTTGTCTTCAATGTGGCCTAATGTGACCTGGTTATTTTGGCAACAACACAACATTCTCTGATATGAGAATCTCTTATTCCCTGATGATTCCCTTCACCTTTATATGTTCCATGTGTGTTTTTTCACTCTGGCAAGGTGGCTATGATATTTTTTCCATGGTGTAAAAGACTCATGACCACACCACATTAAAAGTCTGGGTATGAAATCTTAACCATTTAGTATAAATTAAGATGGCAAAGGCTATTCGTTGTGCCTTTGATCAGCCATTTTTATTTTTCCACTCCTTTACCTTACAAATTCCTGTTGTTTGAGTGCCATCATCAGTGTCGTCTTTAATTATACAGAGAATTATCCTAGTAGCACACAGGCACTGCAACACACATTTGGAATTATTTAGTTCTTCATTTTTTTCTCCTAAATATGGGGAGATCTCATCTCTCTTTTGTGCGCGCTTGGAACAAATATGTTATAAAAAATGTGACAGGTTTTTGAGAACGACCCTTTTCTGTCCATCATCCATAAAATGCATGAGTAGTTCACCCAAGAAATGGAAATTCTCAATCATTAGCTTGCAAACAAGGGTGGCTATTTCTATAATAACAAAAAGGGGGAATTTTGCAGGATTCTAATAATGTTTTATGTAATTTGTAAGGTATTCAGTGAACGCAGTTAGGATGATAAGGCTTGAATTAAATAAATAAATCATAAGAAGACACAGAAGTGGCACAAAAGCTGTGTTAAATGATCAAGTGTATTGATACACACTGTTCAGTGCTGCTCAAGAATGGATTTACATTGCAGTAACCATTTGATCATTTTATTACAGAAATGTTTTAAATGCACTGAATACACAACCATGAAAATATACTTTAAATGTGAATTTAAAACTGCCATTGTTTTAACAAGTGAGTCATCATTGAATCATTCAAGTGATTCGGTAGCTGGATTTATCAATGGCCTGTTGAATTACTGATTCACCCGATTCATTAAACATTGCCAAATCACCAAGAGTGAAAGCGAGAATCATAACTTAACTATAAATCTGCCACTAGTAGGTTGCTGTAAGTCACTAGAGTCATAGATTCACTTTTTTTTTTTTTACCAATACTTGATTCATTCAGGACCAAATCAAGTGACTGTGCATCCCAAATTGCATATTTATGCACTATTCTATGCCATGTTACTGCATGTAAGTAGACACTTCATGCACTCAAGGGTTCGACTCACATAGCGGAATGGGCGGAGCTATCAGGCACTGACATTTATTCATTTATTTTAGATTGTGCAAGCAATTCATATATCATGCTGTTGAATGTGTGTAGTGTGCAATTTGGGACGCAGTGACTCTCTTTATAAATCATTTATTGTAATCACTGACTCACTTAATTTGTTCAAAAAAGCTGAATCATTCAGGAACAAAACACCATTGTTAGCCTGGGGAAATAGTTGCTGTTTGAATACAGTTGCTGTAGATTTGTCGGATACACATCCATGATGCCAATCTCATCCCACCACATCCCAAAGGTGCTCTATTGACATCTATCATAGGATTGACATCTAGTGACTGTGCAGGCCATTTGAGTACAATGAACTCATTGTCATGTTCAAGAAACCAGACTGAGATGATTGGCGCTTTTTGACATGGAGCGTTATCCTGCTGGAAGTAACCATCAGAAGATGGGTACACTGTTGTCATAACGGGATGGATATGGTCAGCAACAATACTCAGGTAGGCTGTGGCATTGACACTATGCTCAATTGGCACAAAGTGTGCCAAGAAAATATCCCCTACACCCTCACACCACACCCACCAGCCTGAACTATTGATACAAGGCAGGATGGATCCATGCTTTCATGTTTTTGATGCCAAATTCTGACCCGACCATCTGAATGTCACAGCAGAAATCGAGACTTATCAGACCAGGCAACGTTTTTCCAATCTTCTATTGTCCAATTTTTGTGGGCCTGTGTGAATTGTAGCCTGTTTCCTATTCTTAGCTGACAGGAGTGGCACTTGGTGTGGTCTTCTGCTGCTGTAGCCCATCCGCCTCAAGGTTATACGTGTTGTGTGTTCAGAGATGCTCTTCTGCATTCCTCGGTTGTAACGAGTGGTTATTTAAGTTACTGTTGCCTTTCTATCAGCTCAAACCAGTCTGGCCATTCTCCTCTGACCTCTTGCATTTGCGCCCACAGAACTGCCGCTCACTGGATGTATTCTCTTTTTCAGACCATTCTCTGTAAATGGTTATGTATGAAAATCCCAGTAGATCAGCAGTTTCTGAAATACTCAGACCAGCCCATCTGCCACCAACAATCATGCCACGTTCAAAGTCACTTAAATCACCTTTCTTCCCCATTCTGATGCTCTGTTTGAACTGCAGCAGATCTTCTTGACCATGTCTACATGCCTAAGTGCATTGAGTTGCTGCCATGTGATTGGCTGATTATAAATTTGCGTTAACGAGCAGTTGGACAGGTGTACCTAATAAAGTGGCTGGTGAGTGTAATTATTTAATAGAGATAATTCATTACTAGAGGAAAGTTGACAATATTGTATTTAAAATATCATTTCATATAAACTTTAATAACTTTACTCATTTATTTATAAAATAGCTACTACTGGATCAAATATAAAGTAGTGATGATCTTAAAATGGGGACAAATAAGTGTCAGACTCATGTCTGCACTAATAAACAGACATAGTAATCATGGTCACCTTATTTCACATCTAAATGAGAAGATATTTCAATGAATGTTTCAGTTGATTGTCAGTACAGTGGAATCCAAAAGGTTTCATGCAGATATAATAAATTTATAAAAGTTGCGTGTGTGGTCCAACCAGACCAAAACATGTGGACACAGTTACTGTATAGGTTGATTATTTTCAATTGTCGAATGATCAAAAATATCTGTGAACTCTCTTTACCACCCTCTTCAGACGCCAATGGATTTTAATGGCATTCCCTAGATTCTTGGGTAGCAAGGCTGGTGTTTCCGTATTTCACGGATCTCAATGGTGTGACAAACGAAATCTTTGCTGGAATTCCTGGCAGGGAGATCAGAGGATGTGATTTATTGGGATGTACTTTCTGTATCATCGGGGGACTGGAGAAGCAGCAGAGGCAGCCCCCTTTGATGGAGCGTGTAGGGAGTGGCGCTCTCCTTAACCTTGATTCAGCAAAGTTGATCCCTCTGGGGGTTTGGACAGGCTGAAGCACGTGCCCCGTGTCACTGAGGTTAATATATTACCCTTAAGCATTAAATGCTCTGTTTAGCATTAGCATTGTGTTACTTGTAACTTCTCCTGTGTTCTTCTGCGGTACACCAGAGAAAATGTAGCATACATTGTTGCTGGAAGCCCATTTCATCCTTTTAAAGCTACTTATCGTTGTTTAAAGGCTTTATTTTGTTCTTTAAGACATTTTTTCATGGTTTCCTTTCTAGTTTAAGCTTCCATTGAAATCTAAGAGGCAATTCGGTTTCAACTATTAACCTGTGTCCAAGAACACACAGCCAGTTTTTCATATTCTTACTTTTTTTATTCATCTGATGTATTATGTGTGGCTTGTCAAAACCCAATTTACAACAGATACCACAGTGACCCAAATGTCTTTGTGTAATATTTTCACTTGATTTTCCTTTTGTTCTCTTTGGAAGCCTATTTTTGCACTGTCACACTTATGTGAGATTTACTATTGCCATTACGGGAAGTAAAGTCACGATTTTTCAAATGCACAATTATACTTCGATTTTATACACGTCCAGTGTTTGCTCAGTTTCTCAGTAATGCTTTAGAATAATGGTTCAGTAGTCAATGTATTTACAGTACTTAAATTAAGTATGAATAATCTGAATGAAGCATTTATTAATCATAGTTCAACATTTAGTAATGTATCATTAACATCCAAATTCATGCTTGCTTACATTAGTTAATTAATATATTCATTCATTCATTTTCCTTCGGCTTAGTCCCTTTATTCATCAGGGGTCGTCACAGCAGAATGAACCTCCATCTTATCCAGCATATGTTTTACACAGCGGAAGGGCATATATTACCCTCTATATTACCGCCTATGCTATCTTAAAAAAATCTTTATGATGGGGAGCCAGTGGCTGGGATGCACAAGAAAAGAATCCAAAAAGCCACTCTGGTGATATCCTTACGTTCTTTTTTTATTTACAACCTCCTTACTGCTGCTATACGGCACTCATATTCACATGTGTTGTTATTCTGACCTGAAGTGACAAGCACAAGCGCGTGATTTCGTTCACCAGATTCTATGGCCTCTCTCATAACTACACTCGCAGAAATAAAGGTACACGAGCTGTCACTGGAGTAGTACCTTTTCAAAAGGTACACATTTGTACTTGAAGGGTCCGTATTGGTACCTCAAAAGTACACATTAGTATCTACAAATTTTAAGAGGAACACTTTTGTACTTTTTAGGTACTAATATGTACCCTTGAGGTATTAATATGGACCTTTAGGTACAAATTTGTATCTTTTGTAAAGGTACCACCCCAGTGACAGCTCTTGTACCTTTTATTTCTGAGAGTGTAGGATACCATCAACTGTTTTTTTCAGAGGATGACAAATGGACAAACCATTGCTGCAGCTCCGATGCAAGTTTATGGAGAAAAGTAAAAAGCACAGCAGTGTTTAGGTTAGGACTGGACGATATGGCAAAAATGTATATCATGATATATTTCTTCATTTTGGTCCATACGATATAATTGCGATATCGATATGGACAATATTAAAAAGCCAGGAAAAAAACTGCTAAGAATGCACACAATGGATGTCTGTACCCACACATGTCTGCAAACTGAATTTGTAAAGTCTATAATACCTCCAGGCTCTTACAACTTATTTTAAAATTAAAAACAGTACAAAAAAAAATTCAATTTTTTTTTGTATTTAGCCTTTATAAACAAGAAATGTGAAATAAACTACCAAATAAATAAAACTCTCAGACTCAGCTTATATAATATATATAAATAATATATCAAATTAGCTTGACCAACATGATGAACAGAAACTTTTTATCAAAATAATACCAAAATCTTACAATTATGACACCCACATTGTAAAAAAACTGAAAAAGAATAATAATTATAATAATAAAAATGAAAAAGAGTATGGGCTACGTTAATATTTGCTATAGAAAGTTTTTTGAGTGTATTCATAGTTCTGGTTGCTCTTCATCTTGAACGTCCTTTAAGGGTTCTATCTCTCTATTATATTTGTGTATAATTACCCAATTAAATTAAAAAGGTTTAACAAAAATATTTCTTATATATTTTATATAGTCTATTTATATACACTAATATTTTATATTATTTTATATAAAACATTTTCATTAATTAACAGATTTAGTACGTCTATTAATCGCATTCTTTCTATTTCATCAGCTTTGCAATAACCATATTCCTAATAAATGTTTGTGAATTTTATTTTGTAAGTTTGCGTGAGTGCTATACCAGCATGCAGCGAGTTTATGTGTGTCTGAGTGTTAATTTAGGTGTTTATGCGAGGATCGTGTATATGCAAGGAAGGATCGAGTTGTACATGTTTGTGTTAATGTGGGTGTTTATGCAAGGATCGACTTGATATCTACGTGCCTGTGTATGCATGCATCAAGTTTATATGCAGATACGCAAGTTTCATACATGTTTTGACCATTCAACAGTATAGGTGTATATGCGAGTAATTTATAGGTGTATGTACACCTGTTATGTATGTGTTGATGAGCGAAAACTCTTGACAACTGAAAGTTACTGACTGTTGTGTCTTTAATATGGTGTAAAGATTATTATGCATTATTGAAACATCAAAGAGGACGCAGCAAAGAAATATCACTTATAAATTAAAACTACTTTATTATTTTATGCAACACCTTTACATTGAAAAGGGATACATAAGGGCGATCATAAGCAAAAGACCCCTAACCAATAAGGTGTTTTATGGTATAGCTTTAAACTGATCTTTAACTGACCAGCAATATGTTTTTCTTTCCCTTATTTGTTTATTTATTTTTTTGGCACATGTACTCCTTGTGATTGGAAAACTAGTGTAATGGTGGCACGCCATCTTTACCAGACTCGGGTAAACTCCGCGACTCCTTTCACTCCACTCGGAAGCCCCAGCTGGCCCTCTTTGGCCCAAGGTAGGGGTGTCCAAACTCGGTCCTGGAGGACCGGTGTCCTGAAGAGTTTAGCTCTAACCCTAATCAAACACATCTAAACCAGCTAATCAAGCTCTTACTAGATATACTAAAAACTTCCTGGCAGGTGTGTTGAACCAAGTTGTAGCTAAACTCATCAGGACACTGGCCCTCCAGGATCGAGTGTGGACACCTCTGGCCCAAGGTATTCGGTAGGCCGAAAAAGGCCGCCCGCTGGCCCCGAGGAAGCCCTGCTTTGGCCTGATCAGGCCCCGGAAGTGACTGGCACGCTCGCTTTAGGCACGATAGTGGAAATGCGTTTATTGAAGGATCTGCTGTAATGTTTTAGTGCCATAAACTGCAGGATTTTCAGGGGTCTTCAGGGGTAAAGTCCATGGCAGGAGAAAATATTAATCTTTATGTTTGGCTAACCAGTGTATATTTGTTGTAACCAGTGTCATATGGTGTAACCAATGTTTTATGTTGCACAAACTGTGGTGCATTTTTTTAAATGGGCTTGAGTTTCAATAAATGTATGAACTGATAGAATGAGTCTAGTATAAAAACTAATGAAGATTATAAAATACCAATTAATCTACGTAATAGCACAAGAAATTTAGTTTTTCTGACAAAAAGTTTGTTTTTTTATGATTTCAAATTAAAGTGCAGCTGCCTCATGTCTCTTATGTGTTCCCAGGTTTATGAAACATCAACATCAGAAGGAACTCATATTGTTTTAAGGGCCTCTCGTGCACCCACTTTGGAACATTACTACGACCCTGGTGCTCCCGTTCAGAGAACGCTAATGAGAGAACCTTTAAGGCCAGCCATTGCGGGCTCTGAATTTGAGTTTGAACTCTTGCCATTCCCACCACAAAAGCCCCAGCCAAGTAATTCTGATTCATTTTTGGCAGTCCTGATACCAAAATTTTCCCTTCTTCCCCCATACTCTCTTTTTATTGATTTCAGTGTTCCTCTCCTTTTGCTAACATGACCCTAGAGACCAAAAGTGTTTGCTATGCTCAGAGACGGTGTAGAATCAAGTGTTATGAAACGCTGATTTTTATGAAGGTTTTGGGGTAGGTCCATTAGGTTCTGAAGAGACACATAAGGGTTTACATGTGTTTTATGGTTGTATATGAAGCACAACGCAATATGTGGGTCCCATAATTACAAACATAGTTTCTTCCTTACAAAAGCATCCACTTGAACAATAAGACAACCCAACATGCAATTTTAATCTACAGTAGTCAACATTTGAAGTGGATCAAAATAAAATTTCAAAATTGTCCTAAAACAAGAATGGGTGTTGTTGAATAGTTTTAGGACTGCTTTGATGAAAGGTTTTGATCCACTTCAAATGTTGACTGCTGTATATGCTGTATATATTCACTCAACACATATTCAAATTTAAACCACGTCTTCTACTTTTTTAGGAGAATTGATGCACAGTTTTAAAATGTGACAGAAACCTGGAGTGATTTAAGACAAGTGTTCCCAAACTTTTCTAGAAGGGTATAAACTGAGGTTGGAGCCAGCTCCAAGTGGGTGCGCCCTCAAACTTCAAGTGGGTTGTATAAACCTGGAGTTTTTATTTATTTAATGTATTGTACATGACACAGAGTCCAATATTGTGCTTTTTGAATGTCTACACCTACCCCAACCCTAAACCCAACCTCAGAGTAACCTGTTGTGTGTTATTAACATCTACATCTACATCTACCCCAACCCTAAACCCAACCACACAGTAACCTGTTGTGTTTTATTTACATCTACATCTACCCCAACCCTAAACCCAACCACACAGTAACCTGGTGTGTTTTATTAATATCTGCTCCTCCTACACCACCCTAACCCAACCTACTTGTGGTTTAAGTCACTCCCACTTGGAGGTCACCCAACCTACTTGCGGTGTAATCCCTCCCACTTGGAGGTCTCCGGGCTGCATCGATACCTATTTGAACTTTTCAGCCAGCGACCCCAATATTCTCTGAGGTAGTCATGAATATATAAACCTTGCACACAACGGTGCACACATACCAATATAGGCCTAAGTCTATTCATTGTTTAATTTTGGAGAACGCTACCTGGAGACCATCCTCCATGTTCAGTAGTGGCATGTATTCATTTTTAATATATGTGAGTGCCATAAAGGTGTCAGAAAGTTTAACCTGGTGACATAAAATCAACGTGCTGCATCTCACGCTATTGCCGTGTCTTTAATATGATTTAATCATCCCAGGGGTTGCCAAAAAAATAAAAATAAAGGCTGATGGCTTTTTATTTGCATGTTGTTTTTTAATGTTTATTATTAACATGGTAACAGTGTTACTATTAACTCTTTTGTTCTTCAGTAGGCGATGGATAAAATTTGGTCATTCTAATAGTTTAATAAAATTAATTAGATTTTTGGATATCGCCAAGTAACCAGTGTTAATTTCGTTGACAAAACATTTTTGTCATAATTTGTGTGACAAACAAGTTCCTACAGACTAAAATGATGATGACGACAACTATAATAAATATACACGAGGGACGTTTTTTGGAAAATATCAAATCAGAATTAATCACACGCGCACACACACACACACACACATTTGAAAAGTAACTGACCCACAGTAGACATGGGATGCAATTACGTTATCTTTCATAGGGGCGTCTGTCTGCTTGATTAACCTATGTATAATGAGATGGCAACAGCTGAGAAAAAAAGAAGATTCACGTTTGATGTCAAGACAAAAAGACCGCAAACCGTATGGGGAGTTAAAAGCTAATAAAATTAACCAATGTAAAGCGACATCAGGCCGTAGAATCATCCCGAACTTCACAGTAAACTCGATCTTTTTTATTTACTCGATTGTGTGCTTTTGCTAAACTGAAACATTGTAGCCTCTCGCTGACTTTTAGAGAACTGACTCCTTTAGATTGTAAATTAAACATTATTTCATCGGTAACATGATCATGGCATTCATTTTCGTGAGCATTCGTTTTCTCATGCGTATATTTTAGCTGTGGCTACAGTTTAGCTGGCCTGATCTAACTCGCGCTAGGTTCACATCTGCAGTCTGCATTTCCCTTGACTGGTTAAAAAGACTAGTAGTTTACCATGTTAAAATAAAGGGTTTGCTAAATAATTGCAAAGTCCTACTTTTCAGTAGTCTACTGTTCTTGCCGACACATAATTTTACATACTGTAGTACGTATGATATAAATAAACAATGCATATCTCATTTTTGGTCTTCAATGGAAAAGCTATATTCCATATTTTAATTAGACTGTTTGATTTAATTTTATTTTGTATAAATAAATGTATAAAATATTTAATTCAATTAAATTAAACCAAATATATTTTAGTCAACTAAATATAGAGTAGATTTAGTCGACTTAAATCGTATGCAATTTAGTCGACTAAAACTAGACTAAAACTAAAATATGACTAAAACTAAAATGAAATTTGGTCAAAAAGCTAAAACTAAATCAAAATTTGCTGTCAAAATGTCGACCCTCACTTTGTGAACCACTGATCTAAATGAAGCTGCATAATATAGCACAATAACAAAGAACGTAAAGAGCGAAACAGTCCATAGACAGTCCAGTATTTACAGCAATAAATGGACAATATTATTATTAATATTGATCTCTACATTTTTTTTTAATTCAAGGAAACTAGTACCTGCAAAACAAATAAAAACATTGCCGTTCTAAAGTGGTTAAGATAAACGATGTTTGGCACACTTCCTACACTTTCAGGAAACACGGTCATTCCAGTTGGTCTAACAGTGCATCGTACTTTGGTTGCCAAGCAGTGAGTTACGTTGTTGTTCGGGAAATGCATCCCAAACGGGTGGCCAGTTCAAAAGAAGGGGATCCATCTGTGTAAACAACACCTCATTGAGGGGAGTTATTAATTAACCTCAGTCATTTGCCAAGGATTTATCTGATCCCCCTCCCACTATCTGATTCCAGCTGACTGGAGGCATTCAGTGTGGTAAAAAACCGCATGGACGTATGCCCTGTCTACAGAGGGCTCAAGACCAAGTTGACCATAAATCTCTCTGACGCCCACTTACAGTGCAGACTTCTTGCCACAACCACCAGCCGCCCCCACCCCTGTCTGAGAAGAGAAAGAAAGGGCCAATGTGGTTACAATTTATTATTTCATCAACATTCTGTCAAACAAGAACTTGCGCCTTTTTATCCATTCCCTGTAAGGTTTGGGAAAGAGGGGTCCAGCGTTTTTTTCCTCTCTGCCTTCAAGAATGTTAGCAATGCTTCCCAAGAATCCCATATTGTTGACTTTGGTGTAGGATGAAAGGTCCGGCTTCTCTGTTCTCTCTGTAGATCTTAAATGCGATTAGATGGCCTCAACATGATCAGATGTGCGGAGGCTAGGACAGATTATGTGCTTCTGTGCTTCTGTTATTTTGAGGACATGGTTCGCAAATAACAAAAGAGAAAATCTAGAATGAGGTATATGCCTTTAGCCCAAGGGTGGCAAGAGTTCATCCCTCAATTGGACGTCTCTATGTTGATTAAACCTTTACACACATTTATGAGGTCCATGCTCTCTCAGACAGGTGATGTGAAGCACACGTTTTCTTGAGGCTCCATTTACACTAATACGTTTTTGTTTTAAAACGATCCACCTCCACACTGGCGTTTTATTTAGCGTTTATGAAACGCCACTGAAAACACACATCACGTGACCATACACACACTCTGGCATGCACTAAAAAGCTGCTTCTGCGTATTATCACGTCTGAGCTCCAGGCAGTCAGTGGGAGATCTGAGCACACCTACCTAGCTGAGAGCAGCCAAACGTTGGTCAGTCCATCCCAAATCTGCCGCTGGATCTCATCTCTGTTAAACATGATCTATTATTCATCTTGTGTAGACCTACATCTAGGCCCACACGGAATCTGCACGCACAGAATTCCACAGGTTTTTAGCCCATCATTGATTGTTTATTTTCAGTTTTTAAATAAATTTCAGTAATATTATTGACTAATATGAAAATATTTACATGGTTTATTTACAATATAGTTTGTAAAGTAATATTTAATGTCTTTTAGTAGATATATTATATGAGAGACTTGCTTTGTTTACCAACTAAAATGGATCTAATTGGATTTGCATTGTAAACATTAAATACAAGTTAAAAATGTATTACTTTTTATTTCATATATTAAGGGTTAAGTTATGATACTTCCAAAATCATTCCACATAAATCCGCAGATTTTAACAAAATTCTGCGCAGAAATAGCAAAAAATGTCCGCAGATTCAGGTGTGACCAACTGCTTGCCTTTATTTTGCTAAATTGTATAAACTTATTGTACTTTAGACTTTTAGAGTTATTGTTGATTATTAAAAAATAAAGATTACTGATTATTATATTCAGCAAAAGAGATGACTATTTCTTATTTCACCATGGAAGGCCGTAGAAAAAGTTATGCGTTTTAAAACTGAAACATATTAGTGTAAATGGGGGCCTTTCTAACTACTTATGAAGCCACAAATATTTGCATAATTCCAACACAGGCCCGTTGTGAAAACTTACTTCCGTATACATTTCTGGAGAGCACGAATTATGTAGCCAGAGCTACGTATAGCTGCATTTCGTCTTTAAAACAAATGCTAAGGGGTTGTATGACGCCTTAGATGGCTTCTGTTTCTTTTTTCGCTACCAGCTGACCGCTTACCTCTGTGTGGACGGCTTTTCCGATGTTACCAGTTATCCCAGTAGCTCCCCATGTACGTTAGCGACTTGAGATGCTGAGAGTAGTTGACCGCGATGACGGGGTTTGAGTGCGGCAAAGAATGGTTCTAGAAAGTGGGTAAAAAATAATAATAAACGATTAATTACCAGAGTGAGAATGTGTTAAAATCTAAAAACATAACATTGGTAAAAATCAGGCAGCCACGAGGGCTTTTCTTTTTCTGGAATGAATTTAATTCTTGAAAACACTGTTGGTTGGGTTTAGGGAAGTGGGTGGGCAGGTCAATCGGTGCTTTTGAAAACACTATCGTTTTGATTTAGGGAAGGGAGTGAGTGGGGGGATTGGTCGGTCAGTCAGTCAGTCGACAGTGGCCTCTAGTGGATTTACGCAAGAACAGCAGGCACGAATGGCATTCGCGAGAGAAATTTGAGATTTCAAAATGCATACACATTGGCCTCTGGTGGATTCGGGAAAACAAAAACTGCAAAAAAAGTAGCTCCTGGGATGTTTTTGTGATTTCTATATATATATATATATATATATATATATATATATATATATATATATATATATATATATATATATATATATATATATAATGGGGAACGTATCAATAATGAGCCTGGGTTGCATAATTCTCCTGAAGACAAAAATTGTCAATGTTTGCGTGCCACCATGCCTTTTCAAAACATTGTTCATTTTCTGAACAATGATGTAATTAGTGGCTTAACTACAATATTATTATGAATTATTATGAAACTGTTTTCTGAAAAAGTATGCCACATTGTTTAATCAAATTGCTTAGAACTGTCATTAGTGATGTTAAATGGGTGATGGAATGATCACTTCTGCTAATTAAAAAAGTCACAGATAAAATTAATGTCAGATTATTGTTGTAAATATAGATTTTAAAAGTGTTTTTTGTTATTTAAATGATTGCATAAATAATGACCAAACAATCCAGTGTCATTACTTGATATATGATGATATTTTGTGGCTTTTTGTTAATTTTGTGCTTAAAAGTCATTCATTTTCTTTTAAGAAAATCATTTTCCAAAGTTGTTTTAAAAACATCATGCAGGGTTGAAAAGAAAAATATGAGGGCAGGTAAAAATTGACAGAAAATATCAGATTTTACTACCTTTTAAATGAACTTAAATGGTGCTTTTGTCAGTTTGTAGCTTTAATGTTATTAACTTTCATTAATTTAGAGATCATCATTTTTCGGTAATTGTTTTAAATGACATAGGGTGAGTAAATGACTGAACAAAACTGACATTATGTCTTCATTAATGAGTTTTATTGAGCTTATTTTTTCATTTGTAGCTTAGAGGTCATTCATTTTATTACTGTAAAGAACATAATTCTTCTCAAACCGTTTGACTTAATTAATTTTCCTTAATTTTTTAAGGAGGTTTAATATTCTAGGGATGTTTCAAACACATTTTCCATGAGAAGCACACCTCCAATATAAATAGAAACACTGACTACCTGCCTTTTGCCAATATTAACATGCAAAATGAGCAGGAGAAATTCAAAGGCACTATTGTTTCATGCTCCATCTTCTTTTCACCCCTCTCTCTAGCAGTAACGAATGCTTTCTTTTAGAAAAACACAACAGCAAGGCATGTGGAGATGCTACCTTTTTCTCCAAGCATGCGTGGCCCACCCAGAATGTTTTGACATGGAAGCTTCTGCCACCATTAATGGAGACAGATATGTTACATTCTAAAGTATTTAGCTCAACCCACCTGCTCTCACTAAGAAAATAAAGCTTGGGAGAATTTCCTTCTCTGGATAAATGGGCCATTGAAGCCTTGATGTATTATTTGTGTTTAAAAAGAAAAAAGGATACATTTTCACCATTTGATTCTGCTGTAAACGAATAGCGGCGGGCTGCTTGGAATAGCGTCCTCCTTATGTTGCGAAAACCGTTTATTATCAAAGGTCTGATCTGCTTGGCTTCAGCTGTTTTTCTAACAGTCTATCTCTGTTGGTATCAGCGGTGTTCAGCTTTGAATGTCAACCATTAGGCACAAGTATCTCTGTAATTTAGTAATAAAATTACACTACAAGCGATTCTTGCTGAGAACTGAAAGCAGACCTCGCAGTGGTTTGTAAGTTATGTAAAAGGTTTATGATTAAACCAGTTTTTGTTTTCTTCTAATGCTCTTCTAATTTGGTTTACATGCAACCTACAGCTGTGTTTCTTAGGTACATTCTATTCCAGCAGCTTAATTGGAGTTCACCTGTGATAAATTTAGTTGATTGGACATGATTTGAGGCATACACCTGTCTATATAAGGTCCTAGGGTTGATAGTGCATGTCAAAGCATAATCCAAGCATGAAGACAAAGGAATTGTTTGTCAGTGTTGGGAGTAATGCGTTACAAAAGTAATGTATTACAGTAATTTATTACATTTTCCTGTAACGCAGTAGTGTAAGGCATTACTTATACATTTTCAGTAATATTTTACTCGGTACATGTTCAGTAACGCGTGCGTTACAACAAACTTATCGCCCGCAAGACATTACCGAATAAAAAATACCGCAAGTAAGTTCTATTTTCTGTTCGTGGTTAGTGAATATATGCGCGTGTTGTCATTAATATCCCTCTGGCTATTGGAACCTTTTTTACTTTGAACGCGGAATGATTTCAGCCTCTGAGCTCGAGGTCCGAGGCTATTGGCTCAGCCCGGTTCACAGTAAGGTCAAGCCCTGACGTGCAGCGGAAGAGCGGCAAAATGATTCCATAGAGCAGAAGACAGTACATTCGCGAGATGGACGTATGTGCATATGGCGTTATTTCACTGACAACAGTCGTAAGCGCAGTTTTACAAGAGCGCATTCATGTAATTCTCTGTTCGTGGACAACTCGACCGCAATTTTTTTTTCGCAATCGCATGCACTCAAAACACTGGCTGCTCACGTGCGAATGATCTGCTCTGGCTCCGTCAGATGATGCAGACTCACATTTTGTGCCTCATGTTTCCTCTTCTTTTCGTGCTTTTGCTCTCCAGAGATCCTCCTGTTCAATTGGTTATCCCAAGAATGTTGATATGGTTTATATATTGCTACAGTATTTATTAGCAATACACGAAACACTAAAAGGTTATGATAAATTCTATAATAAATACTTGTGTTTTTGAGTGTTAGATATACTGCCTATGTTTTAGGCTAGTATTATTTACAAGAGGTTAATAATGAATGCTTCAGCATACTGTAGTATTAAGAATAGTGAACTGATAAAATGAAATACAAAGTGTAGTTTTACTACAGTAAAGTGTGGTGAATTGTATAGTATACCCTATATTGTAAAAAAAAACTACAGCACTGGGTAATTTGTTTATATTACGCTTGTGTTACCATAGCAACTAGTATTAGCACAACTGATTAATTGAAGTACTTTACTGTAGAACTGTTCAAAACACTGTACATGACAGGGAAAATATCCTCCACAATCTCATCAGCAATGTGGAAGACAACAGAGACGTGTTCAATTTATTTTAGTTGCCATGATAAAATGGGATTGATAGTGAGATTTATTTGAGGAGTGAATAGTTCAGTAGGCTATAATACCTCATCAAGTTTTCCCCTATTTTTATCGGTTACATTTCTGCTTGCATTCGTTATATTTTTGTTTAAATGTTGTTTTATTTGATTAGTATGGTGCACCTTTTGGATGTTTAATAAATGTTTTTAAAAATGTATTCTTTGCATTCAACTTCTTTTCTCTGTGTCTTAAGTGTTTGAAATTGGAAATATTTCATCATATAACAAACAACAAAAAAGGTTATAGTGGATTAGATTAAAAATTTATATATAAGTCTATTTTAGTATTTTGGTTATTGTTAATAAATAGTGTACAAATATAAATTATATCAAAAAGCATGAAAGGAAGAGGGAACACAAGACACAAATTGTGAGTCTGCATATAATCTCACTGATCGAGTAGTGTACTGTGAGCGCACAAGAAATTTTGTGCATGAGCAGTGCATATTTGAGAGAGCATGAGAAAATTTGCACGCGAGCAGCGTATATCTGAGTATATCAAGCAGTTTTGTCCACAGAGGAAATCGGTGCACGAGCATTATATTGAGAAAGCTATGTTCATCATGCTCACTTTGTGCATGACAGTTTTGTGTTGTGAACCTGAATTTAAAGTGAATAGAATAATGGCAAGATTAAGAAAAAAATGCATCTCGTCATGGCATTGGAGTTTACATATAGGCCTGTTGTGTCTAATATGAAAATAGCCAAGCTATTCACAGATATTGCCAGATAATCACTTTACGTTTACCATACTTTCAACAGACTTTGATCATTTGTGATTCTGGCTCTTATCCTTTCTTGCATTGTCTTGAGCCTTCACGTTGCCAAATATATACTATATTGTTAGTAGCCTGGATAGGTCACCGTCATTCTGCTACATCATATCGCTTTCTACTGGATGTAAAATGCTCTGCAGTACATTTAGTCATTTTAGAATGTTAAGTTCTAATTCTGTAGTTATTTTGGTGAAAGTAACTAAAAAGTAATATAAGAGTAATGTAACATATTACAATTTTGAGACAGTAATATTGTAAGGTAAGGGATTACTTTTAAATCACAGTAATAAGTAATCTGTAATTTATTACAGTTTGGAAGTAACTTGCACAACACTGTTGTTTGTAGACCTCCGAGATAGGATTGTCTCGAGGCACAAGGCTGGGGAAGGTTACAGAAAAATTTCTGCTGCTCTGAAAGTTCCATTGA
The DNA here is from genome assembly GCF_903798145.1 of Danio aesculapii. NCBI lineage: Eukaryota > Metazoa > Chordata > Actinopteri > Cypriniformes > Danionidae > Danio > Danio aesculapii. The sequence goes on along the minus strand of NC_079453.1, from coordinate 37,085,049 downwards.
GCACAGTTGCCTCCATCATCCATAAGTGGAATATGTTTGGAACCACCAGGACTCTTCCTAGAGCTGGCCGGCCATCTAAGCTGAGTGATCGGAAGAGAAGGGCCTTAGTCAGGGAGGTGATCAATAACCCAATGGTCACTCTGTTTGAGTTCCAGCATTCTTCTTTGGAGAGAGGAGAACCTTACTGAAGGACAACCATCTGTGCAGCAATCCACCAATCAGGCCTGTATGGTAGAGTGGCCAGACGGAAGCCAAAAGGCATCTGAAGGACTCTCAGACCATAAGAATCCCAAAAAAAATCTCTGGTCTGATGAGACTAAAATTACGTTACGTTTGGGGAAAAAACAAGGCACCGCTCATCACCAGGCTTATACCATCCCTACAGTGAAGCATGGTGGTGGCAGTATTATGCTATGGGGAAGTTTTTCAGCAACAGGAACTGGAAGGCTAGTCAGGATAGAGGGAAAGATGAATGCAGCAATGTACAGACACATCCTGAATGAAAACCTGCCTCAGAGTGCTCTTGACCTCAGACTGCTCTTCTAGCAGGACAATGACCCAAAGCACACCCCCAAAATATCAGTGGAGTGGCTTCACAACAACTCTGTAAATGTCCTTGAGTGGCCCAGCCAGAGCCCAGAGCTAAATCCTATTGAACATCTCTGGAGAGATCTGAAAATGGCTGTACACTGTCGCTTCCCATCCAACCTGAAAGAGCTTGAGAGGTACTGCAAAGGGGAATGGGCAAGAATTCCCAAAGACAGGCGTGCCAAGCTTGTGGCATCATATTCAAAAAGACTTAAGGCTGTAATTGCTGCCAAAGGTGCACCAACAAAGTATTGAGCAAAGGCTATGAATACTTATGTATATGTGATTTTTCAGGTTTTTTACTTTTTAGTAAATTTGCAACAATTTAAGAAAATCTTTTTTCACATTGTCATTATGGGCTATTGTGTGTAGAATTTTGAGGAAATAAATAAATTTAATCCATTTTGGGGAAAGGCTGTAACATAAGAAAATGTGGAAAAAGTGATCCGCTATGAATACTTTCCAGATGCACTGTAAGTATATTTTATTGCTCTAAATCTCCTAATAATCTTTAGTCTTTAGAGAGATCGCATTAAAAAAATTGGTTTTGTGAAGAAAGCCCTGTAATTTTATCCTGGGCAAAGCAGTAGGACTTTAAAACTGATTAAATAAACAAATTAATACTTATTTGTTAAATATATTTTGGAATGATTATTCTAATGTTATTGTTAAAGAGATTTTAGCAAAGTTTTGTTTATTTTGATGATTTACAGTCCTTAATGTATTAAGTTGATGCAGTAGACATTATAAGATTAAGATGTAAACACTAAAGTTTCTCTCTTTGTTCCTCTAGGTGTTTCCTTTATTTAAATTGCACAGAGCAATGGTTCTTGATCAAAAATGTAATGAAGTATTAAAATGTGTAAGTTTGTGTCTATTTTTGCAACATAACGACACAAATATTACTGCAAATTTAGAAAAGAACTAATGATGCACTAAAATCAGTATTTCAGAAAAGGTGTAAACCTAGGGGAAACACTGTACAGATTCTTCATATTCTCTGTATTTTGAATGAGGTTAATTAAATTCCTTGCTGTGAATACAAAGCGTCCAAGAAGTTTTAATTGGTTAAAGTCATTTCCACAAGGTGGGGGTTCAGGTTTAGTAATTGGAAAACCGGATATGGGATGTTTCATCAGAGACCCATAGCGATGAGTCAAAACAAAGTGGGTACAAACTGAAGGGGTCTATCAATATGGCCATTGTTGTAGAGGGCGTAGCAGCGCCGAATGGAGTCTGTGACCCTAGTGCAGGATTTCACACCCCCTCCAGAGCGTTCACACACAGCCTGGCGTCTGCAACTGTACCAGAAGATTGAGAGCACGTCAAATGCCTCTTATCAGCTCAGCATCGGAGACAAATAATAAGATCTCTTGCTGCTTCTGCAGTGGTTTCATTATCATTTGTTTAACTTTGGTGGAATCTGCTTAAAATTTTCATTTACTACATGCTAGCTTTTTCCGAGGTCTGCTTTTGGAAGCACATTTAGGTTTAGTGTTTGATTTTAAATGCGATCCATTTTCATATTCATAATACTGATAAAGGATAATCGTAAATTAAATGTCTACTTGTATTGGCTGTGTGGGGAAGAACATGAAGTATAAAATGTAAGATGAGTTGTTATACAACTAAAGAGGTTCGAGCATTTGGGTTGGTTTTTGTTCAAAACTTTGTTCACCTCAAAATGGAAATCCAGTCATTATTTACTCAGTCTAATGTCGTTCCAAACCCACAAGGCTTTCGTTCATTTTTGGAGCACAAATAAAGATTTCTGATCCTCTATTGCAGTGTTTCCCAACCCTGTTCCTGAAGGCACACCAACAGTCCACATTTTCAACCTCTCCCTAATCAAACACACCTGAATCATCTTATCATAACATCAGAAGAGACTCCAAAGCCTGATAACAGAGACATCCAAAATATGTACTGTTGGTGTGCCTCCAGGAACAGAGTTGGGAAACACTGCTCTATTGAACGCCTTTTCAAGCAAAACTCTGACACTTCGGAATATACAGTAAATTAAGAGACATTTCCAACATAGGCTCATTCAGAAAACGTAGCCCTATATTAATTTCTGGAGATTGCAAATTATGTAGCCAAAGCTACGTATGGCTGCATTTCGTCTTTAAAGCAAACGCTATGGGGCGGTATGATGCCGTTCCTTTTCGTGCTTACCAGCATACCTCCATATGGACGGCTTTCTCGCTGTTACCAGTTTGTCCAGTAGCTCACCATGTAAGTTGGCGGAGAGGAGTTGACCACGATGACAGGGTTCGAGTCTGATGAACAACGGTTCCAGAGAGCAGGTTAGACAAAAACAGAAGCCAAAAAATAAACAAGTAAATAACAAGGTGAGAATGTGGGAAAATTTGAAAACGTGGTAAAAAATCAGGCGAGGGCTTTTCTTTTGCTTTTTAAAACTCTGTCTGTTGGGTTTAGGAAAGGAGTGGGGTGGGTCAGTCGATCGATCGGTCAGTCAGTCAGTGAGTCGACAGCCGCCTCTGGTGGATTTATGTGAGAACAGCAAGTGCGAATGGTACTCACGAAATTTGAGATCTCAAAAAGCGCACACAGCGGCCTCTGGTGGATTCGTGTAAACAAAAACTGCAAAAAATCATAGCTCCTGGGACATATTTGGTGTTCTCCTGAAGTGTATAAATGGGGGGAAATTTTTAGATTGAAGCTGGGTTGGATATTTCAATTGTTTTTCTACATATCTTATGAACTAATGTCTTATGAATTTGGAACAATGTGAGGGTAAGTGAATGTTGATCTCATGAGATTCACACTTAAAAACAATAATGAACAAAAGAAATGTATTACCATACAAGCCACCACATATTGTTGTAATTGGCTGTCAAATAGTTGAATCCGTGTCTTAGTTCACGCTTTGGTTTACAAAATTGAGATGTGGTTTTCAGCAATGAATGGACAAGTGAAGGACGTGTTTCACCTCACATTAGACATCGGTGGACATATTTAGACTATTTTGAAAGACAGGCAGACAGAACGTTAGGCAGCTTTGTCTGCCAGAAGGCCTTGGGTCCACGTTTATACTTATTTTCATTTTGCAACAGAAATATACAGCTTCGGTTTCTGCTAATGTTTGCAGGTCTTCTGGAAAATTGTCCATCCTTATTTTCCATGTGCTTACATTCTTTAATTTACAGCTTCCCAATAAGGAATCACACATCATTGCCATCTCACTCACCTTAGTGCAAAATTGCAAAATGAGTCAAATAGGTAGAATGTATTTATTCAAAGGTAAAGCAAAAAGAATGTTAAAGTGATAGTTCATCTGAAAGTGGGTGAGCTTATTTAAAAACCATTTATACACTCACATGTTCCAAATAAGGTTTACTTTCATTTGTGGAACAAAAATATTTTGAAAAACCTATATTTTTCTTTATGTGTGTGCATATTTCTGTGTGTTTTCACCGATACAATTGAAAAACTATCCATTTGTTTTAATTTTTTTTACTTTTCTTCAGAGTCTACACATTAATTATTTATTTCACAACTAGCCAGGGTTCAAGTCCGGTGAAAAATAGTTCCAGAAAGCGGTTAAGACAAAAACAAAAGCCAAAAAATAAAATAAACAAGTAAATAACAGGGTGAGATTGTGGTAAAATCTGAAAATGTGGTAAAAATCAGGCAAGGGCTTCTTTTTCTCCATTGGTTTTCAAAACACTGCGGTTGGGTTTAGGGAAGAGGGTGCGGGGGTCAATCAATGCTTTTAAAATACTATTGGTTGGGTTTAGGGAAGGGGGAGGCTGGGGGGGCGATTGGTCGGTTGGTCGTAATTGCATTGCATTGGTCGGTTGAGGTAATGCATTTAAATCAACTAAAATGGGTATGCATTGTCTATTAAGTCCACTATTTAGCATTATGACAGAAATTGATGGTCCATGAATAATTGGTCCAATGGCCAAAAAGGTATCCATTACTTGGGGATTGCCACCAAATTGGTTCACAATTGATTTCCATTCACCCACACACTGAATTGCATGTAGCAGCAAAAAAACAACTATGGCATAGTTTGTTACAGAGGAAAATCAGCACTAAATAAAGTGCAAGTAATTATAAGTGTAGCAGCAGTCAGTTGCAGTCCAATCTGCAAATGCATCCTATCTTTTTTTTTTCAGAAGTGGAAACCATCGTTCAAGTTTTGCATGTGCATTTTGTGTCATTTCCATTGAAAGTGCATTAGTGCAAATATACTTGAAGAAGCATGACAATATTACTTGACATGTGAGCAGCTATGGCAGTACCATAGTATTCTTTGAATTGAGTGCCAAAGTATCAAGATATTGTAACAAGATTTCCTCATACTGTACCATGGTAGTAGCATAGCAAGCGAAATCTGTGGAACCATATGTATATATAAGACCATACGCATGAAAATTATGAATGAAAAACAATGATTGTCTGCAATGATTGACTTGACCAAAACATATTGAATACAGAAGAATGGATTGAGGTTTCAACAGAAGATCTCCTGGAACGGTCATTTGCATTCTCTCTCTCCTTGTTTAAGAGGATATGAAATTGCTCTGAAGCAAGATTATGGTTGGCTGACCTTCTGCTTACATGCATGCCTACCTCAGTAATTACAGATAATAGGTCTGTCATCAAAGACAAGAACTGTTACTATAAACTTGGTTATTATACAGTTTCTGTAATTTTTGTTTTAACCAATTAGTTCTTGGCAGTTTCCATACACCCAATTCTGTTCAACTGAATTTATTTATATAACACTTTTCACAATACATATTGCTCTAAAGCAGTCCAAAAGAGAATAAAATCCAGCCAAAAGCAACTATTGCAAGAGAAAACTTTCTAAGATGGTTTAGCAGAGTCAGAATGAAACCTTGAGAGAAGCCAAATTTCAAAGAGCTTCCACATATTTTAACAATTGTTTAAAGGCAGGTATGAACTCCCTATTTTATCACTAATAGTCATGTTAAAATGATTTGTTTTTTGGATTAGTCTCAACTTTGTGACAACTGGATGTTTGTCAGAAAGTTTTATTGAAAGACCTGAGCTATAAAAACTTAAATTGATTTTTGGGGGTTAAAAAAATGTAAACTTTACATCAGGGTGTTATGATCACCAGCAATCTAGCGGCTGCAGATCATTGGTAAACACGCAGTTCGCTAAAGAACTACAAATCCGCCGGTATATGGACTACAAGTTCTATCATGCACCTCGCACACAGCTGTTCCTGTTTCAGTTTGATTACACTCGCACACACACAGCCAGAGAATCGTTACGGACTGATTACATGGACTTTAAATACAGCACACACACACACACATCTGGGCTGAGTCTTGTTTAACTGTACTGTGACATTACGATGCATTTTTTCTTGCTTAGCCTTCCGGTGTTTTGACCCTTTGCCTTGTTCTATCGTTTTAATTCATTTCTGCCTGTACGGACCATTTGCCTGTTCTTTGACCATTATGTTGGACTTTGCTCTGCATGTACCTGTTTGACCCTGTTGACCGTCGCCTGCCTGACCATTCTCATAATAAACTGCATTTGGATCAGCACCTACATTGTCAGCGTCCCATTCAAATTACACAGGGGTTCTCAATCTCAGTTCTGGAGGTCCGATGTCTTGCAGATTTTAGCTCCAACCCCAATCAGCCACACCTGGGCTAGCTAATCAAGCTCTTATTAGGCTTTCTAGAAGCATCCTTGTAGGTGTGTTGAAGCAAGTTGGAGCTAAAATCTGCAGGACACCGGACCTCCAGGACTGAGTTTGAGAGCCCCTACTTTATAGTTTCATAAAAGATACTTTTTTTAGTATCTTGATACTAAACAGGTGGTCAGGTGATTGAATGCACTTGACATGCATACATTATTTAAATAGGGTAAAAACCAGTGGCACAATGGGCAGCACAATCACCTCACAGCAAGAAGGTCGCTGGTTTGAGCCTCGGCCGGGTCAGTTGGCCAGTTTCTGTGTGGCGTTTGCATGCTCTGCCTGTGTTGGCGTGTGTTTCCTCCGGGTGCTCTGGTTTCCCGCACAGTCCAAAAACATGCGCTATTGGTAAATCGGGTAAGATAAAATTGTCTGTAGTGTATGTGTGTGAATAAGTGTGTATGGATGTTTCCCAATGATGGGTTGCAGCTAGAAGGGCATCTGCTGCATAAAACGTGCTGGATAAGTTGGCGGTTCATTCTGCTGTGGCGACCTTAGATTAATAAAGGACTAAGCCGAAAAGAAAATGAATGAATGAATGAAACCAATAGTTGGATTAAATGTTTAACCCAGCATTATGAGTTTGTCCATATTTATTCTTTATAATTTACTCACATTCAAGTTCTACATTTTTATTAATTTATTTTTTTTTCTGTTGAACACAAAACAAGATATTCTGAGGAATGTTTTGAGGAACATCATTTTATTCCATTTTGTTTCTGTCCTTAGGAGGCAATAGAAAATACTTGCATGTTTTCTTACAGTACAATTTACATTGATCCTTATATTGATTAAAAGCCTTTAATGCATCATGTTTCTTTCTGGAGCATCTGTGAGCATTTGAACTTATTTATTAGTTGTCTTTGAGTCCCTCAATTGTGGTCGGTGTGAAAAGTGTCACTGTTAGAAAGGGTTCAAAGATGCTGAAAGTTGGCCAATCTGCAGGACTCTGAGGATATTTTTTGAAGAAAAATAGTAAACAGCAGTTGTTTAACTTTTAAGAACAAACAGGGACTCATCAACAACCATCAAAAAGTAAGAAACAAAATCAATTATCACCCAGTAACAACACAATATTAATAACTGAGGGTTCTCTAACTTTTGCAGGGCATTACAATAATTTGAGCAATTTTTCTGTCTTAATGACTATATGTAAACTAGGGCTGATGTCAACCAATTTGGCATTGTACGATGTCTAATGTGAAACGATGCAATCGTCATTGTAGGTGGTGAATTAATTATTTATGGATAATTCATTCATTCATAACAAATTAATTATTTGTAGCCTACCGTTTCAACTACCGGACCCGCATGGTCTTTTTTTTACCCATAACCAAATCATAAATAAATAAAGATAAGTTACACACAAATTACTACCTGTCAATGACTTTTTCCGCGGGACTCTGGCATGAATAGGCAGAGTGATCTGTGTTGTTATAATGGCGTCGACAAACTTGGTTGGTCAAAAAGGTGCACAGCCAACAGGAACCAACCAACAGTATCTGACGTTTTTGCTAAAATTACTAAGTACAAGCGTGAAAGTGAAAGATTGAAGCAGTGTACTGACGCTGTGACACATTACCTGATAGATTCAAAAGACGGAAGAGTCGTTAGATAGAGACAAGATTAATTAAATATCACGTTTAACAACTATAGTGAGACGCAATCCAGTGGTACATCCTTGATAAACTGTCCGGCATGCACCGCTCTCTGGGGGTTTTGTGCTCAAAGCACCCACTGACTGCCTGGAGCTCAGACACACGCATATGCTGCAGCGCATGCCAGAGTGTGTGTGTGGTCACGTGATGTGCGTTTTCAGTGGTATAGTGTGCACAGAAAGCTGTTCAGAAATGCTAGATGAAACACCAGTGTGGACGGGCATCGTTTTCATACTAAAATGCTATTTTAAAACGAAGACGTATTAGTGTAAACGTGAGTGTGTATTTATTGCGAGCGGGATGCTGCTCTGACTGGGGTGGGGTAGAAGATCGTGATGCCGGCTCAGCATCATGATGTCTATCGACCCAACCCTAATGTGAACATCTTTTGTGCAAAATATCTTACTCAGGACAGTACTGCATAAACATAGCAAGTATTTTGTATTGTCTCTCTTATTTTATCAAAATAATTCACATTTTCAGAGATTCTGCAAGGGGTTCCCAAAACCTTTGCGAAACACTGTATATAAAGACTTTTTTTACTTTGTAAATATCCTGATCAAATAAGCACAACAGAAGAGATGTTGTTTCTTATCAAATCTAGCAAAGCCAACCCAGGCTCATTCTGAAAACGTTCCGCTATGTACATTTCTGGAGAACGAGAAATACGTCCCAGGAAGTGTTTATTTATTTTTTTATTTTTTTGCTGTTTTTGTTTTCACGAAACCACTAGAGGCCGCTGTATACACTTTTTCAGATCTCAAATTTCTCTCGCTAGTGCCATTCGTGCCTGTTGTTCTCTCATAAATCCCCCAGAGGGCGCTGTTGACTCACTGAATGACTGATAGATCAACTAACCCACCCTCCTCCTTTCCTAAACCCAACCAATAGTGTTTTTAAAAGCACCGATTGACCTGCGCCCACCCATTTCCCTAAACCCAACTGACGGTTTTAAAATGCAATCCAGAAAAAGAAAACACCTTGACCTTTACCACTGTATCATATTTTACCACATTCTCACCCTGTTATTTACGTGTTTATTTTATTTTTTGACTTCTGTTTTTGTCTTACTCGCTTTCTGGAACCGTTCTTCACCATAATCGAACCCTGTCGTCGTGGTCAGCTGCTCTCTGCATCTCAAGTCCTCCGACATACATGGTGAGCCACTGGACAAACTGGTAACAGCGGGAAAACCGTCCATATGGAGGTAAGCGGTCAGCCGGTTAGCACGAAAAGGAACGGCACCATACCACCCCATAGCGTTCGTTTTAAAGACGAAATGCAGCCATACGTAGCTCTGGCTACATAATTCGCGATCTCCAGAAATGTATCCCGGGGTATATTTTCAGAATGAGCCTATGTTTAACAAAACAAAGCTTCTCAGGATTGTAGATGTGCACTATATTCGCACATCAAAAACCAAAAGGCGTCAAATTAAATGATGCACATGCAGTGGTTAAAACAACACTGTTTTAGTGCAGTTTTTGTAAATATATTACTGACAAAAATAATGGGTACTAAAATTGATCATGTATTATTTATCAATTATTAACAGTTTAATCAGTTAGTCATTGCAATTTTATTAAAACGTGAGAACTAGGCTGGCCTATCCCTGTTCCATCTCAGATTTCTGGAAAATATGTAATTGCGGTTGTCGAACAAAACAAGAAAATGCGAACAGAGAAAGAAATGCCCTCTGAATGTGAAGGGGTAATTTTTAGCAGCCCTGTATATTTTCTCAAAGCCAACTAACTCATGTAACATATCGCTGTGCTGCGGCTATGAGCACATGAACATTTTTCATCAGCACATTAGCAGGCCAAAGAACACAAGACAATTACCCTGCGTTCAGTCTTTTTAACTGTATACACAAAAAGCAAGAGGTTGAACATTTTCCACCCTTTAGAATACTCCCATCCTCCCAGTGTCAGCTAAAAAGCACAATCATCTGTCCTCTTTTCCTGTAAAAAAATGAGTGAGAGTCAGAGAGAGAATAGTCTCTTCCTTGTTTTTCTAACAGAATGTGAAAACTCTAGGAAGAGATTAAGGAGAGAGAAAATGACACAGGATGTGATTAGAAAAGACCTCTCGTTTATGATTTTGTATTAAATGTGTGCCAAATATTTTCTCCATGGAAGGAATGTTGTTCTAACCAGTTCCATGTGAATGGTCTGGATGGGAATGCAGTCCAATAGTTGGGCCTTGCGTTAGGTTTTAAAGTGACTGGGAAAGAAGTGTGTAGATTGAGGGAAAACCTTACAGCTTTTTGACTTAGTGTTAAACCGTTAAAAAAATATTGAATCGTAATTTCTGCAGTGAAAGAATGTGGTCTGGATCAAGGTTAGAATAGTTTTGGATTTTTCATTAGTTTTAGTTTTTATTTCGTTTTTGACTTTGTTTTAAAATTCAGTTAGTTTGAATTAGTTTTTAGAGGTAGATTTACTAGTTTTTATTAGTTTTTATATTTTGAAATTGCTTAGATTTAGTTTAGTTTTTATTAGATTCCGTGTTAGTTTTAGGTTTTTAAAAAAACTCTAATTTTTATTTTTATTTCAGTTAACGATAATGATTCAAAATTTTAGCTTTTTTTGTTGTTGTTCATTTTTGTTAACTATAATAACCTTAGTCTGGATTTCTGTTTTGTTGTCTTCCCTGTGACTAAAGGTTGTGCATTTAACTCTCTTTATTTTATTGTTGACTTTTAAATTCTTAGAAGTGGCATTCGATGAGTTTAGCCAATAAAATGCCGTTCAGAAGGGTTTATGAAAGTCATTCTTTCTTGTTGAGGATATTGCTTGCTTCACAAGTTATTTACACAGGCTCAGCCAGATGAACAGAGTACAGATAGATGCTGATGAAAGTGTTTGTTTGTGCTGGCATTTGCCTGTGTTAAGGCCCTGGTTCTGGGTTTTATGGCTTTTGACATCAAAAAGACAGCACAATCTCCTGTATCTCTACGGCATGCCTTGCACATGAAGCGTGATAATAACTAAAGTCCATCAAGTGGGCAATTAATTAATGATGTTTTTTCATACAGACAAAGAATTAGGACTGCTAACCCCTTGGACGGGACAAAATGGAAATTTCCCCACATCAAAAAGGAGTATTATCAAAAGCCCTAAACCACTGAATGATGTTGGGTTTGTTTTGAAGTAGGGCTGTTCTAATAAACAATATCATATTGAATCGCAATAACATTTATATCAATAATGATGATAAGCTCTGGACATTTTTACTCTATGTTGATCCTAAGAGCCAATCGCTCAGTAGAAATATGCAACAAGTTCAAGTTGGGGGTGGAGGAAGTCCTCAGTCTGTGTATGTATTAGCCGGGGGTGGGAGCAGAGGAGGTAGAGCTGAGAGGGAGTTGAGTCTCCTGACCACCTGATGGAGGAAACTGTCCTTGAGCTTACTGGTTCTGACCTGGAGACTGCGCAGTCTCCTCCCAGCCTGAAGTTGCTGTGAGATGGGTGGTATGGGTCACCTGCAATCCTGATGGCTTTCCGGGTAAGATGGGAGTGGTAGATGTCTGAGAGGGCAGTGAGAGAGACACCAATGATCCTCTCAGCTGTTCTCACAATGTGCTGCAGAGTCTTCAGACATGACGTGGTGCAGGCTCCGTACCACTGGCACCACTGTAAAAGCTGTACATAATGGAAGGTGGGGCTCTTACTCTCCTCAGTTTGCGAAGGAAGTTGTTGGGCTTTTCTGGCCAGTGATGCAGTGTTGTGGTTCCAAGACAGGTCTTCAGAGATGTGCACACCCAGGAACTTATTGCTGCTCACCCTTTCCACTGCAGCACCATTGATGGCTAGTGGCGCGTGCTGGGTTTGTGCTCTCCGAAAGTCCACAACCATCTCCTCAGCACCACCATGGATACGCTTTCATTTTCATGGACTTGATCATGAAGCGGGAATTGTTATTAACCTCTGTGTAAATATTCATTATAATAATAATATTTCCTTACATTTATGTAGTGCTTTTCTGGACACTCAAAGCACTTTACACATTTTTGGGGGGAATCTCCTCATCTACCACGAGTGTGCAGCATCCACCTGGATGATGCAACGGCAGCCATATTGCGCCAGACTACACACCACACACCAGCTGATTAGTGGAGAGGAGACAGTGTGATGAAGCCAATTATCATATGGGGATGGTTGGAAGGCCATGATGGCCATGAGGCCAATGGGTAAATTTTGGCCAGGATACCGGGGTTAAACCCCTACTATTTTTCAAAGGACATCCTGGATTTTTTAATGACCACAGAGAGTTGGGACATCGGTTTAACATGTCATTCAAAAAACAGCGCTCACTGAGCAGTATAGAGTCTCCTTCACTATACTGGGGTGTTAGGACCTACACAGATTGCAGGTTGAGAACCCCCTACTGGTCTCCCTAACACCACATCCGGCAGCAACCTAGCTTTCCCATGTGGTCTCCCATCCATGTACTGACCAGGCGCAGCCCTGCTCAGCTTCAGTCCATGTGAGAGTTGCAGAGAGCTAGCTGCTGGCAAAAAATCAAAGTTCATCAAAGTAATCTATGCTAATTGGTGTTTGCTAGTTAACGAAGGTTAATGCTAATGTAGTAGCACCTTGCATTTTATCTCAATGAGAATTTGAAAATAATTCACTAATTTAAAATAATAATGTACATTAATACACAAAATCATGGTACAGTATAACCGCTGACACTAAAGCTCACGATGTTGACTACTCTGTACTCCTGCAATGTCCTGCACGTTCTAACCCACGTGCCTGAATGTTTCTAGCAATCCGAGACACTGTTTTGTTGGTTCAGGTGTGTTTTATTTGTTCCAATACCCACACTTATGGTATCGGCTACTTGAAAGCACATGCACAAGACAGGAATTAAGTGTGCAAGACTGTCCTTTGTCTGGAAATCCTAGTGCCTTTAGCAAATACTAAATCCACAATATCTCTAATACCTCTTTGGAGTGATATGTTGAGGCCAAGTGTATATCACATATTTGATGTCCCATTTAATATTTGTAAAATGTACGGTTTGCTCATTTTATTGATACTAAGATAAGTTGTGTGCAATTCATGAAACATTACCAATTGTGCTTTATTGTGTAATTTCCTAATTAAGGCCTTCTCAGATTTAATGAATAAAATGAATTCTGTAAGAGTGCTTGTACTATTTTGGCCTGGTCATCATTGTGCTTTCTATTCAGTTTGACCCTAGCTCCACCTTCAATTAAAATGGGTCTCTGAAACATCTGGTACACAATGGTCTTAATGTTCATATCTCAGGGGGCGATATGTGTGTTTGTTATTGTTATTACTCATTCAGAGCCTTCATAGTTTCTTGTGCATGCATTGTAGACTTCTTAAATGATCAACAGTTTTGACTTGGCACTTACAAAGTCGAGTGGTTCCAAGTAGTGGATGAATTTAAAATGTCTTTCATAACAATTTGCATGCATTTTAAATATTTGATAACAATACAGATACCGCTCGCTTGTCAAGCTTTAATGGTGTCCTCTGAGAGATATTGTATATGTATATTCCTATCGCCACTTACAGAACTGACCCTATTCAAATGTGTGTGGATAGCAGGCCAGTTATGCTTTTACTTAAGCCCCAAAATTAGAGAATTTGGGTGTGAAGATTCTATAAACAAGAAAGATCCACACACAAAATAATTTGGTTTATTTTCTTAAAAATGCACAAAGTAAAGCCTTCTTTGTATAATTATTTGTTTTTTGTGTGTGTAGAATGCAACGCATTGTCGTTTTGATACCAAATCTGAGATCCAGAATATGTTTGACACCAAAATCTCTACTGGAGACAACCTATTTAATGTAATGTGTATTTATATATAGCTCATTTATCATGTATGGCCATACTCCCAAAGCGCTTCACAATCATGAGGAGGGGGGTGGGGGTTCTCCATACCACTACCACCTGTGTGCAGCATACACTTGGATGATGCGACGGCAGCCACAAGACAATGGCGCCAGTGCACTCACCACGCTCTAGCTATTGGTGGGGTGGAGAGACAGTGACAGAGCCAATCTGGTGGATGGGGAGGATTAGGAGGCCATGATGGTTAAGGGTCAACGGAGGGAATTTGGCCAGGACACCTGGGTCTCTTTACGAGAAGTGCCATGGAATTTTTTAATCACCATAGAGAGTCAGGACCTCAGTTTAACATCTCATCCAAAAGACGGTGCTCAGTAACAGTATAGTGTCTCCTTCGCTATAGTGGGGCATTAGGACTCACATAGACCCTTGCTGGCGTCACTAACACCACTCCCAAAACAAGCTAGTTTTCCCATTTGGTCTCCCGTCTAGGTACTGACCAGGCTCAGCCCTGCTCAGCTTCAGTGAGTAACTGGGCTGCTGGGTAATATGGCTGTGGCCACCTTAGTTCATTGCTATTCAACTGGTACTCACTTATTCCCATTTCAAATATTAGCTACAACCCATTTATATGTATATTTATGAACTTAAGTGCCACCCTACACTACCTAACGAACACATAAATATAAACAATATTACTAATACTGATGAATAAGATTTAAACAGCAGTCCACAACTATTATTTGTTGGTACAAAAAGTTTTTGTGAGTCACAATATGCATGCTGGTAATTTCTATTCTATTCATAATGAAGTTATGTGAACATCGCCTCATTTGTGCACGCAATTTAAGAATGTGCTGTTAGAAAAGAACAACAGCTGACAAGTCAGGACCATTTGTTATTCCTAGGGTGAAAGCCATAGCATTTTACCACCACCAGTAAACCCACTAACACGTTGTCGCTTTCCAAATCTCTCCCACTGAAAATGAACCAGACCTTCATAAATGCCTCATCCTTTTTAAAACAGCCTTAAGAAGTTTTTTCATGCACATGAATCTCATCTAGGGCTGCCGATATTGGAAAAATCTAACATTTTCACCAGATGACTTGAAAACCGTTTGGAAAGAATTCATAATTGTTGGGATTGGGGATGATTCTGTATGAAATCTAATAAGTGAAGTTTATTTATAAACTAATTTCGAGAGGATCACGTGCTTATGATTGCTTGGGGCTGGTCCCACATTATCCTATTTATGATTCATAATAATAATAATTCCTTACATTTATAAAGCACTTTTCTAGACAATCAAAGTACTTTACACATGAAGGGGGGGGGGGACTCCTCATCCACCACCAGTGTGCAGCATCCACCTTGATGACGCAATGGCAGTCATATTGCGCCAGACCGCACACCACACACCGGCAAATTAGGCCAGGATGCCAGGGTTAAACCTCTACTCTTTTCGAAGGACATCCTGGGATTTTTAACAACCACAAAGGGTCTGGACCTCAATTTAACATCTCAAGACGGCGCTCACTGAGCAGTATAGAGTCTCCTTCACTATACTGGGGCATTAGGACTCCCCCTGTTGGCTTCACGAACACCACTTCCAGCAGCAACCTAGGTTTCCCATGTAATCTCCCATCCACCATCCAGGTACTGACCGGGCGCAGCCCTGTTTATCTTTAGTGGGCTACCCTTGTGAGAGTTGCAGAGAGCTAGCTTTCACCAATCAGACGATTACTAAGCCACTATGAATACCCTAAGTTCCATATCACAACCATCTTCATTTTGAGGAATTTCCCCCTTCTACCTCATACTCCTCCTTTCCCCGATGGGTGTCATGGTGGCCCAGTGGTTAGCACTGTTGCCTCACAGCAAGATTGTCACTGGTTCTAGTCCTTACCAAACCAGCCAATGTTTCTGTGTGAAGTTTACACCTAGTAAGTAGTTATCTTTTAAAAGAAATCACTATCTATTTATTGGCTACTACAGCAGGGGAGTTCTCGAGATCTACCTGAGCTCAAACTCCCCTCTCGCCTTGCAAACAGGAGGGAGCCCCGGTCTCGAGGATCTTATAAGCTCACGGCTCTTTCCCGGGACAGCATGCCAAACAAGCTTTATAATCAATCATCAGCTAAGTGTGTACTCTTGAAACAAAGTAAAAGCATAGAAAAATACAATAAAGAAAGAGTTACAGTTAAAATATTGTTTTATTGTTTTCCGAGTCTAACAGTATTTCGTTATTAACGTT
This sequence comes from Danio aesculapii, assembly GCF_903798145.1. Taxonomy (NCBI): domain Eukaryota; kingdom Metazoa; phylum Chordata; class Actinopteri; order Cypriniformes; family Danionidae; genus Danio; species Danio aesculapii. The sequence goes on along the minus strand of NC_079453.1, from coordinate 37,069,010 downwards.
ACTAACGGTCCAATACTAACAGTCATAGGCCTCTAATCACATGCAAATGATACATTATAGTCCTTAAAATTGATATATAATAGACTCAACATTGCATATCTTGCGATGTGACTATTGCGAATGATTATGTTGCGATATTGATGCTGAAACGATATATTGTGCAGCCTTAATCGCATATAACAAGAAGCTTCAACAGCAATCACACATCTCCTTCAAAATCAAAGTCCCGACCCAATAAAAACACTTTTACGACCCACTTTTGGGTCACGACCCATCAGTTGAGAAACACTGCCTTAATTTTTAGTCTTGTAGAGTCCAATTCTCTGTTTATGATTACTTGTTCAGAACACTTCTGGGTTTCTGGCGCCAAGAATGTCTGATGTTTTTCATGCTGTCTACTGATGCTGATCAGTAAGGATACAGGCCACAGATAAGATCGGGCTAACAGCTGAGGATATCCTGAAACCATCAATCAGAATCATAACCATTCTGATCTTCCTGCCCATTGTCAAGAGGGTAGCCGCCAGCTTCAAGGAAAAATCTGCCTTTTTGTTTTACAATGTTTTTTTAAGTAGAACTAAGTAGTAATCCCTAGTAGATGTGTCTTGCTAATCAATTCTAGACAAGAGCAAGGATTAATCAGCAGCTCTTCAATTACAGGTTAACATTCTCCATAGTATTGACAGACTTAAAACCTGAAACCCGTTACTTTTGTGGTGGCCATAATGTACTGCCAAACACTTTTGGAGAGAAAACCACCCTGAAACAAACAAACATGGTCTACAAATGACTGTGTTTGTGGCTAGACAAGAATTTAGCAAAAATCTGGTGATTTCTGTGCGTCATGGATTTCATAACATGTATTGTGGTGGAATTATATGACTTGTGACTTAAATTTAATTCGAGTTGCAGTCATAAAAATATGTAGGTCTTTTTTATAGAATTGTTTTACAGCGTTTAAAGATGTTCACAATCATGCAGCGCATGGCTTTCTGGAAGCAACAACTCTGATTGTATTGATCTGTAGTGTTTATAAATGTATTTTCACAAAAATACCCACAGTAAATAAACCATAATCAATACTAAACAAAACTGGTGGTGTACCCATACGTTCTTTAAAAACAATTATAATTTATCAAATCGGGGCGGCACAGTGGCTCAGTGGTTAGCACTGTCAACTCACAGAAAGTAGGTCGCTGCTTCGAGTCCCGGCTGGGCCATTCTGTGTGGAGTTTGCATGTTCTCCCAGTGTTCGCGTGGATTTCCTCAGGGTGCTCCGGTTTCCCCCACAGTCCAAAGACATGCAGTGCAGGTGAATTAAATAAACTAAATTGTCCGTATTGTATGGGTGTTTCCCAATATTGGGTGGTCACTGGAAGAGCATCCACTGCACAAAACATGTGCTGGAATACTTGGCGGTTCATTCCGCTGTGACGACCTGTGAAATAGAGACAAAGCTGAAGAAAAATGAACGAATGAATGAAATATATTTGCTTTCATAGTAAGACAATGATGGAGGCCCATCTGATGCACTCAGTGACCTCTAAGATCATGTTGTGAAGGATCTGTTGTTCTCTGAATCTCTGTTTCTCTTTACAAACACGTTCAACAAGGGTTAAAGCTATTGTTCTTATTCCAGTGGGCACTAATGCGCTAAATACCATGAGTCAGGCCCTCCTAATTCAATCATGAACTCAAACCCTCTAATTGAGATGGATAACACTGCTGTACGCTGCAGATGATGTGCTCATTTGGAAACCACAGCAAATTTCCAGATATTTTACTCAGCTTCTAAGTCTTGTTCTGGTCACAGAACGTCTGTTTGGGCTCATTTGTAAGTTTGCCACCATCATGGGTGGTCTGATGTAAATTTTTTATGTTTGGTGTTTGCGCAGTGTTGGAGCGTCTCGTTTTTCTGGCATGTTTCAAACTGCTGGTGTTTTTTTTCACAGTTTTTTTTTTTTTTCCTGAGGAACAAAACTTTGTTTTCCAAAGCGTTCCTTTTCTATGTCAGCCTCACTCTTCCCACATAAAATGCTTTTTCCTGGCATAGTCTTTAGACGTGTGTTGACAACTTTTTTACAGCATGTTTCAAGTAGTGCACACTAATTTAGTTTAGTCTTCATGGCGATTGAAATATGATTAGATGTTTGTAAGTTTGTTTTTCAAATAAACTGTTTATACATTTCTAATTATGCATGTGAGATAATATTCTTTATAAACTGATGATATACTGTATGCATTATGAACAAATCCTTGAACATTTAGGTACCAATTTAGTATCTGTCATGTGCTGTCATGGTTAACTGTGAATTATTCATTACAAAATAAAAGTTTGTGTTTACAAAACATATGTGTGCCTGCTGTGCATGTTATTGTGTATGCATGTAAATATTGTTAGGAATAGGATTTTTTATTATTTGATTTAATTATTTTTGTCTCTTTTACTTTTCATTAACCAATTGTATTTGTATTGCTTATGGTGATATATTAACCAAACTCTTGAGTCTAAATTCTTGAGTCAGGAAATGTAGTGTTGTTGCGCACCTCCTGAATGTAATTCTTTCATTGCATTGGGGATTCTGTTCATCGAATCATTCATTTGTACCCAATAAATTACCAATATTTTGGCATTGAAGAAAACCCTCTCCTGACCTTTTTTATTGAACATGCATAGAAAATTGGGTAAATATTCCAACAATATGCATGTAAAAAAATATTTTCTGATTTTATTGTACTTTATTTGTGATTTCATCATTCATTAATTTTCCTTATTTATCAGGGGTGGCCACAGTGGAATGAACCGCCAACTATTTCAGCATATGTTTCATGCAGCGAATGCCCTTCCAGCCAAAACCCATTACTGGGAAACACCCATACACTATCACATTCACACACACACTCATACACTACGGCCTACTTAGTTCATCCAATTTTATAGCGCTGTGTCTTTGGAGTGTTTAGGAAACCGGAGCACCTGGAGGAAACCCACGTGAACATGGAAAGAACATGCAAACTCTACACAGAAATTCCAACTGACCCAGCCGAGGCTCGACCAAGCGACCATCTTGCTGTGAGGCGGCAGTGCTACCGCCTGCGCCATCATGCCGCCCTATTATTTAAATACAAACTTTTATTTTGAAAGTGATTCGTTGTGATTAACCATTTGACAGTACTAATTTAAACATCACAGACTAGCTGAGTATTGTCGCTGACCATGTGCATTCATTTATACCCATGGTGAATACATTCTGTAATGGCTACTTCCAGCAAGATAACACACCATCTCACAATGCTCAAATCATCTGTTTTCTTGAACATTGAACATGCACATTTTCCAAAGGAGAATAACTGACTTTAGCATTGTTTTTCAGATAAACAAGTATGCTTACTTAGCATGTTTCATAAATATCTGCAAAAATATTATATTTTTATGCTTTAGAAGAGACCAAGACTTAATTATACAGCTAGCAATCAAAGTAAAACGGTTACCAACCTGGTACTAGTATCAAGTTTAGTGTACCTAATAAAGTGGCCGATGTGTGTATTGCTCTCTAGAACAAATTCTCTATTCTAGACAGTCTATAAGGATTTTTTTTAATGTAAAAAAAAAACATCAAAATGACGTTGGTGGAAGCAGCTGTTTAGGGTGGGATTCTTGTTGTCATTGAGGCCAAGCCATGTTGACGTGGTTTCTCAGGAAACCAGGTGAGATGGGGCACAGCATTTGGAAGTGTGTTGATGGATAGTTACAGGATGATACGGTCATCCTGGGTCATGTACAATCCAAATCAGGACATAGAAATTCACACAGGCCAATGTTTGTCCCATTGAGTCAGTTAGGTGAATTGGATTGAGTGTGAGTGCATGATGGGCATGCGTGGTATGCTTTTATTTGCTGGTCAAACAAAACATCTCAGTGGACACAGATAATGTTAAGAATAGACTGGAACTTAACATCTGTTGCTAGTTTTGTTGAACTGATTTGATCTGTAGATAATTTGTCCTTTTGTTTCCACATTTTTGGTCGTTTTTGTTGTCTAGTCTGGGAATCAGAACGGTCATCTTATTGCTTGCATGGTTGTTGACTACTTTTCAAAAATGTTGCCCCCTTGTGTGCAGAGTTCAGACCACAGTGTCGGTGCCTGCAATGTGCAGTTCTTCTGTATTTTCCACACTTGGAGGTTTGTTCGTAAGCAGTAAAATAAAAGCTGTGGCTCTTAAAATCCATCCATGTAAGGATTTTGGAATTCTGCCTGGGATTTTTAACTCAGGGAGTTTACGTTATTTATTCTAACATGATTGTTTGGGTTTTTGGATTGTGTTGCCCCTGCTGTGGAGGAAATTGCTCTCTCGCCTGCTGGTTTGGAAATAGAAAATTATTTTTTGAAAGACAAACAAAGTAAAACTTTTTTTTTTTTTTTCAGTTGTTGAACCCTTTCAATCCCAATTATCTCTTGCGTCTGCGGTTCTCATCCTGTGTCGCACGTGAATAAACATTTGAAGGGTAAGAGAAGCCGAAACAGTCAATGATCTGAGATAACAATCAGTGAAAGTGGAGCTCTTATCGGCAGCGTCCAGACATTTACAGTTTGTGTGCGTGCCTGCATTTGAGAGCATGCGTGAGAGATCCTGTCAGTCATTTTCTGTGTAGTAGGCAATTATTGATTTGAATGCGAGATTCTAAGAAGTCTTGTCATTCTCCAATAATTTGCTTTTTTACTCTGTTCAATCACCCATGAACCACTCAGAATTATATCTGTTTACTGTTATTTAGCTTAAAGGGATGGTGGAACCTAAAAATAATAGTAGTAAAAACAAAGAAATGATCAAATGATACTGAGGTAATTTACCAACACTCATGTCATTGTAAACCTGAATCATTTTGCTGTGTTACATACTGAATAATTTATTCATTCATTCATTCATTTTCTTTTCGGCTAAGTCACTTTATTAATCCGGGGTCTTATTATTAAACTCAATCAATATTTTGGGCTATCTAGAACTTCACTATTCAATGCAATTCAATTCTATTCAATTCAAACTTGCTTTTGGCATGACAGATGTTATAAATGTATTGTAAGAGCAATTGTGATGTTTACATTAAATAGAACATTTAAAATGCACACTCACTGGCCACTTTATTAGGTACACCTTACTAGTACCGGCTTGGACCTTTTGCCTTCCGAACTGCCTTAATTCTTCATGGCATAGATTTAATAAGGTACTGGAAATATTCCTCAGAGATTTTGGTCCATATTGACATGATAGCATCACGCAATTGCTGCAGATTTGTCAGCTGCACATCAATGATGTGAATCTCCTGTTTCACCACATCCCAAAGGTGCTCTATTGAATTGAAATCTGGTGATTGTGGAGGCCATTTGAGTACAGTGAACTCATTGTCATGTTCAAGAAACCAGTGTGAGATTATTCCAGCTTTATGACATGGTGCGTTATCCTGCTGGAAGTAGCTATCAGAAGATGGGTACACTGTGGTCATAAAGGGATGGACATGGTCAGCAACAATACTCAGGTAGGCTGTGGTGTTAACACGATGCTCAATTGGTACTAATGGGCCCAAAGTGTGCCAAGAAAATATCCCTCACACCATTACACCACCAGCCTGAACCATTGATACAAGGCAGGATGGATTCACGCTTTCATGTTGTTGATGCCAAATTTTGACCCTACCATTAATATGTTGCAGCAGAAATCGAGACTCATCAGACCAGGCTGAGTTTTTCCAATCTTCTATTGTCCAATTTTAGTCAGCCTGTGTGAATTGTAGCCTCAGTTTTCTGTTCTTAGCTGACAGGAATGGCACCCGGTGTGGTCTTCTGCTGTTGTAGCCCATCCGACTCAAGGTTGGACGTGTTGTGCGTTTAGAGATGCTCTTCTGCATACCTCGGTTGTAACGAGTGGTTATTTCAGTTACTGTTGCCTTTCTTTCAGCTCGAACCAGTCTGACCATTCTACTCTGACCTCTGGTATGAACAAGGCATTTGTGCCTACAGAACTGCCGCTCACTGGATATATTCTCTTTTTTAGACCATTCTCTGTAAACCCTAGAGATGGTTGTGTATGAAAATTCCAGTAGATCAGCAGTTTCTGAATTACTCAGACTAGCCCGTCTGGCACCAACAACCATGCCACAATCAAAGTCACTTAAATCCCATTCTGATGCTCGGTTTGAGCTGCAGCAGATCGTCTTGACCATGTCTACATGCCTAAATGCATTGAGTTGCTGCCATTGGCTGATTATAAATTTGCGTTAACAAACAGTTGGACAGGTGTACCTAATAAAGTGCCCAGTGAGTGTGTGTGATATATGTCCCACAAACAGAAATTGTTGTTACATTTTATTATTTTCCTGTTCATTTAGGTAGCGTCTGTGACACATCTATGTAAAATAAAATTCTACAGAATTAAATTTATTTAGTAAAATATACTCAAAAAATAACTTTTGCTACTTGTTCAAACTCCTTATTTAAAATGAGTTGAAACAACACAATTCTTACATTTTTTGGGCTGGACAACATAATAGTTTTATGTTCAATCCACCTAAATTTGTAAAAATGAGTGCGTTTACATGGACACCAATAATTCGCGATTAAAACAATACTCTGATTAAGAGTCGACCATGTAAACTGCGATTTAAGATTAATTTAATCCGATTAAGGTCATAATCGAACTAAAGAGAAATCGAATTAAGACGTGGAGTATGCCAATTGTAGTCGCATTATTGAAGTGCAGAACAGTCATATAAACACCTTAATCTAACCATTACCATCATGTAGGACTTTTTTGTGACAGGATAGTCCACACACACACACGGCTGTTTGACACTCTCTGCACCTATCAAGTCAGTGCAGACCACAGACAACTGCATCGTGAAGTGCGGCGGGGTTTTTTTTCTTCCATTCAGCTTGCGGTATGAACTTCCATTAAAACAACACTCTTTCAGTAGTTCATAGTTGCATCCAATATCTCGTTTGTCCCGGGGGGCATGCATGATATGTTCCCGAATGAAAGTGAAAGTGCCAAACTTCAGTTAAAGTCAACAAATTAAGAAACACCCGAAATTACATAAAACTCCGGAGGAAATGCTAATAGCATGGTGACACAACGACATTAATGGAATTATGCGGTATAACATGTAAAACGGGATCATGAAAGGAACATTTAAAAAGAAACTCATGTAAATGCCTTAATCTTATTATTGTCTTAATTAGATTAAGGCAAATAATTCGATTACTGATGACCATGTAAACGTAGTCAGTGATGAAGTTAACTTAATTGATTTGTGTTGGTACAACATAAAAGAATTCTGTGGAACCTGGCATTTTTACAGTGTAGTAACTATTGACTAGTTAGACATATGGTCAAATGCGAGTCAAAAATCTTGTTTAAATGCTAATTTGAATGTACCTAAGATCAACTAGTGCGTCGCTGGCCTTAAACACGGCAACAAAGTGCTATTTGTCTTTTAAGGGTATCAGACTTGCTGAAACAAGGCTTTTAGTGCAATTGGTAGTGATGTAAACTCCCTTTTTCCCCTCCCTTGATAGGAATTCCCTAATGGTTCCTTGTCATCTAGCCATAGTGCTTGTTTCCTCTTTCTCATCCAGCCAGAAGTAAAGTTTACCTGCTCACTCTTCTAATCTCTATCGTGCACTTCTAACCCAGAGAGAAAAGACAGTGTCCCTTCTGTCCTCCAGATCTCTCAACCTCTTTAGTGCTCCTTTTATCAATGCAAAATAATTACCTTGAGGAAACATGACTGAGGTGCAAGATGGGTCAGGCAGAGCATCACTCTTCTGCTTTCCTGTGCCAGCCTGAGCCCTGGCAGCCTCGCTGACCGTACATAAAAGAATTTCTCAGAGAATTTTAGATCAGTTTCAATGGCTGGCCAGTGTTTATCCACCTCAAACCCCCCTTCGTCCAACTCTACCAGCACCACCAGCGACCAAATGCCAGGCATTCCACTTTAAGGTTACAGGAGACTAAGGTTAGTCTCTGTCACCCGAATAATATGTCATATTGAAACATAGCCAAGTGTCAGGGCCTTGTCGTGATTCAGAAAGGGAGAGGAATGGAGATTCTGGGTTTGTGTACCAAAAATACCATTAAAGAGGAAATTAAGCACTCAGTCAAGTTTACATTATTTTGTACATTGGATCCCACTTTAATAAAAATGTATTAAACAAACTCGATTAATGTAATGATTTAGAAGAAGTGGCTTGTTTTACTATAGATTTTAGACCTAGAGTGCCGCCATCTTGGAATGTCGCTGTGTCTGACGTCACATGGTTGGTTCCATTCCCTCCACTAAACAGATACAGTGGTAGTAATGGACTGAACACGTAGACTGTAAAGCCTAATTTAACCCAATGCGTGAAGTTGCAAACGTGGAGCTGGTGTAAATACAAGCATCAGATGTGGGTCTAATATAAAAATGTATATATTTATTCTATTTTTATTTCATCTCTTTTAATTACCGATCATTTGATGCGCTCTGGACCACTCTCTGTATAACGCTGCCTGACTTCCTTGTTGTTGATTGACATGATTTGAAGCTGTACTACTGTATTTGATGTTAAATGGACTGACTGGAGTGACAAATCCACTATTTTAAGTTTTAACATGATGATTTCAGCTTTAATGAGTAAATAATTCATTACATTTATACTTGTGTCTGTTCTTGTTAACACACTGCTGTAATAGTTGAATCCAGCCCTGAAGGCACAGGATGTCAACATGACGTCATATTGACGTTGTACCCCAACGTCGTAGGGACGTTGGATTTTATTTAGAAATGGCGTGGTGTACGACAGAAAGTTTCAGTCTACGTCATTCTTGCTCGAGGGGAGGGGGTTGGAGCTAATAGATTAGATTAGATTAGATTAGATTCAACTTTATTATAGTCATTACACATGTACAAGTACAAGGCAACGAAATGCAGTTAAGGTCTAACCAGCAGTGCAATAGCACTGGTATAATTATAATTATACCTTATACAGGTATAAGTTATAAAGTGCAGTTAAAAAAAAAAAAGTAGAAAAACTATGGTGATATTTACAAATGAATGTACTATGAACATTATATACAGGTTGTATTAGCTATGAACAGAGATTTACAATAAATTATTATAAGTACAGGTTGCTATTAATAATCAGAAGTGTGCAGATAGATAAACATAATTACAAATGTATATGTACACTGGGTGTATATAAAATTGCAAACGTTCATGTACAGTGGGTATGTACAGTTCAAATAAATGAATCAGTGCAATGTAGTGCAATGAATATGTGCAATTTTTTAATTTTTAAGTGTGCATATGTTAAATAGTGCAGTGATTATAAGGAGTGTAAGTTATGAGGAGAGTGAGGGGGGTATTGGGGCAAAAGTGTCTGTGGGGGCAGAGTTCAAAAGGGAGACAGCTCTGGGGAAAAAGCTGTTCCTCAGTCTGCTGGTTTTTTGTCCAAGGGAGCCTGAAGCAGGCAGGAGAAAACAGTCTGTGAGCAGGGTGAGAGGTGTCCTTAAGAATACTGCGTGCTCGGCGCAGACAGTGTTTCTTCTGGATGTCCTCAATGGCTGGCAGTGTAGTCCCTGTGATGCATTGGGCAGTTTTCACCACCCGCTGCAGTGCCTTACGATCAGCAACAGAGTAGCTTCTATACCAGACTGTGATGCAGTTAGTCAGGATGCTTTCTTTTGTGCAGCGGTAGAAGTTCACCAAGACGGCTGATGACAGCTGGTTCTTCTTAAGTTGCCTCAAAAAAAAATAGCCACTGGTGAGCCTTCTTGACCAGGCTGGAGGTGTTGGTGGTCCAGGAAAGGTCCTTGGTGGGTCAGGAGATGTGGGTCCCCAGGAACTTGAAGGATGAGACAGGCTCAACGGCCATCCCATTGATGTGCATGGGATCATGTGAGTCTGTTCGTGCCTTCCTGAAGTCCACAATGAGCTCCTTGGTCTTGGTGGTGTTAAGGAGCAGATTATTGTCGGTGCACCAAGTGGCTAGAAGCTGTACCTACCCAAAAAGTGGTACAGTACGGTTAGCTTTTTGGTTCCTTTTGACAGTAGAAATGGCCATAAAAGCGTACAGAACCGTACCGTACCTTACCACTCAGTTGAAATGGACCATTAAAGACCCCAATGATTGGTCGGGAGATTTTTGGGGGACTTTTTTGAGCCCGACTCAATCACTTACTCAATTTAAGTCAGCTTTGTTTTATATTATGCATATTTAAATGACATAATATTAAAAATACTAATATTAATATTAAAAGATTTAGTCACGAATTATGTCTCTGTTTGGTTTTCAGTGGTTGACTAGTGCCTCTAGTGGCTTGGTGGTGCCTATTCTTCGTGTTTTACACTCCTAATAGCTCTGCTGCGAGGTAATGGCCTGTGAAAGTGCTTAGGTTCCACCCAAAACATATTAACATACAAGAACACAGTGGGACCTTCAGTAAAACACACACAGGCCCACACATGAGCTCTGACTCAACAAACTGGAGCCTTGGGTGGGGTGTCAACTGTCGCAGGTGTCACATCTTACTTTTAGTCTCTGGCAAACATGTAAAGCTAAACAGCTTTCCTGATGGAATGCTGAGCCATTCAAATGGGTGATGGCTGTTTATTTTTATATACTTCGCTCACAGAACATAACAGGGTGAAAGAGGGGGTAACTCTTATTACCAGGAGAGTTTCCATGGGTCCATTTCACCTTGTAAAGGCAGGGTGGAGGTGGTGAGGTCAGTTGGTTTGTGAATGAGCTCCAGTGGCAGGCCTTCTCCTACTCCCCAAGTCACTTCACTGAGATCTGTAAAAGAAAAAAAAACACCCTGACACCTGGGTGTGAATGGCAGGCTGCGATTCCAAACCGCACACACAGGATACTATTGATGACATCACAAGAAGACGCCCAGAAAACTCATCCGTTCCTCCATAAAGTCTGGAAGGACTGTAAGGGCCTCTTCGGTGCAAGTCATATTTTCCCATTCTAGATTTGTTGACACTGATGATGTCGTATGATTAATGACACTGTATTATAACACTTCACTTGTTGACTCTAAAAATAGGATACATCGTTTTCCTTGAAAATTTGCTGAAGTGTTTTTCTTGCACAATTTGTTATTCTTTTAAAGAAGTAGTAAAATAAAACTTTTAATTTATTCTAAATAAGGTCACACTTTATTTTGATGCTCCGTTTGTTGAATTTAAGTTACATTGCATCTGCATGCCAACTAATTCTCATTAGGTTATAAGTAAACTGTTAGGTTGGGGTTAGGGTTAATGTAAGTTGACATGTACTTGCAATCATCTTTGATGGCCCATTTGAGTGTTAGTAGACTTTCTGCTTAATATCAGTTGATACTGCTGCTAAACAGACATTTAACTGACTATAAGTAACTTTGCAAGTACATGTCAACTTACACTAACCCCAACCCTAACCCCAGCCTAACAGTATACTTATAATCTTATTCATTCATGATGTGACGGGATTGACAACAATATTAATACGAGGTGCAGGGGCGTCGCTAAATCCAATTTACTGGGGCACAGGCGATTTTTTTTTTTAACTGGGGCACGTGCCTTAAATGCTTTGAGATATGGATTTTCTTCATATGCAAGTGTATTTATTAAGAGTGGTAATTCCAAAATAAAGATGTTATTCTTTACTGTATATGCAACTGAACCAACGCTGGTAAAAGCAATGTAATTTAATCAAAAAGCAAACTGACGCATCTTCGCGTGTGCACAGAAAACCCGCACGCCTCACACACCGCTCCTCATGGACCCTGACACGCTGCCCTTCTTCTCCTTAACATTCATGTTGAAAAAATAGTCTACTTACTGCTCACACGCCACTCATGCGTTGTGAAACCTGCATAGCAGCCTTTTATGCAGAGGTGTCGGGACACAGTGAGTTTTGCAAGTCAACAAAACTATATAATATTATGGTGATCTTACTAAGCATGCCTACTGATATATATTTTTGCTTTTTCGTAAGCAAAAAGGAGGCATGGCGAGTCCGGGAGGTAAGACTTAATAAACCTAATTTTCTGCCATGTGTCAAGTCTAAGGTGGTATAGACAGATTATTCTTTTTAAACATCTTTTTTGTATTATATAGAATTGTCTATAGAATTTTATTCAAATTAAAATAATATTCATGCAAAGATTTCGTAAATAATCTTAGCATATCATTGTTTTCCAGTTACATTTAGGATTAATTTCTGTTATTTAGAATAATAATTGTATAATAATAACAATAATACTGTTATTTATTTATAATTATATATGTATATGTATATTATATATGTAATATATAATTATAAATAAATAACAGCATTTAAATAAATATATATATATATAGGGGGGTGCATGCCCCAGTAGAGCTTTATGTTTAGCAATGCCCCTGACCTGGTGTAAGCAAGGCCAGAGTTTACTATATATTGAAAGAATGCTGTTGGTGGTGGCTTGAATAGGTCTGAGTATCTACTGTATGTGTTAACTCACTAGCTTTACAGACAATTGTGACTAATGTGCAATAAGCAGAGAGAATGGATTATGCCGGCAGCTAGCTCTCTGCAACTCTCACATGGTCGCCCACTGAAGCTAAGCAGGGTGGCGCTTGGTCAGTACCTTGATGGGAGACCACATGCGAATCCTGGCCAAATTTGCCCACTGGCCTCCTATCCATGCTCATATCATAACTGGCTTCATCAATCTGTCTCCTCTCCACCAATCGGGTGGTTTGTGGTGTGCGCACTGACGCAGTATGGCTGCTATTGCATCATATAGGTGGATGTTGCAAACTGGTGGGATAGGGTCCCCAAAAAAAATGTGTATAGTCCCCCCCAAAATGTGTATGCCCCCCCCTTTCCCCCCAAAAAATGTGTATAGCGCTTTAAGTGTTCAGAAAAGTGCTGTAGAAATGTAAGGAATTATTATTATATCTCTTTTTTTTCTTGCACAAATTGACTATCACATTCTTTTTGATCTTGGCATTACAATCATTGCCAATAAACATTTTGGCATTCTGTATTAGCCATTGAACCAAGTGTGAAGCACTCTTTGTGTCAGTTTGGAAAGTAAGTACCAGGTTTTTTGACATTAATCATCCATACAATAAAATGTTAGTGTGGGCCAGTGTTGTTTTGAATCTCACTGACCTCCATTGAGTAGTTAAAAACACTTAAAGAACTCTTTCCTTTGAAAAGAGTGAGAGATTGTTTTTAACTGCATGTTTAAGAGCCACCAAAAGTTGTTTCAAAAGTCCTCCATCAACCATTGCAAGAAGAGCCTGTGTCTGGACATTTAAGTGATGGGGAATCAGGACTGAAGCAAGTATCCTTAACTATTTACACCACTTAATGGCATGATCCAGGGCTTAGATTAGTAGGACTATTACGTTTGGGAGCAAAACCAAGGTCTGTTTTCCTTTTGCAAAGCACCATTCATACTCATTTCAATATCTGATAATCTTTGAGTGACTCTCGTTGAGAAAATTGCTTCGATAGATCAAACGAACCAGCAAAGAACACGGAAAACCATTGCTATTAGAGCTTGTGGCTAATGATGGCCTTCAAAGCCCCCAACTCACCGAGGAGAGTGGTCATTACAAAAATATGTTTGTCCTCATAAGAAACAGTTCACCTGGTCATGAAAGCTAAGGGTCTAGCCTCACCCCACTCCTTTTAATCACGCATATGCAGAGGTAGCCAGCAACATTTTTCAAGAACACAATAGGTTATGTTTATTCAGCACTCGTAACGGTTTGATTTCATATGAGAACACTACACTTTTATTGTACCCAAACATGTTTGAGAGATTTTTGTCATAATGTTTATTGACACAAAAAAATAATACCAAAAAAGAGGTTATGGTGAGATGCATATAATGGAAGCAGCGAGAGCCAATTCATTGAAAGCCATTTTTTCCCTTCAAAAATGTTAACTTCATAAAATAATTTCCATTATCATTCTGTAAATGTCATTTTATGTTTTAGATACCCACTTCGAATGTTATCACTCGATTAAATGGCCATTATCAGTGGTTATCAGCTGATAGATATGGGCCAGTAGGGGCCTTCTGCGCCTACGGGTAGGCTCAGAAAGCTGTTATAATCCATCAACATGGTTAATTAACTATACTAATATAGAAGACTCCAGATCCAGGTCTGTTTTTACATTACTGTGACGGTTAGGTTTAGGGTTGGGGTAGGGGTAGACGTCAATAAATTGATGGGAAATTTAATAAATAATATAAATAATTCTCGTTAACTTCTGGCCACAGCCATATGTGATCTATAGCTGATTAACCATGTGGACGGATGATAACAGCCTTCTGAGGCCCTGTTTACACTAATAAGTTTTAGTTTGAAAACACATAAGTTTTGTTATGGTTACGCCATCCGTCCACACTACGCCAGAATTTTCAAGAGCCGAAAACGGAGCTTTTTGAAAACGCTGAAGAGGTTGTTTTGATTGTAAAACGCTGCTGCTGTGTGGGTGGGGGGAAATGGAGACATCTGAAAACGGAGGCGTGGCTGCAGACATCTGATTGGGGCTTTTCCCTCAATATTAAGTAGCGTACACACGGTTCAGTCTTGCATCCTCTCCTTGTAAATTTAGACTTCACAAGTTTGATATGGAAAACAAACTCCAGAGGACACGTCGGGTAAATCTTCAAAGGGAACAGTGTACTTTAAAACCTCATTCACATCACCCTGGCTATGTTGTTTTACTATCTTAGCATTCATTCATTCATTTTCTTTTCAGCTTAGTCCCTTTATTAATCTGGGGTCGCCACAGCGGAATGAACCGCCAACTTATCCAGCACATGTTTCACGCAGCGGATGCCCTTCCAGCCACAACCCATCTCTGGGAAACAACCATACACACTCATTCACACTTATACACTACGCACAATTTAGCCTACCCAATTCACCTGTACCGCATGTCTTTGGGCTGTGAGGGAAACCGGAGCACCCGGAGGAAACTCACGCGAATGAAGGGAGAACATGCAAACTCCACACAGAAACGCCAACTAAACCCAGCCAAGGCTTGAACCATCGACCTTCCTGCTGTGAGGCAACAGCACTACCTACTGCGCCAATGCGTCGCCCACTATCTTAGCAATAAAATGAAAACATAATTTAAGAAACTGCCTATTTTCATTGATATTAACTTCACAGACACCAAAAATGTTGAGGCATCGTGTAGCTACATATTTATATGACCATCATCTTCACTACTGTATATACATAACAAAACAGAGCCTATAACATTACAGCCTCCTTTAATTTTCATTGAATATATGAAACATATTTTTTATAGGCTCCATTTCATTTAAAATATGAAACAACCTCTCTTTTGCTGAATATCAGTTTTAATAACTAATGGCCATTAAAAAGGTATAACGTACAATAAGATTATAAATTATAGGAAATAAATGCAATTATATTAGTCAAATGTGCAGAATCAATGTATGTGGTTACATAAATTAATATATTATCTTATCTTTGCGCTCAGCCAAAACACGTTACCTGAGAACAAGTAATAGATTCAAAAACTAAAGTTAGGGAATATGTCATTAGATATAGACAACAGGATAAATTAAAGATCCTGTTTAACAACTATAGTGAGATTAGATCCAGCGGTAGATCCTTGATGAGCATTCTGACGTGCACAGCTTTGATTTGGGTAGATGACTGCCTGGAGCTCAGATTTCCACATAAGCTGCATTGCATGCCAGAGTGCGTGTATGGTCACGTGATGTGCGTTTTCAGCGGTGTAGTGTGGACGGAGTGTTGTTCAGAAATGCTGGGTGAAACGCCAGTGTGGACGCGGATCGTTTTCATTCTAAAACGCTGTTTTAAAACTAAAACGTATAAGTGTAAATGGGACCTGAGCCTACCAGAAATCTATCAGCTGATAACCACTGATAACACTCATTAAATTGAGTGATAACATTCGAATCGTCTGGTTTTATATCTGACGTTATATATATCTCTATATTACACAAAAGTATAGGATATTTTCACACGTTGCTCATTTTGTATTTTAAATATGGTGCTGTTTTCCTTAGTATGATTCATTTAGGCATATATGAACACAGGACTTGTTAAACTGCATTAGTGAAATGGTCTTGGCCTGATAAAAACCATGTGTGGAACAATTCTCTTGCAGTGAGAAGACAATCTCACCCAGCTGACCAAGAGTTATGATAAATCATAATTGTAATTTTGTTAGTTTAAAAGCTGCAATGTCTGATTCTGTCAGTAAGCACACTTGTTATCGCAGTTCACCTCTTTATCTTCACCAGCAACTTTGCCTAGTATAGATTTGATTAGGACTGCATGATATTGGATTGTGATATTTTGTTTTGCTGCGATATATATGACGACATGAATATAATTTCATCAGATGAGTTGATTTCGTTAATTTAGATCAACTGGAAAGTTATAGTCTTTTTCTAGGCAGTGCATCTGCATAAAATATAATAAATTACATGCATATAGTTGCAATCAGAATTATTAGCCCCCTGAATTATTAGCCCCATGTTTATTTTTTTTCCCCAATTTATGTTTAACGGAGGGAAGATTTTTTTATCACATTTCTAAACATAATAGTATTAATAACTCATTTCTAATAACTGATTTATTTTATCTTTGCCATGATGACAATAAATAATATTTTACAAGACACTTCTATACAGTTTAAAGTGACATTTAAAAGTTTAACTAGGTTATTAGGTTAACTAGGCAGGTTAGGGTAATCAGGCAAGTTGAATAACGAAAAAAAATAAGGCTTAAAGGGGCTAATAATTTTCACCTTAAAATGTTTTTAAAAAAATTCAAAACTGCTTTTATTCTAGCCGAAATAAAACAAATAAGACTTTCTCCAGAAGAAAAAAATATTATTAGACATACTGTGAAAATATCCTTGCTCTGTTAAACATCATTTGGAAATATTTAAAAAAGAAAAAAAAATTCAATAATAATAATTCTAATAATTCTGACTTCAACTGTGTATAAATACGAAAGATCAAAAATAAAAGTAAAATAAACAGTGCTTTGAAGTTTTCTGAAGACTAATCAAGTACAGAAATTGAACAATCAAATGTAAAATAACATTCTCATCATTGTATAAATAATTTCTAAATATAATATTTAATAATATCTTTATATTTTACTAAGCAATCTAATCCTGCAATGTGACTATTGCGGATACACACATTGCGATATTGACACTCAAACGATATATTGTTCAGTCCTAGATCTTATGGTTATAAAATTTTAAGTCTGTGTGAAATCAAAATCTGTAATGAAAATTTTTCTCGCACACATTGTTATTCTTTAGGTGAATGCATAATCTGTGCAAGATAATCCACTGAAAAAAAAATTCAATCAAAGTCTGACTAAAGTCATGTTTGGAGTGGGGTCACATTCTTTGCTGACGTCAGTTTAATAATATTCTTAACCTCTGCCCTTTTACCGTTTCCGTTTTTACCTTTTACCGTTAGTTTGCTAGCAGGTAATGATGCACAAATGCCCTGTCTCCTATTCATTATTCAATTTTAGTTGAAAGTGCATAAACATACTGAAATAAACATCTCAGCAACTTCCAATTCACACGGACTTTAAACTTTATATCTAGTGTTATAAAGTATTATTGAGTGCTTAAACGTTTCCAGATTGGCCTCATTAACCTCTCTTGTACATTGGTGTCTGAATGTGTCATAATTTGTTTGTATCCAATTTCAAACCCATGAATTGGGTTTAAGTTTAAGTATGTTTTCTTAAACTTTGGATCCACATTTCAAAGCCTGCATTATGAAAAGTCTGCATGTAAACAGGTCAATAATTAGCTGTGTGTCTCTTTATTGTCCACTCTATTACTTAGGAGACATACAAACTCAGATTAGCATCTGATAACGCACTTAATATCCAACAATGTCAGGGGCTGCATGGATGGAAGGTATCCAGTGGCTAGTCTTAGCCATAGCTCCCTTCGAGCACAATGCCCCACTTGTTGCTCCGTCTCCATAAAGCCATATCAGGCCCTTCCCGAGGCTTCAAATCGCTCATTTTTCAGTGCGCGCTCAATCTAATCTTGGGTTTTATGATTGGATATTATGATAAAGCTGGTGGTGCAAATTATACAGTTCATATATGTTGAACAGGGGCTAATTGAAACTTGAATGAGCTCATTGTTATTGGGATAGTGTATCAAATGAGGATGATGGTTAATTTAGGTCTAGATAAGGGATTCTGTAACATCGCCCGTACTTACAACACACTCGTCTCGTAATTATCCGAGATAATCTAGGGATTTTAATTCCAGGAGAATTTGAATGTGGTAATAGGGGCCATTAACTGCGCTAATGCATATCTCAGATTGTAGCCTCGAAATGCTGCTTTACTCTTTCTGAATTAAGCATTTGTACATATTATCGTAGCAATTCATCCGGGAAAGGTTCCACTTGAGAACTGTTGCTAAGTGGTTCACAGTCTAGATCAGTCAGCCAAGAAATTTAATCTCATCATATAAAACTGATTGGTTTAATTGGCTGAGAGTCTGGCACGATTACATAAAAACAGACTTTCGCTGTGCTTATTGCTGCTTATAATCATGCACGGGATAGCAAATTTACGCCGTTTTTTTTGGTGAAAGAATGCTTTAGCGGAGGTGAAATCGATGCTCCGTGTGCTGCGCCAACACTGGCTGAATTTTCCAAAAGGTGCTTTCTGGGAAAGATTGCTCTGTTTGTATGAGTGCGAGCATTTGTTTGCAGATGTTTATGTTGGAGGTGGGAAAACAAGGGCTTAAATGGTTACCGGGAAAAGAGGAGGGGTGCAAATCCATCCCTTTACTCCACCTACCCCACCCCATCCTCTATACTGCTTCCTTATTCTGCCCGGCTGCAGACACTTGGCTTTTGTATGGAGGGAACCAGAGAAACAATCCACTCTCTCTGTTTGGAAAATACTTACAAGGAAAGTTACCGGGAGCTTCCAGGTGCTTTGCCCCCTGTTAAAAGCCCTGAAAGGAGGTTCTCGTCTTCCCTGGAGTCAGGAGAGCCACTGCCTAGTGAAGCCTCTCGCATTCTCCCTCTCCCTCTCTTTCTTTCTCTCTCCCTCCTACTTTCCACCCTGAGTGCACAGAGATTCAGAAGGTGCGTCTGAAATCTACTTGTATTCAGGCTGGAGACAACACCACAAGGACTTTTTTTCCCCCCTTTTGCTGCGACAAGCACATGGACTTAATTTCCAGCGGAGACAGAAAGAAGAACAAGAAGCAGACTGGCACCTGCCACTGAGAGCCAGAACTTTCTCAAGAGTTGCATTTGTTCTTTCGGCACGTATGTAAACAATATTTGACTGCGACCGCAAGTGCCAAGACATTCCCGAGACTTGCCTGGCTGCTGGGTTCCCATCACTATCTCCCAGAGACATTTCTCCAGGGATGACTTTTTGAAGGAGGAACGCAGAAAAGAAGCCACCTGACCTGCAGAAGTTACCTGCCCTGAGACGCAAGAAGGGTGAGGTAAGTTCTGAATCTTTCATTTTCCTTCCCCTCCGGGTCTATGTCATCCCTGAAAATGTTTTTCATATCCCGTTGCTTCTCAGCAATTGAATCCAAATGTAATTCAGAGAGGGGAAAAACAGTCGGGTTTACATCTCAATCATGGGACCAGCATAATTCTCAGCGCACTGCTTCGCACAAGGCAGATTAACAGAATGATTTAGTGCTCTACCCCCGTTAATCTCTGCGAAATATGCGGCATGTTTTTCTAAATAGAGCCATGTGGCTACCAGTGCTGGTCTTGTGTGCTTGTGGTTTGTGCGTTCCTGTGGCTGATAGGTTGTGTGGTTCAGGTACTGTTGTGGGTCTCTTTTGGAGTTGGAGAGGGAGAGAGTTATATAACTGCAGCTGCCTCTCTCTCGCTGACACCTGGGACTGTTTGGTCTGTGCACAAATGCCACTCACTTAAATGTGGCTCCGCCCACAGTCTCCTAAAACCCCTGCCCACTTTTCAGCTTCTGAAATTTTGCATTTTGACCTGTCAGTCTACTAGTCTTCATATTTTAAATATATTTACACTGCAGAGCTTCCTGTATTTTTTATAGGAGGTTGGAATGACACATCAGATCTGAAAGTGAAGTATGTCCTGTCAGACACAGTTCACTTCAGAGGTTGAAATTTCATACTAAACATGATTAAATTAGTATAAATGGATGAAAATATACACTATACAAAATGCTGGGTTCCACACAGCTCCTTCCTGTTGTCCCAACACAAATCGATGAAGTTAACTTAAGTGTTTTTACAAATTTAAGTGAATTAAACATAAAACAAAATAAGTTGTCACAAAAACACCCTTAATAATTGTGTTGTTTCAACTCATGTTAAATAAATAGTTTAAAAAAGCAGCAAAAGCCATTTTTTGAGTGTATATGTGTGTAAAAATATGGTTGTTGTTGTTATTTTTGTTGTTGTTATGGAATTAGTATTATTATACATTTTGGTGAATAATCCACATTAAATTTGCTCTTTTAAATTCAACATGAAACTAACATTATGATAAAAGTGTGCTGTTTGAACTGTCAGGCATAAGCTGCATCTCAAATGACACACTGTTCACTATCTAGTACTTACACACTCAACAGCATAGTATATGAATGTAGTGTCGTCCCAAATGGAACCCTAACATTTTTTATACTAAGTGGAAATTCAAACTGTTTCGCTGATGACGTTGACGGTTGCCAAATTAGCTAAATAAATGAGCAAACTACCAAATAACACCTGCCATGAGTATAAACGCATTCACCATCGGGAGGTGCTATAATCGCTCTCGTAGGAGAATACTGCTTTCACAATCAAAAATACTGTACATGAAGTAATCCAACATGAGCGCCTGAAAGCTCCGCCTCTTCCTCTACGTGAGCATAGCAGCGGCTGTTGAGTGTGTGAAGTGTCCATCATTCCACACTTTATTTTACCGCTTGAATAAGTGCATCATCTGGATTTTATGCACTTATTCTGCACTTTTTCAGTGTGAATGCACTACTTGCACTACTACAAAATGGCGTAGAATAGTGCATAAGTATGCAATTTGGGATGCACTTATTTAAAATAAGTTGAAAACTCAATCCTTAATTTTTTTTTTCCCAACAACTTAATTGTTTTATGTTTAATTCATTTAAATTTGTAAAACTGGTTAGGTTAACGTTTATTTGTGTTGAGACAACATGAAGGGATTTTGTGGAACCCAGCTTTTTTTACCGTCTAGTCTACTTTAGATAAAAATGTCACATTTGAATCCTTTCATTCGTTCGTTCGTTCTTTCTTTCTTTCGTTTGTTCTTTCTTTCGTTCTTTCATTCATTCGATCTTTCATTCTTTGTTTCATGCGTTCTCTTTCGTTTGTTCGTTCTTTCTTTCGTTTGTTTGTTTTTTCTTTCTTTCGTTCGTTCGTTTGATCAATCTTTTGTTCTTTCTTTCGTTCGTTCATTCGTTCGATCTTTTGTTCTTTCGTTCTTTTGTTCTTTCTTTTTTCTTTCTTTCTTTCTTTCTTTCTTTCTTTCTTTCTTTCTTTCTTTCTTTCTTTCTTTCTTTATTTATTTATTCATTTGTTTAAACTGAATATTACACAATAACATTAAACAATAAATATTAAACAATAATGGATTAAGCCTATATTAATAATAAATGATTGTTCTTAATAATTCCTTGTTCTGTTTTAAATATTTCTTTAGTTTGTAGTAATATAATACTTAAATTATATAAGAAGTGTTATATAAATATAAGTATTATATTTATAAATATTAATATAATATACCATAATAATAACAGTATTATATTCTTTAAAATCATTTTCACAAAATGTAATCACTCGCCTCCACTTGTGATGTCATAAATAGCATTTTAACCTACTAATTTTCAATCACCTACATTTTTTTGATGTATAAAATGAGTCCCACCTTTCATTGTCTACCTAATATAGTCTAAGCCAGGGGTGCTCAACCCTGTTCCTGGAGATCTACCTTCCTGCAGAGTTTAGCTTCAACCCTGATCAAACACACCTGAACCAATTAATTAGGACCTGAGCAGCACTTGATAATTACAGGCAGGTGGGTTTAATATGGGTTGCAACTGAAATCTGCAGGAAAGTCGATCTCCAGGAACAGGGTTGGTCACTCCAGCTCTAAACAACATCAAATATGTCAGATATGGATGTGAGTTGAGAACAGCACTTCTTATTGGCTAAAATAAAAAAAATAAAAAAACTCTGTCTAGGTGTTGTGTTCAGTAGCATACTTCTCACCCCAGCAAGAGTCGTACATGATGTTTTGTCATAATATGTCCAAAAAGACCTAAAAGATTGGCTTTGTGATGTTTAAGCTTTTCCACACATAATCAACTACTGCACATGGCATGAGCTCTGTGCTGCAGTCTTAATTTCAGACGGAGAGCGAGAGAGACGACTGTGAGAGAGAGAAGGGAATGTGCTTTCATAATACATTCTTCACCAAGAGCACTGGGGAATAGTATTCAATAATACTTTTTTTCTCGTCTGAGTAGCAGGGCCCGACTTCTACCGAACTGAAACAGACCCAGTCTGGAAAAGACGACATGCTCTCCACTAAAAACATTTGGCGCCTCAACATGATGGCTTTCAGGAGGAGAAGCGCTTGAGGTCTTGACTGCGAACCTGTGCGTCACTGCTACCACTTTACACTAGGGATAGGTGAAGATTCATTGGTACCAATCTATATGAGTACTGTGAACTTACTTCATCTAAGTTGAAGTAATGAGGTATTTAATTAACTCATTACCTTCAACACTGAGTTCAAAACTCTTTTAAAATGAGTAGAATTGACTTTCAGTAAATTTTGAGTTAACTACACTCATTTCATTTGATAAAGTTGACGGTTGGGTTTTACAGTGTGTAAAATGACCGTAAACAACACAATTCTTGAGATTTTTTTTGGCACCACTTAATTGTTTTATGTTCAATCCATTTAAATTGGTTAAGTTAACTCAATCAATTTGTGTTGGGACAACCTGAATAAATTATGTGGAAGCCAGCATTTATTAGTGTGGCACTGCGTTATAAATATTTCACTTTATTCTTATATACTTACTATTACTAATACATATTTTATTCTTACAAAATATACAAAGGGGCTTGAAGAATACAGCTAAACAATATATTGGCTTTTTTCTAATCAGGGACAGTGTTAAGTTTATGTTTGTTGAGTCTGAAATCTTGGTCACACTTTATTTTGATGCTCTGTTTGTTGAATTTAAGTTACATTGCGTCTACGTGCCAACTAATTCTCAATAGATTATAAGTAGACTGTTAGGTTGGGGTTAGTGTAAGTTGACATACTTGTAAAGTTTCTTATAGTCAGTTAAATGTCTGTTGAAGGAGCAGTATCAACAGATATTAGGCAGACAGTCTACTAATACTCAATGGACCATCAAAATAAAGTGTTACCGAAATTTCATCGGAACTTTTCACACATTAAAAAATTTTATCGTACGCTGTGTCAATCGTATTTATACACTGACTCAAAAACTTCCATCAATAATGAAAAAAAAAATCTGATTTGGTTAGATTTTTTGCATCCGTTGCAAGCATTTCACAAGCAAAAGCCAAAATACAGAATGAAGTCTGACAAATTAATTCACATTCTTCTCGCTGCAAAAAACACTTTATGAAAAAAAAAGTGTGAAACATAAAGATAGACTTTGCTGGATTGTGTGTGTGTGCGTGCGTGCGTGCGTGCGTGCGTCCGTCCGTCAGTCCGTCCCTCCCCCCATACCTTTGACATTCTCTGTTCAGAATCAATTTAGTTCAAAACACACAATATTTCCTCTTCTTTTTTTTTTGGAGAGGGAGGAGAACACAAACATCGCTACGAATGGTTTTGCTGTTTATTTTTAACAGATTCATTAATACAGATTGGACTAAGTGTGCAAGCTTTCTGTGATAATGAATATTTAGAATAATAAATACAAAAAAAAATTACAGAAATTACAGACTCAGAGTTCAAAGACCTTTTGGTGGATGTCTTTAGTTCTGTGATACATTTGAGGAGTTTATGCTTAAAGGTGCCCTCTAATGTCCCGTATGAATAAAACTGATACTACATTACGTATGTGCTCACACATTTAGTTTAAAAAAGAGAAAGAGAGAGAGAGAGATAGAGAAATTATATTTATCTTTAAAGACACATGGCATTTTTGTACATATTTGGACCCTTCTCAAATTTGGGTTTCTCAGTAGTGGATGTCGTCATTGTTGCAACATAGGCCCGTTCTAAACACGTCCCCTATACACTTTTCTATAGATCATGAATTATATAGCCAGAGGTATGTATGGCTGCATTTCATCTTCTAAACGAATGCTACGGGGCAGTTCCTTTTTGCGCTTACCAGCTAACTGTTTACCTTTCGATATAGATGGCTTTCCCGCTGTTACCAGTTTGTCCAGTGGCAAAGTCTGGCAAAGACGGTTCCAGAAAGCGCGTAAAACAAAAACAAAAGCCAAAAAATAAAATACAAAAATAAATAACAGGGGTGGTTCATTCCGCTGTGGCAACCCCGGATTAATAAAATGACTAAGCCGAAAAGAAAATGAATGAATGAATGAATGAGTAAATAACAGAGTGAGAATGTGGTAAAATCTGAAAACGTGGTAAAAATCAGAAGAGGGTTTTTCTTTTTCTGAATTGCTTTTGAAAACACTGTCGGTTGGGTTTAGGGAAGTGGGTGGGCGGGTGAATCAGTGCTTTAGAAAACACTTAGAGAAGGTTTAGAGAAGGAGGAGGGCGGGTTAGTCGATTGGTCAGTCAGTCAGTCAGTCGACAGCGGCCTCTGGTGGATGTATGCAAGAACCGCAGGCGCGAACGGCACTCTAGAGAGAAATCTGAATCTGAAAAAGCATACACAGCGGCCTCTGGTGGATTCGCAAAAACAAAAACTGCAAAAAAACGTAGCTCCTGGGACGTATTTGGTGCTCTCCAGAAATGTATACAGGGATACGCTTTCAGAATGAGCCTGGGTTGCATAGTTGGGTAAACTTAGAGTGCAGTTAAAGGGAGAGTACAACAAATAATTATTTTACAATCCTATTTGCTCAAATAATAATTAAAAAAATACTCCACGATTTTGTTATCAAGACTTTCAGAAAAAGGAAAAAAAAAAGTGAGACTGATGACTGCAGCCAGAAGTGAAAACAACATTAAATTTACTGTCCTGCCCCCATACGCTGCATTACAAACGTATAGTAATTTGATGCAAAGATGATATAATACATACATAAATACACATAAATGTTCATAATTTTTTTTTTTTATCGAAATGTTAAAAACTTTCAAGGATTTAAGATGCTGAAGACCATTAAATTTGTCATAACAGTCTTGGGAAAAGGGTTCATAGATATCTCAGTAAATACCAGAATATATTGTGATCTAGTTTTAAATCCGTATATATCACCCATTCAATACTTTACACAAGCTCCTGAGTGGGAAAGAGCGATTAGAGATAAGTGAGTGTGATGCTCCACAGGGTCACACACTTGTGATTCCTGCATCTGGAGATGGGCCAGGGTTTGGAGATGGGATGCTGTCTGTGGTTAGTTGAGAGCTTGAGAAAGTCAGCTGTGAAGTATGATGTGATTTTTGTGATGGATTCGTCTCATCTGGGCCTGTTATCAGGAGATGCAGCAGACGTCGTCCCACCTTTCTGACTGCAATTACAGCGATAGCTTCAATCCCTCTCGCACACACTTTGCCCTTCTCTCCATATGCGCATGCAGTTAGGTTAAGCCTCAGAGATCTGTTATACCTGGGGAAAGTTATCTGTTGGCATTAGCAGGTTATATTTCAACTTCAGATCTGCTGGATTTGCACGTGGGACCATGGAATCATATCTGCCAATCTCTAGAGCTGTGAATGTCATGTGACTAAGCACTTGTAGAGCTGCATGACATCACCATTTGACCTTTAATGGTTTTAATGGGATAGTTAAGCAAAAAAATTATATAAACATACTCAGTAATCTCATAAACACATAACAACATAAACATTAATTTCCTTATAAAAAAATCTTTATATATTTTTCATACATTACAAATACACAATTCCTTATATAGACCATTTCAATGTGGCGATGTCGCTGGCCCTGAACATTTCCTACTTGTTACCAAACTATTTTAGAACTGTAACAAGAGGCAATTTAATAATATCTTAATGTTAAAACAGCTGCCATAACATTATTTATCAATATGTGAAGCTTTTTGGATTCTTGGAAGCTATAGGAATTAAAAATGTAAAACAGAAAATACGTTTAGACTATTGTTATTGTTTACATCCCTCGAACTGGTTCTATATTATTCCTTACATATTATCATATGTCTACCTGTGTGACTTTATTTGTTGATTTAAAATAGATATACACAAATAAACATTTTTCTTTTTTAATTTATTTATTTTTTTAATTCATTTTTATAGATTTTTCAAGAAGTTTACAAAAACATTATTTATCTATACATATAGAATACCTATAGACAGACCTTTAGAATAATTTTTACTTATTTCTCAAATTCCTTTTCATTAAATATCTGTATTCTGTATTTAGTCCTTAAAATATTGTTGTTATTATAATAATAATAATTATTATTATTATTATTAACGATGTACATTTTACTAGACAGCAGTAAAATATTTTTAAAAAATTCTAATAAAATTTCACCAGCATGGACCACGCCACACTTTGAGCTAGACTTTATTTTAGGGATGATAAGGAAACAGTGGGATGAAGGGGAAGGGGAGTAAGAGGATAAACAGTGAATATAGATAGGTAGGTTGATCGGGCGTCCTACAATGATGCCCAGAGGCTCAGAGTGGGGGTACCCTCTCTGTAATATTTGGTAGAGTGATTGGACCCCCTGATTCAATCTAAGAGGATTATTGTTGTTAATTATTAAATTCTTGTTAATGGGATGTAAGGAAATAGAAAGAGGGAGGGTGGGTTCGAGAGACCGAGAAGAACAGTGCTAGAAGCTGGTCTGCCTTAAATAAGTTGGTTAATGAGGCAAAGTGAGGCGTGGTCCCGCTGCTGAACCTTTGTTAACAAGTTAACTCCATGTATAACTTGATACTGAAAAATTTCCCAGTACTGGGTTGTGGCCAGAAGGGCATCCACTGCATAAAACATATGCCAATAGTTTGCAGTTTATTCCGCTGTTGCAACCCCTGATAAATAAGGGACTAAGCTGAAGGAAAAAGAATGAATTAATGATACTGAATATTTTGCAAGTTGTACACATGCTTAAGACTTTTCCTTCACATATATAGAATATGGAGACTTAATAATAAATATACTTTTTATATTTTATTATCCACAGAGAAATTCGATAATGGGATTTGAAGAATTAAATGTCAAAAATCTGGTTAATTTCATGACATTATCTGTGTTATACACCTTGCAGAAATCACTGTAACTGAATGCTGACTTATATGGTACTGACAATTTTATTTATTTTTTTAATATAATAGAGCTGCACGATTAATCGAAAAAAGCTCACAATCTCGCTTCAACCCTACACACGATCTTAATTCAGCTTTTCTACGATTGGGCTAATTATATTTTCAAGGTCAGGAGAGAAGCGTAAAGGCAGTTTCACAAGTCTTCACGTTTTATACTTGTTGCTCAGCAACATGGACGTGTTGGAAGAGTCACATACTGTATTTATAAGGTGTAATTCACCCAAAAAGTCATTTCTGTCTTAATGTAATGACGTATTCATGGCCGCAAAATCACACGTGAGCTGATGCACAGTTTGTTTACTCCTGAAAGGAGGCACGTGCCTGCCAATGATGTCTACTTTAGTGAACAGAAGCTGCATAGGCTGTGAATAACAGGTCATAATGTTGTAAATAAGAAGATTGTTTGGGAGCCGCGTGAGAATGATTTGCATGTATGTTTTTTTTTCTCAAAGTGACGGCGTAAAAGTGAAACCGAAAGCACGCGCATCATTTAATGATCATATCGCATTTTAGAGTTATGATTACGACAAGCATTTGATATGTTTTTTTCTTTCATAGTGAACGCGTGTTGTGCATGAAAATGAATTTTTACTGAGTCAGTATAACTACTCTAGCCTATATAATGTTGAATATAATGCAAGAGAGACATGTCTCATACAAATGTCTCATTTTTTTTTCAGTGAAAAAAGATCTCAATAACCAATGACAAGCACATGTCTCAAACATAATTCAACTTTAAAAATTGTGAATAGTTGTATTCTGATTTAATCACTTTACTGTGAATTAATGACCAGCACACATTTAAAGTCTATTCAAGTCCACCATTCCAAGTCTATACAAAATGTAGCATTTTAACCAACAGTAGACCTATACATAGGCCTAATATTATTATTGTTGTTATGCCATATGTTTGAGAAATAACAATAATAATAGCCTACTCATATTAAGCCCTAAAATATAACTTTTTTTGCTTGAAAAGAAAATGGTGTGTAATTACCAACAGTTACCAGCAGGGGCTGGTTTCAACAGTTACCAGCAGGGGCTAACGGAGTTATGTTAACCTTCCAAACCTTGACCCTTTGGCCAAAGCACACAAAAGCAAATACTTTGGCATTATGCATCCACAAAGGCAAAGCAGTGCTGTAACCATGGATGCCCACCTTTCGCATGGCCCAATAACTTCGCTGACTGCTTTTTATGATGACGGTTAACTCTGCCAGGCCGCGCCTGATAAAATGCATTTCTTTCTTTATTACATTACACGACTCCAACTGACCTGACAGAGGCTTTAATATATGGACCATTCATAATTGCCACACACTGATTGGTTGTGCTGGTCAGTGAGCCTTTGTCCGTGTCCAACCATCTGCCTTGTTAATTCTGGGGCCGTTTTCAACTCACCGAATTTCGTTTATAAGCTATTAAAAGTCCATCACAGATGCTGAAAATTACGTTTAGATCTCTGTAGCTCAAGGCGGATGTAAATGTGTGCCTTCGAGAAGCCGTATCTGAGAAATAAAAAGAAGCAAAGCTTGTATCCAAACCATTATGGATGTCTCTTTTCATTCAGCATGTAATGGCTTACTGCAGATTCAATTCCCATTTGAGTTTTTATTTTTTTTAACCACGCAACAGAGGAAAATGATATGAAATCCATTACACATGCTCAATCAGTGGGAGAGACTAGACAGAGGAGCTGGCCCAGAGCAGGCCGAGAAGCATATGGGAAATGTTGGACACACCAATAGGTTGAACTTTTACTTGGGGTTTACGAGAGGCGATGTCTTGTATTTGCGGCCAAACCGAGCCCTAACCAATAGGTGAAAGAATAAACTGATCTGTTTATAAAGTTAGACAGAATTGAGTGTCAGAGTTATGCAGTGGGTTATTTGGATGGCCACATACTGTACTTTCATATGCAGAGTCTTCTTTTTTATGTTATTCATAGACCTACAGATGTTTGTTTGCTTGAGGCCAGCTGAAATATGAATTCGTGTGCTGTTCTGAACTGATGAGAGGACCAGTAATCCACATTGGTTTTTTTTACATTGTGCCACTAGAGGGCAGAGCTGCTGACCTTCAGTGTGTGTGACCACAAACACTATTACATGGGAATGTGTGGAACACACACAGGTTCTCAACATGGAAAATATGCTGGATAACAAAGGCCTCCTTTCTTTCTTTGTAAATAGTAAAGCATGTTGTTTAGTTTTGTTTGTTTACAGTTTATTAAAGTGGGCCTCACTTCAGATTAGATGTACTTATGTACTTATATCACAACATTGGGACATTTATACACTATCATAACGTTTGGTTAAATAATTTTTTTTACTAATGTTTACTATTTTCTACTGTTTTCTTTTTTATACACTACCGGTCAAAAGATTGGGTCAGTTTTTTTTTATTTATTAAGTTATTCTGTTCATCAAGGCAGCATTTATTAAATGTAAAAAAAAGATTAATATTCATTACAATTTTAAATAACTGCTTTCTTATTGTATGTAGTTTCAAATAATATTATTACTCCAGTCATTGTTGCTCATTATTGCTTTTATTACTATTACTATTAATAATAAAATTATTAATAATAATGATGATAATAATAATTAATATTAGAGTGATTTCTGAAGGATCATGTGACTCTAAAGACTGGTGTAATGAAGCCAATGAAGCTTTAAAATGACTGGAATAAATTATTAAATTAAATTGTAAACTGCTTTTTAACAGTTATTTTATACTGCAAAAACATTTCACAATTTTAAAGTTTACTGTAATTTATTTTGAAATAAATGCAGCCGTGGTGAGCAGGATAGCCTTATATTAAAACATTTAAAAATTGTACTGACCCCAAACTTTTGACCGGTAGTTTATAGTTGGAAGTCAGAATTATTAGCCCCCCTTTGATTTTTTTTCTTCTTTTTAAAATATTTCGCAAATGATGTTTAACAGAGCAACAACGTTTTCACAGTATGTCTGATAATATTTTTTTTTCTGGAGAAAGTCTTATTTGTTTTATTTTGGTTAGAATTAAAGCAGTTTTTAATTTTTTTCAAACCATTTTAAGTTAACAATTATTAGCCCCTTTAAGCTATTTTTTTTTTCGATTGTCCACAGAACAAACCATCGTTATACAATAACTTACCTAATTACCTTAACTTGTCAAGTTAACCTAATTAACCTAGTTAAGCTTTTAAATGTCACTTTAAGCTGTATAGAAGTGTCTTGAAAAATATATAGTTAAATATTATTTACTGTCATCATGGCAAAGATAAAATAAATCGGTTATTAGAAATGAGCTATTAAAACTATTATGTTTAGAAATCTGTTGAAAAATCTTCACTCCGTTAAACAGAAATTGCGTGAACTAATTATTCAGGGGGACTAATAATTGTGACTTGAACTGTAAATAATTTTTTCCTTCTTTTTGGAGGTTAGTTATATTTGCATTTAGTCTATATACATATTATAGCAATAACACTGGACTGGGGTGCGTTTCCCCATCAATGACATAATTCATGGATGAACTATCATAGTACGATGCATCATTTGGGAAATAAACAATGTAGTGACGAGTGTTTCCCAAAACCTTCGTTTTTCTGTCGCAGATCCATGGTTTGAACCATGTTAGTTATAACGTACAACCTTCATAATGACGTTCTAAACGGGGCGGAGTAACAACTTTTTTAGAGAAAATGACCATCATTTTTTGTATAAAATGATATTGTTTGACACGCGCACACACACTTAAAAAATACCCAATATTACTTTTGGTAAAAACATGCACTCGATTTCTATATTAACTGAAATATATGTAAACAGCACATATAGGGGCTGTGTTTCCTTTACAAATATTACTGAGAATATTAAATATTCTATGCTAAAACATAAAACTACTTAGCTAACACTCTAATCTCATATATACAGTAAATCATATAAATTGTTTATGGTTGTAATTTTACAGTAGGCTATTTATTAAGGTAATAATTATTATTATAATTATTATTATTACTGTTGTTATTATTGTTATTATTATTATTATTATTAAGTAGGATATTGTTTATTTATTTATTTTATTTTTTGAAAAGTCTAATTTTACAACTGTGACACATTCAAACCACAGCAGAAATGTTCTAACCCCTAGGACAAAGTCGTATACAGTAGGCTACAGACACATTTCTTAATAAATAACCTACCATAAATTAAAAACATTAATGTATACTGTATATTTTGTTTTCACAAGCTTTGGAGACTTAATGTAAATTCTGCTTTTAAATAATAGTCAGCTATAGGGAGGGAAGGGAGCACAATTGTCAATATGAAGATCGCTGTAACTAAACTGTAAAAAATACTTTGAAAGCAAATTAGACCTAAGAGAGATGACTTTAATGTTTGTTTAATCATTCCGAGTTTAAATGTTGGAACGTTATAAATAAATAGGGCATAGGGGGGATAACTGGAATGGAACACAGCCAGGAACTATGCTTAACTACAGCTCCAGAGGTGTAGTTATAAGCGTACAAGTTTGCGATCCAGTTTGCAAATGTTCGTTGGAACAATGGATTTGGGAAACACTAAATCAACAAATATTTTCTTTTCTTTTTTTTCTTTTTTATTTTATAGTGGTTTTTCACCTTTATTATGATAGGACAGTACAGATTTCAGACAGGAAGGCATTGGGAGCAGAGAGAGGGAAAGGATTGGCAAAGGACCTCAAGCCGGGAATCGAACTCGGGTCGCCGTGAGCACATCAGTGCTATGTCGGTGCACAATACCACTAGGCTATTGGCGCCAACAAACTGTTATTTTCTTAATTCATAATTTTTTTTTTTTTTTTTACGACCAGAGATGCAACAATTAAGTGATTTCACTATTAACCGCGCTTTAATTTGTCACAGTTAATTAATCGCAAAGGCTTCTCAACACCGCATTTCTGCATGGAACAAAACTGCAGCAACTAAACAAAGTTATGTATGTGCGCTAGTTTAAAGTTCCAAGCTTGTACACAAGGCTAATACGCACACACACTGGATTAACTATGGCTGAGGCTATTAACTTAAGCTGTTCACAAATTGCGTCTTTTGTATGCACAAGTTTGTAATTTCTAATGGAGGTGCATGGCCAAAGAAAAATGGACTATTGTTTGTTTTTATTATTATTTTGTATTATTTGGTTACTAAGCAGCAATAAATAACACTTTAAACATAATAAGTTTTCATGTGATTTTCTAATCTAGTGAAGTGAATTAATACATAATCATGATAACCATGAAACTGTGATTATTCCTCAGACTATAATCGTTCAACCAAAATCTAAAATCATTGCATCCCTATACGATTTCATTTCAAATACATTACAGTAATCCAAAAGCTTGATCAGATGAAATCATGAAACAAAATTTTACCTACAAAGTAAATTGAGAAGTTCTCAATATGGGAGAAAAATACATACTTTATTATTTTTTTATTGTTTTCAGGCAGACCACGCCAACTCGCATGGAAATCCTCTAATATTATGAAACTCTGCATCTTGGGATCTAAGGCTGAGACTTTCCATTTGATGATTTGATTGACCAATCAATATTAAGTATTCCTGGGTGGCGTGAAATTACTGCTGTTTACAATTGTGAACCTTTTGATAATGCAAACGATTGATCTGTATTTTGATTGGCATATGACCGTGTCATCCTCTGTTATCTTAAACCCATCAGTGTTAGCAAAACGTCTCTTCCCACCGGCCGCGTGGTAACCTTCATACCTCCTTTATTTGGTGTTTGCTTTAAACAGGAAATGAAGGAGAATACCACTCGTGCTCCGAGACTGTGTTACGTTCCAGGAACTCACGCCCTCCTCTCTCAGCATTACCATTCATTTCTAGATGTTTTTAACTCACCAAGAGAAAGGAAAAACTGCTCTGCTCAATGGTGCTACAAAAAAAGAATCTATGTGATGAGGTGTTATGGGTTGCATTTCCTGTTTGGAGAACTTAAGAACTGAAGTCATTTATTTCAGTGAATATGGTTTTACTAAGAATATTATATATCCATGGTGCAAATGGAGGTGTCGTTTACACTAATGCATTTTCAATGTACAAAACATGGATGTGTTATGGTTATGCCTGGTGTTCACACTACACTAGCATTTTCAGTTCTGCGAAAGCGGAAACATTTAGAAAATTTTAAAGACCCCATTTTAGTTTGTAAATGTTGGTGTTTTGTTTCAGTATTGGCAGACTGAAATGCAAACTTTTGAAAAAGGAGGCGTGGCCATCCACAATCGTTCTCTGACTGGTCTTCAGGACTATTCCCTGATTCGTCAAGCTCCTCTCATATAACCATTACATAAAGAGTAGATTACTGATTACAAATAAGGATTCTGGTAAAAATATGCACATGGCCAGCGAGCGTGTTTAGGATATTTTGATTTTTTTTTACAAAAATAAATGTAAAATGCAATACAAAACATCAGTCTGAATGAGGAGGTTTTTCAAGTCAGAATTTCCATGGCTATGAGCAATACCCTTTTTTTATATGGTCTTTGGCCTCCTTGTTAGAGCAACCAACTCCTATGCAAAGAATTGCCCGTTCAATCCCAGGTCAAACCGGGTTGGGTGCAGTAGGACTTTTGGGTTGCACGTGGGGGCTTGTCTGGGATGGAAGTGAGGTTTAGGGGGGTGAGTGTAATGGAGGACAGCTAGTGAAAAGCTCAGTACTGTAGGTAAACCTTGCCCCTGAAAGTTTCCTTGCTCTGTTAAACATCATTTGGGAAATATTTAAAAAAGAGAAAAAAATCAAAGGGGGGCAAATGATTCTGACTTCATATATATATATATATATATATATATATATATATATATATATATATATATATATAGATATAGATAGATAGATAGATAGATAGATAGATAGATAGATAGATAGATAGATAGATAGATAGATAGATATATGTATGTATATAGATATATAGATGTTTGTGTGTGTGCATTTATATATAGTTTCACCAAATTAGTTGAGTACCTCTATTAGGAAATAATTCATTATTTTACATCAACTGGGATGATTTTCTTGGGTAGTGCATTAAGTAATAAACAATAAAAAAGCACAAGCATATAAATAAATAAGTACAACAGAACAAATGAAATAGTGCTATTTGGTTTTCTGGGGAGTTAAACAGCATCCAGGTACAGAAATTAAATAATCATATGTAAAAAAAAATAAATAAAAGTGTATAGTCTCCATCGTAAATAAATAAATACGATTTCAAATTCAAATTAAAAACTCAAATGAAAAGTTTGCACAATCACAGGCCTTAAAAAGCATGCAAATATTTCACTCTATTATAGTTAAACCTTTCAATTATTCCACAAATCACATGTGTTTTGAACTCTTGTGCTTGGTCTAATCCTGACTGGACATTGCATATCTAGCTTTGTGGCTATTTTGAGTGGATACTCCCATTGTGATATACACAACATATTGTGCGGTCCTAGCTCTAATTCATTTTCTTTAAATATTCGGAGGATGAACTTTTGGGAGAATTATGGCACCTCGTTGAACCTGGTTTTTTAAAACAATTCACTAATCGTTTACAGTTTAACACAAGTTCCTCGCATAATTCTTGCAAAGCATCATGGGGCATAGGAAAAAGGTGAACGACTTACAAAAGAAAAACAGCGAATGAGGAATTACCCTCAAATCTGTCGGAAACAGCGCTTTGGCATAAGCCTCGTCTGCAATCAGCAACACGCTTAGCCTGCATTAGATGAATGTGTGTGCGTTTATAAGTGAACATCACGAGCCGCCAGTGGCTCAATCAAACATCCTGTTACATAAGCCTTGGTTCCAGCGGGTTGTACATGAATTGGTCTGGACAGGAAAAGAGGTGCAAACACATCCAGGAAAGTGGAGTTTATCTGCGTAAGGCCAGTGGGTTTATTGTATAGGCGCTAGCTGGGGTGTGAAGATGTCTGCCGTTTGATTGATCCAGTGGAAAGGTGTCCTGGCCTGAACAGATGTGTCTTTTTTGTTATTCTCAACAGGATGTAAATGAACACATGCTTGAGGAAATTAACAGCTTTGCTTTAAGTCTGATGAATGCGCCACATATCTGGGCTTTAGACGCAGAGCTCATTTATAATATCATGAATCACTTCCAACTATGTGAATGGACTGCAAAAAAATTATTTAATATTTAAAGATAAACAGTGCTCAGCATATATGAGTACACCCCATTTTGAAAATGAATGTTTGTATCAATTTCTCAGTGAATATGGGTAATATATATTTGGTTCATTTGAACAAAATAGATTTATTAAACAGATATAATTTTTAAAATAATATTTTGGTCACATAAAATCTTTAAAAAATGGAAAGATAATACAATTAAACTCATGCAAAATATTGCTAAAAATTACAAACGTTAACATTTCAACAAATTTGTTTTCATAGATATTATTTGTATAATTTGTCTATATATCGTTTCTATATACATTTGATCATATAATTATTATATTATTAGAGTTAGTTCTTTGTGTTAGTTTCTGTTATGTTATTATTTATATATTATATTATCCATTCATTCATTTTCCTTCAGCTTAGTCTCTATTTCAGAGGTTGCCTCAGCGGGATTAACCGCCAACTATTCCTAAACCCTCACCAACATGGGGAGAACATGCAAACTCCACACAGAAATGCCAACTGGTCCGGCCGAGTGTCTAACCAGCGACTTTCTTGCTGTGAGGTGAAAGCGCTAACCACTGAGCCAAGGTGCCGCTATTATTATTAAATTTGAGGGTTTTTTTCATATTTTAGTTGTGTAATTTGGTGATTTTGTTTTATTCATATATGTTTATATAGTGGTAATACATGATCTATTTTTTAAAAATGTACAAAAGTGAAAATACTGTAAATAGTTGATTCTACTTAGAAACATGACCTTACAATTGTGTTTCCACAATAGGAATGGGAAAGGGATAGGGAAAAAAAATTAACAATGCAATGCATAATTTTAAAAGGTGTTCATTGGATTAAAGTTCACATTTAAAGTTCCCATGAAATTAAAAACAGTTTTTTAGATGTTAGTCTTGAGTATATTGTTATGATCACCAGCGATCTAGCTCTTGCAGATCTCTGGAAAGCACTCCCTGTCATTCTACCGAACTACAAATCCCATCATGACCTTCAGTCACACACCTGTTTCAGTGTAGGATTCAAATGCAGCTTTTATAAGCCATGGTCAGACAGGCAAGGTTCAAAACAGGGACAGACGGTTGCACACAGATAATTGAGACAATGTTCCTAACATATTTGCAGTTGTAAAACCCAATCATGTGACTAGAAATCTGTGGCAGATATTTTAGATCTAGATTGATTTTTCCAGTCTAAACTTCTCAAGCTTGTTCTTTCATCACTGCTGCTGCATGACCATAATGTGAAGTAGGGCTGCAAGAAAGACATTCTTTGCATAAATCACATACATTCCATATAAATACAGTGATTAAATACAATTCTGTAGCTTCTGGTTAACTATAATTCAGATTCAACACTGCATATCTTTGTGATGTGACTATTGTGGATGCGCAGATTGAGATATCGATGCTGAAACAATATATTGTGCATTCCTAATGTACAGTTTCACAACAATACTCAAACCTCAAGCGAGTTTAAAATTCCTAATGGCATTCATTGATCATCGATTTCAAAATAGAAGAACAGACATACAAACATACATAGATACATACAAACATAAATACAAACATACATACATACATACATACATACATACATACATACATACATACATAGCACCAGCATCTCCTTCCTCAACCTTTGTTACTTCAGTCAAACTTTTAGCCTCCCACTAATCTTGCAGTTTTACTAAATTTCCCCTTGGGGATCAATAAATCTCCTATCTATCTTTCTGTCGATCTATCTTGTCATCCTAGTGTTTCATTTTCACATTCCCCTCCTCACTGCATTCCCTCATTTGTTCTCCCCTGGCTCTTGAAAATGCACTGGACGTGGATGAGTTTTTCCGTTCCGTTGGCTGTAGAGGGAAATGGGGAAGCTTGGCAAGCGGCTGTTATTATTTTTCCTTTTGCTCAGTATCAGCTCTTTCAGCAGCCCCTCTGTCATTCAGAGGCAGCAAACATCTCCAGTCACAATCTCAAGCTGTCTTATCAGCACCATGCCTTCAGATGGAGACTCACAGAGAGAGACTAAATACTGAATATAATGAATGTTAGATACAAAGATGACTTGCAAAAAGCACTGTGAATAGAAGCTATATATTTTTATGGAGATATTTTCACAGCAATAATTAGCCAACATACACTAGCATTCAAAAGTTTGGCTAAAATATTTGGCTGTGTTTATTAATTTCTTAAATTATAGAACAGTTTTTGTGTTTGATTATGTTTTAAATTTTCCAACCCAGGCTCATACTGAAAATGTACCTCTATATATATTTCTGGAGAGCGCGAAATACGTCCAAGGAGCTATGTTTTTTTTTTCAAGTTTTTGTTTTCACGAATTCACTAGAGGCCGTTGTTTATGCTTTTTGAGATTTCAAATTTCTCTTGCAAGTGCCAACTGCGCCTGCTGTTCTCACGTAAATCCAACTGAGGCTGCTGTCGACTGACTGAATGACTCACTGACCAATCCACTCACCCACTCTCCTCCTTCCCTAAACCCAACCAATAGTGTTTTCAAAAGCATCGATTGACCCGCCCACCCCCTTCCCTTACCCCAACCCAGCATTCCAGAAAATGAATAGCCATGGCTGATTTTTACCACATTTTCAGATTTTACCACATTCTCACCCTGTTATTTACTTGTTTATTTTATTTTTGATTATTTTATTTAGTTTCTTCTGTTTTTGATCATCATGGTAAACTACTTTCTGCGTCTCAAGTCTGGCGTCGTACATGGTGAGCTACTGGACGAACTGGTAACAGCAAGAAAGCCATCTATACAGAGGTAAGCGGTTAGTTGCTAGCGTGAAGAGAAACGGCATCATACTGCCTCGTGGCATTCGTTTTAAAGACGAAATGCAGCCATAAGTACTTCTGACTACGTAATTCACGATCTTCAGAAATGTATATAGGGCTACGTTTTCAGAATGAGCCTATGTTGGAATTTTCAGCATCATTCTTTTAATTGTCACATGATTCTTCAGAAATCACTATCATGGTTATTTACTGCTCAAGAGATATTTCGGATGTTAAACACAATTCTGTTTCAATTTTTTGGATGTTACCATTAAAAAAGCACCATAAAACATTTTTAGACATGTTAGATTGGTAGAGAATGACAGCCAATTTACAGATAGATGTTACAGAACTTTTTATTTCAAATAAATGTTGTTTCTACAATCATTCATTTAATCATTTTCCTTCGGTTTAGTGCCATATTTATTAGGGGTCGCCACAGCGGAATGAACCACCAACTATTCCAGCTTGTTTTATGCAGTGGATGCCCTTCCAGCTGTAACCCACTACTAGGAAACACCCATACACACTCATTCACACACACACACACACATACACACACTCATACACTAAGGCCAATTTAGTTTATTTAATTAACCCATTGCACATTTGTTTGGACTGTGGGGGAAACCGGAGCACCCAGAGGAAACCCACTCGAACACATGGAGAACATGCAAACTCCACACAGAAATGCCAACTGGTCCCGCTGGAACTCGAACCAGTGACCTTCTTGCTGTGAGGTGATCATGCTAACCACTGAGCCACCCTCAACAAAGAATCTTGAACATTTAATACAAAAGTAAAAAAGATGACGTAAATGTAACCAAATTTAAAGATTTGTTTTTTGCCAGAACCTTTTTTAAACTGATTTATTTATTCATACATATAATTATTTTATTTTTTTTATGTTGTGGTTTTGCTGGATGTCTTTCAATAAGCCATTGACCTCAAGTGATGGCAGAGTCTTAAAAATCTGAAGATTAATTTGTCTCTTTCTGTCTTTTTTCCTCAAGTTTTATGTTTGATCTTTTTTTAGCTCATTTTTTCTATGAATCATTGCTCTTTACTACACCATGTTTGATGTCTGTGATGAAACAGTGGTGTGTGGTTTGGCATACTGGACCCAAGAATGATTTCGGTCAAGTTCTGTGACTCAAAATATTATTTGTCCACAAACAAAGAAGGAAGCATCTCAGAGGACTTCACAAAATCATACTGTAATACCAAAACAAGACATTTCTGTGGTTTAATTTGCCAGAATAACATATCTCTGCCATGTGCTTTCCAGAATCAAATCTTTATTTTGCGTGCAAGATGTTCCCGAATCTTCTAAGGAAACTCTAGAAAACATTGAAGCCATTGACAGGATATCAAAACAAAAGTCGAATCCAGCTGGAGGCACTTACGGCCTTGTTTGCTTTAGTTTTACCTGCAACCCAATTGAACTGTAATGGGACATCAGATGAGGTGATTTGAGCTTCAGAAGGACTTGATTTCTTTTAATTGGATGCCGGTTGATTTCTCATTAGTCTCTTGTTCGGCATCTGGGAGCCAAACGGATGAGGGACTCTGTGCAACAGAACAGCGCCAGTTCCTCTCTGGGTCAAATCTCTAAAATAAAACTCCAGTTATAACTTTGCCTTTGTCCTCCCAGGACAGGACTTTCTACCCTCTTTTCTCACATTATGGCAAGGGTTGATGGATGGTCTGCGAGAGCTGAGATGGGAATAGGGCTTTAGAGGTTATTTACTTCAGCTTAAGTCTTGGATAATATTTCTTTACACATGTTCCCAGTTTTTTTTCTCCGCCGGCGACTTCTTAGGGGAATCGAGAGCACTGCCGACAACAGCTCCAGTTGTTACCCTTGCACTCTTCAGTAAGACTTTTCCAGAAATACATTAGTAACATTAGACTGTACTGTTCACCCCGCTGTCATGAGATCCTCATGATTTGGATTTGGTCTGTCATGGCGATTGTTGAAGTCTTTCAGTGAAGTTAGTTCAGAAATAACCCTCCGTGAAGCTTGTTCCTTAATCTTTTAGATTGAATAGATCTGAGATCTGAATAACTTATATTGTCTGGTTGTATAAATCCTTGAAAGACTTTGCAGCTATATAAAACTGTTGCTGTTTTTATTGGGAAACTGACAGTAGGCATTGCCTATAGTATTTATTCGTAATATGCAGTGGTGTGAAAAAAGTGTTTGCATCCTTCCTGATTTCTTAAATTTTTCTTGCTGAAGAAAAACGAAATGAAGACTTTGGAATGGCCTAGTCTTGACCTAATATTTAGTTATAAGGTTTAGGGGCAAACACTTTTTCACACAGGGCTATGTAGTTTTGGATTTTGTTAATAATAGAAACCTTCATTTAAAAACTGCATGATGTGTTTACTTGTGTTATCTTTGACAATCATTTCAATTCACAAGTTCACACCAATACATAGAAAGCAGATCAAAATGAGCATATTTGGCATGCTGTCCAAGGAGAGGGCTCTGAGGCCGGAGAGACGTCTGAGCTCGGGGTATTTTCTCTATCAAGAGAGACAGAGAGGAATACAAGCTCAGCATCTAGCCTGATCCCAGAAAGCTCTTCCTCCCTGTGCTTAGTATGGATCTGGTTGAAAGTGTGGAGTTGGGGTGGAGGAGGGATGCAAAGTCGTTGAGATGACTGAGGTAGGATGAGCTTGGTTATTTATGGGAATTCTCTTTGATTCTGATTTGATGATTAGTGTGATTGCCAGTGTTGTGCAAGTTACTTCCAAACTGTAATACGTTACAGATTACTTGTAACTGTTAAAAAGTAATCCTTTACCTTACAATATTACTGTCTCAGAATTGTAATATGTTACGTGACTCTTATATTATTTTTTAGTTATTTTCACCAAAATAACTACAGAATTAGAACTTAACCTTCTAAAATGACAAAATGTACTGCAGAGCATTTTACATCCAGTAATACTATAGTTGCTATGGTAACACAGCAAGTGTAATGTAAACAAATTACCCAGTGCTGTAGTTTTTTTTACAATATAGGGTATATTATACTACAATTCACCACATTTTACTGTAGTAAAACTACACTTTGTATTTCATTTCATCAGTTCACTATTCTTAATACTACAGTATGCTGAAGCATTCATTAACAAGCTGAATTTACCTTAACCTTTTAGTTTTTCGTGTATTGTTAATAAATAGTGTAGCAATATATAAACCATATCAACATTGTTGGGATAACCAATTGAACAGGAGGATCTCTGGAGAGCAAAAGCACGAAAAGTAGAGGAAACACAAGGCACAAATTGTGAGTCTGCACCATCTGACGGAGCGAGAGCAGATCATTCGCACATGAGCAGCCAGTGTTTTGAGTGCGTGCAAGCAGTTTTGCGCACGAGCAGCATATATTTGAGAGCTCGCGAGCAGTTTTGTCCACGAACAGAGGAAACCGGCGACTGAGCAAAGAGATTCGCTCGCTTGTATTACATGAATGCACTCTTGACTTGTAATACTGCGCTTACGACATTTGTCAATAAAATAACGCCATATGCGCGTACTTCCATCTCACGAATGTACTGTCTTCTGCCATTTTCATATATTTGCCGCCTTTATGCTGCGCGTTAGCGCTTCACGTTACCGCGAACCGGGCTGAGCCAAGAGCCTCGGACCTCGAGCTCATAGGCTGAAATCATTC
This sequence comes from Danio aesculapii, assembly GCF_903798145.1. NCBI lineage: Eukaryota > Metazoa > Chordata > Actinopteri > Cypriniformes > Danionidae > Danio > Danio aesculapii. Next base: position 37,026,762 of record NC_079453.1, on the reverse strand, counting down.
TGTATTCAAAGTAAAATGTTCCAACAGCCAGAGGGAGATTAATGACAACACACGCTTATATTTACTAACCACGGACAGGAGATAGAACTTATTTGCGGTATTTTTTATTTGTTAATGTCTTGCAAGTGAAATGCGAAAAGTGAAATACCGAGTAAAATATTACTAAAAATGTATTAGTAATGCCTTACATTACTGCGTTACAGGAAAAAGTAATACGTTACTGTAATTCATTACTTTTGTAATGCAGTACTCCCAACTCTGATGATTGCTAATGATTTATTCAATAATTGTTTAATTATCATCTACTAATCTGAATAAATATTAATATATTAACATCATTGCATATAGGTTATATAAATATTGTTTTATTATTATCCAGATATCCGAATCTAAAAATATAGTTCATTCATTCCTTTTATTTCAGCGTAGTCTCTTATGTATCATGGATCACCACAGCAGAATGAACCTATTGAATGAAACTATTCAAGCATATATTTAACTCAGTGGATGCCCTTCCAGCCACAACCCAGTACTGGGAAACACCTATACACTCACATTCACACATGCACTCATATACTATAGTTAATTTAGTTCATTCAATTCACCTATGGCACAAGTCTTTGGACTGTGGGGGAAACCGGAGCTCCTAGAGGAAACCCACGCCAACACGGGACAACATGCAATAATTAAAATTTGTACAAATATAAGTAGAAGTCTGAAAATCAGTGCAACATGACCCATTTTAATACTTAAAACTCTCACAGTCTCGGTTTGTGTCACTACTCGGTTGTGTAGTCTCAGTACATGTTATCCAATCGCATCCTGTTCTGGAAGTCCCGCTTTCATATGCATCCAAAATGCTGACAATTATGATTTTAAATCCCCCTTCCCTTCCCCTCTGCCTCCAGCTTTAACGTTGCCCAGTAAAGCTCTGCATCTCTGGGCAGTTTGGTGTGACAGAATGAAGGAGGAGCTTGACAAGCTGGCCAAAGATGAGAGCGCTCAAATGGGCCGTGCATCATCCAGCTCCCAAACACAACAGAGCGCTTGTGTTCTCCGCTAACCACAGCAAGGAAAGAGATTCATGTTAGCATGGAGAACTGGCTCCCGATGCAGCGCGGCTGACCTTTCGCATATGCTAGCATTTGTTGGTGAAAAAAATGGAATATGTTGACTGTTGAGTATAAAGTTGGTCACTGTGATCATCCGACTTCAAGTACTTTAGTAATCCAATATCGTTTCTGTGCTGCTTTGTTTAAAGACAGTCTGACAAAATTTTAAGTTTCTTTATTGCATTACTTTGTGCTTATTAACACATGCAACAGATTACAACAGTGGTACAATGTTCATTTTAGGACATCCTCAAAGCTCGGTCATAGAACATTTGCTGTATCAGAAATCGCTTCATTTACTGTTCCCTACATTAGTCCACTAATATAGTCAACTTGAAGGAGTGAATGGAAATGAGTGAGTGAATCTGAGTGCACTGGAAAGGATGTTGTTTTATTTATGCTCTGCTGGTTGATTAATCTCATTAGATGGATTGGATTTGAAACTTTTTGGTCAGACTCTGTGATGGTTATTAAAGACTATAGAATACATAGGACATGTCACTCATATAGGTTTGAATGGGTAAAAGTTTAACGGTCAATATGGCAAATGAAGGCCCGCGTGCTTGAACAGGTACCAATCATCAATCGCTATAGACTGACTATTCTCCGAGGGAGAAGCTCAGATCAGACGTGTGCTTTTACAACAGTTTCTGTGGTCAACAAACCCTGATAAATAAGGGACCAAGCTGAAGGAAAATGAATGAATATTAGGTCTAACTTTCTATCAGTATTCCATATGACTTTTTCCTGAACCGCACTCCACCATAACCCTCCTCCTGAATCCATTTGTCTGATGCTTTTTTAGTCTGAGGCCTTTCATCTGATGCTTTTTCACCAGAACAAACTTTCCCATGTGTTATAATACCTGCATGATATTCCTCTTCGTGTTACCTGATGCCTGTGCAATAAGTTTTGTTTAAGGGGTTTTATGCTTTAATCAGTATGAGATTTAGCATTTTTGTTTGGTCTAGATTTGCCTTTAGCTGCAGATTTTTTCCTGATTAAGGAGACCGTCCCACCTGCAACCTTTGTTTCCTGCAATTTGTTTGTCTCGTCTCAGAATGTCCCGTGCCTTGCACCGGTTGTGCAATCAAGATCGCTGTGCTATTTGTCTAAATCTCAAAGGCCCACTCTGTTTTCTTAGTGTAAATGGTGCACTGTATCTCACGTTACCCTAGCTAAAGCTGATGAAAATGTAGAGAAAAGGGATTTGGCTTTGTCTCTCTGGGACACCCCATCTTCATTCACATCTTCTTTTGTATACATCTTGGAAACTCTTTGCCATATTGAAAAAAACACCAAATTTAAACCATAGGCGCAAGCTGCGATGACGGCCCTTTCCCTCCTCCTCAAAATCATTTAAAATCAAGACAATTTCTTCCATCGAAGAAATCCATGGCTAGTGTAGTTTAGATGCTAGAACCCGCCTTTATGCATGCGCAACATTGTAAATTGTATGGCAAGCATAAACACATGAATCAGATATGGGTCACACTTAAAATAACATGTAAACGGACAGGAAAAAAATCAGATATAGGCAACAAATCAGATTTAGGCATCAAGACCTGACAGTGTAAAAGTGGCCTAAGTACATAGCAGAATGTATGTTTTAAGTACATTCATTTTTGCATAAATTACACAATGTTGTTTTCCTCAACAAACTTCAAATTAAATTTGCAAAAGTGATTTCTTGATTACATTCACATAAAAACATGTAAAATTTTAAATTCATATTATCATTTTCTGTGTTTTAAATAAATAAATCAACATGGGCTCATTCTGAAAACGTAGCCCTATATACATTTCTGGACATTCCTGTGCAGAGAGGAGTTGACCACGATGATGGGGTTTGAGTCCGGCAAAGAACCGTACCAGAAATCTGATAAGACAAAAACAGAAGCCAAAACATAAAATAAACAAGTAAATAACAGGGTGAGAATGTGGTAAAATCTGAAAACATGGCAAAAATAAGGCAAGGGGTTTGAGATCTTAAAGCAGCTTCTGGTGGATTTGTGAAAACAAAAACCACAAAAAAAACCATACCTCCAGGGACGTATTTGGCACTCTCCAGAAATGCATATAGGGCTACGTTTTCTGAATGTGCCTGGGTTAAAATAAATGTATACTTGGTGACATACATCTTTTATATTGTTCATTTCAGGTGTTTTTGAAAAGTGAGGGGCGATCTGTTCCAAATAATTACAGCAATCGTAAATCGTATTTCGTCTTCCTGTGTACCCCACATGTATGACAAAGATTCTCTCATGCCAGACAAGATGAAGGTCATCCTCAGTATTGTCCACTCAGCATATAATGCTTAGGGTTTCCCTAGATGTAGATGTTTTGGTACATTTCCTTCTCTGAAATACACATAAATGCATCTAAATGAAACCATAAAGTGAGTTTAAGTAGGAGAGTCACCTTAACATTCATAAAGAAGAAAAAAAATGTCATTGGACGACACTTTGCCCGATAACTAGATTGGATAACTAATCCTGACATCCAGATGTCATCATCATAACCTGGTTGAATTGATGAGAATTTAAACCAAGGGAGTCTTAAGTTCAAAGCGGCCTGTAATATAAACCCATGACAAGACAAAGGCACTGTTGTTCCTGTTCTTCAGCACTGAAACATAGATCCTCCAAAACAGAATCTTACAGTGCTACGTATGCTCTCACTTCCATATCGGCCTTTTTGAAGATAACCCAAGTCAAAAGACAATGCCATGATTTCCTCTGGTCCAAACATAGTTATCTCTGTCACCCATTCAATTTCCTGGCATAGCTAAAAAGAATCAAGCCATTAGCCTTGTTTGAGTGGATCTCTGTGAATATGATCCAACCTTCATAGATTGCAAAGACTTTCTATGGTGCTTCCTATGTGATCAATAACAGTACATGACCCCTAAAGAAGGCCATTCACACAGAGAATGTTAACTGCAGAATAAAGGCTCTCATTCACTAATAATTAAGTAGATTTTATAGTATTTGCACATACGAGGGCCTATTCAGACTGATGGCTGGTCCACCCAATCAATTAAAGCACAATTAAAAAAAAACAAAAAAGGATATTTTGATTACCAACAACAATCGCCTCACAGCAAGAAGGTCGCTGGTTCGAGCCTCGGCTGGGTCAGTTGGCATTTCTGTGTGGAGTTTGCATGTTCTCCCCGTGTTTGCATTGGGTAGGCTAAATTGGCTGTAGTGTGTGTTATTGAGTGTGTATGGGTGTGTTATGAAGCGGACAGGAGACAGAGGTAAGGAAACGTTAGGGTGTTTATTGAATGACAACAAGGAGCACATGAAGGATAGCCAGGAGGATCAGGAATGATGTTGGGGTCTTTTCCTCCGTGGCTGGGTAACAGGAATACACGAGGATGGACAGCACACACCAGATACAGCTGACAGAGGATGACACAGACTTGGAAGGACTGGAAGACAGGACGATTCGGGAGGACCAGGAAGACTAGGAGGAATACAAAGAGAACAGGTAAGTAAATCGTTTGTTTAGCTGAGGATGACTACGCTGAGTGGTCGCTCAGTTGTCCGCTTTCGTCGAGACGAGCCCGGACAATGAGCGACTGGAGTGCTGTGCTTTTATCTGGTGCTCGTGAATGTGATGCAGCTGTGTGCTCATTAGAAGTCAGGTGATGGTGATCTTCGTGAGTGGGGGTCGTGAGAGCCTGACCAATCCATGACAGTACCCCCCTCCCCAGGGCCCGCTCCTGAGGGCCGACACCTCCGACGCCGTGGTGGTCTCCCTCTGCCTCTAGGCGCTGGGAACTCAGGGTGGCTCTCATGAAACTCCACCATGAGACTAGGATCGAGAATATCAGCTCTGGGAACCCATGTCCTTTCTTCGGGGCCGTACCCTTCCCAGTCCACCAGGTACTCCAACTGGCCACCACGACGTCGGGAACGCAAGATCTCCTTCACTGCGTAGACGGCTCCTTCTTCTAGGAGCAGTGGAGGAGGGGGTTCCTCTTCGTGGTCAGGCTCTGTGGAGGGAAGAACAGGATCGTGATAGGGTTTCAGGAGTGATACGTGGAATGTAGGGTGAATACGGTAGTGAGAGGGTAATTGTAGTTTGTAGGTGACGGGGTTAACCTGTTCCACGATGGTGAAGGGACCAACAAATCGGGGACTTAACTTGCGAGAGGGCAGTCGCATGCGTATGTCCCGGGTGGATAGCCACACCTTTTGTCCGGGTGTGTATCTGGGTTCTTCAGACCTTCTTCTATCGGCGGTTACCTTGCTTCGACGGACTGCCCTCTGCAGATGTTGATGAGCCTCGTCCCAGACTCTCTCGCTCTCCCGGAACCAGTGATCCACTGCGGGGACATCAGATGGTTCGCCATCCCAGGGAAAGAGCGGTGGTTGGAAGCCCAGGACGCACTGGAATGGCGTGAGTCCGGTGGAGGGTTGCCGCAGTGAATTTTGGGCATATTCTGCCCAGCCCAAATACTGGCTCCAGGAGCTCTGGTGACCACTGCAGAAGGTCCTCAGGAACCGTCCCACCTCCTGAATCTTCCTCTCTGTCTGCCCGTTGGTTTGGGGATGATATCCAGAAGAGAGGCTGACGGCCACACCTAGGAGCTTGAAGAAGGCTTTCCATAGACGTGAGATGAACTGTGGACCTCTGTCCGACACAATATCTTCTGGAATACCAAATGACCTGAAGACTTGATTAAAGATATTGTCGGCTGTTTCAAAGGCTGTGGGAAGACCTTTCAGAGGGATTAGTTTGACAAACTTTGAGAATCTATCTACTATGACTAGAATACAGGTATTACCTTCTGACGAAGGGAGATCAGTGATAAAGTCCACTCCTAGGTGTGACCAGGGACGGTTCGGAATCGGCAAGGGATGGAGCTTTCCAGCGGGTAGATGACGTGGGCTCTTGGATTGGGCACAGTCCTTACAGCCCTGAACATATTGCCTCACATCCCTTGCCATGTTTGGCCACCAGAATCGTTGGGATACTAGCGAGAGAGTATTGTTGATCCCTGGATGTCCAGTGCCTAGCGAGGTATGTAAGGAGTGGATCAGATCTACCCGGTGTTCAGGTGGTATGAACTGCCGATGAGGAGGGCATCCCGGCGGAGCAGGGGCTTCCGGAGTGGCAACGACTGGAGGAGCGTTCCAGGTGATCGGACAAATGGAGATGTGTTCGGGAAGAATCTTCGTTGGGAGTTCTTCATGATCGTGATGCTCGTGTAAACGAGAGAGAGCGTCTGCTCTTAGATTCTTGGGTCCTGGACGATAGGAAATGGAGAAATCAAAACGTGAGAAGAAAAGTGACCATCTGGCTTGACGTGGACATAGTCTCTTGGCCTCTTTAATATATTGGAGGTTTTTGTGATCTGTGATCACCTGGAACGGATGTTTGGCTCCCTCCAACCAGTGACGCCACTCCTCCAAGGCTAGCTTGATTGCTAGCAGCTCCCTGTCTCCTATGCTGTAATTCTGCTCCGCCGGGCTCAACTTCCGAGAGAAATAGGCACAGGGATGCAGTCGGGGCGGTGTATCATGATGTTGAGATAATACTGCCCCGACGCCGGTGGTGGATGCGTCCACTTCCACCACGAAAGGAAGATTTGGGTCAGGATGAGTCAGGAGTGGGGCCCTTGTGAACTCCTTCTTAAGAAGGCGGAAGGCTGCGGCTGCTTCTTTGGTCCACTCCAGTCCTTTGGGTTTACCCTTGAGGAGATTAGTGAGAGGTGATGTAATCCTGCTGTAGTCCTTGATAAACCGTCTATAAAAGTTAGCAAACCCAAGAAACCTCTGGAGCTCCTTAATGGAAGTGGGTTCTGACCAGGATAGAACAGCCTCAATTTTCTTCCCATCCATACGTATACCGGTTTGATCAATGATGTATCCCAAGAAATGAATCGACTTCTGGTGGAATGAGCATTTCTCCGCTTTGAGGTAGAGGTGATGTTCTCTCAATGTGTGTAGGACCTCCGCAACGTGTTGGCGATGTTCGGCCTCACTCCGGGAGTAAATGAGGATGTCATCTATGTACACTATTACAAAGTGGTGAAGAAACTCCCGGAGGACTTCATGAATGAAGTTTTGGAATACGGAGGGGGCGTTGACCAGACCGTAAGGCATGACCTCATATTCATAGTGGCCAGTAGGGGTCACGAATGCTGTCTTCCATTGGTCCCCCTCACGTATTCTTATCAGATTATACGCGCTGCGGAGGTCCAATTTAGTGAAGACTTTAGCTTCTCGGAGCTGTTCCAAAGCGGCTGGTACCAGAGGAAGGGGATATCGGTATTTTACTGTACCGTTATTTAGGACCCTGTAGTCGATGCATGGACGCAGCCCTCCGTCCTTCTTGGCCACAAAGAAGAAGCTTGAGGCGGCTGGTGATTTTGAGTGACGTATGTACCCCTGACTCAGAGCCTCCCTTATGTAATCTTCCATTGCCTGATTCTCTGGAAGCGAGAGCGGGTAGATCCTACCTCTTGGCAACTGGGCATCTGGAACTAGGTCGATCGCGCAGTCCCATGGCCGATGCGGCGGTAGCTGGGAAGCTCTCTTGGGGCAGAAGACATCATGAAAGGAGCTGTACTCCTTAGGAATGTGGATAGACTGCTTCTCAGGAGGGCTCTCGACCGATGTTGCAAACAAAGAAATGGGGTTCCGACCTTGAAGAGGGAGATTTGGAAAACAGGTAGGTGTACATCCAGATCCCCATTTCTTTATCTCTCCTGTGCCCCAAGAGATGATGGGATCGTGCTTCACCAGCCACGGGCGCCCTAGAATGATGTCCATATTTGCACCCTCCAGAACCAGAAATTGAATCCTCTCTTGATGTAACAGCCCCACTTGAAGAAGGATGTCTTCGCATTGTCGATGGATACGGGTCGAAGATCGAGTGCACTGGGTTATCGGTTGTATCTGGTATATATGCGAGGACGCCTCAGTACGGAGGTGGAGTTGACGACAGAGGGATTGGGAGATGAAGTTCCCTGCTGACCCGGAGTCGATGAGGGCTGTGACAAGGAGAGAAATAGAGGCAGTAGTTATTTGTACGGTGGTAGTAAGTGGTTTACATTGTTCAATATTCGTACTGAATACACTCACTGAAGTCCGAATGGGACGAAGGGGACACTCCATACGGGTGTGTCCACTGACACCGCAGTATAGACACAGACCCCGGGTCAGCCTCCTCTGTCGTTCCGCTGATGTCAGTCTTCCAGACTCTATTATCATGGGTTCTGGTTCTGGAGAGGCTGTTGACTCAGGCGATTGGAGGAGTGCAGACGAGGGGGTGATGGTGTCCTGTTGATAGGAACGGAGACGATCGGAACATCGGAGAGAATGTTGGATGAATCTCTCCAGACCCATTGTATCATCTAATGTGGCCAGCTGGATTCGGAGAGTGGGTTCCAAGCCGAGCCGGTACGTGGTCAACAACGATCTCTCATTCCATCCACTTGCAGCTGCTAGAGTGCGAAACCGGAGAGCATATTCCTGTGTAGATAGAGTACCTTGCTTTAGATGATACAGCTGCTCTCCAGCGGCTACTTCCCCATCAGAACGTCCAAACACCTCTTTGAAATACTCCGTGAAGGTAGTGATGGAATTCATGACCGGCCCGGCTTGGTTCCAGATCGTCTCAGCCCATTTAAGTGCAGGTCCAGAGAGTAGTGATACGATGTAGGCGATCTTTGACTTATCTGTGGGATATAGAGAAGGTTGCATTTCGAATATGAGGGAACATTGTAACAGAAAACCATTGCACTCCCCCGCTCCGCCTGAGTAGGGCGCTGGTCGGGCCATGGGACTGGAAGGAAGGGCCGAAGAAGAAACTGTGGAGGCGGAAGTGCTCGGTGCTGGTGGTGCGTTGGAAAGTGGAGCTGGTGGCTGTAGAATCCGCTTCAACTGGTCCACCAGCTCTTGAAAGTGATCGAGGGTGCTCATGTTGTCGTCGTTATGGGTCCGGGCTTCTGTTATGAAGCGGACAGGAGACAGAGGTAAGGAAACGTTAGGGTGTTTATTGAATGACAACAAGGAGCACATGAAGGATAGCCAGGAGGATCAGGAATGATGTTGGGGTCTTTTCCTCCGTGGCTGGGTAACAGGAATACACGAGGATGGACAGCACACACCAGATACAGCTGACAGAGGATGACACAGACTTGGAAGGACTGGAAGACAGGACGATTCGGGAGGACCAGGAAGACTAGGAGGAATACAAAGAGAACAGGTAAGTAAATCGTTTGTTTAGCTGAGGATGACTACGCTGAGTGGTCGCTCAGTTGTCCGCTTTCGTCGAGACGAGCCCGGACAATGAGCGACTGGAGTGCTGTGCTTTTATCTGGTGCTCGTGAATGTGATGCAGCTGTGTGCTCATTAGAAGTCAGGTGATGGTGATCTTCGTGAGTGGGGGTCGTGAGAGCCTGACCAATCCATGACAGGGTGTTTCCCAGTGATGGATTGCAGCTGGAAGGGCATCCACTGCGTAAAGCATATGCTGGATAAGTTGGCGGTTCGTTCAGCTGTGGCAACCCCAGATTTTATTTCCGCTATCAGGCCAAAGGTTCTCTTTGCTTAACCGCTACACTGTGTTCTAACTACACGTGACGCTACAAGATTCCAGCAACAAGCAATTTGGTTGTCAGCGCAAACAAACACAGCACAACATAAACATTCAAATACCAGCCATTCATTTAAATCAGTGGTCCTCCACCACTGGGCCGCGGACCAGTACACGTCAGTGGATCAATTGGTAATGGGCCTCTCAAGAAATCATAAATTATTTCTGTTATATTTATTTTTGAGTCTGAACGATCTTTTATTTTGAAACGTACTCTCTCACTTCACATCTCGGTCACTTGAGCGCCCAAATTTAACACACAATGAGCATAATGAGTAAGAAACAGACGTCTTTGGAAATTTTCTTTGTGATAGGGGAAAAGACCCTGTAAAGGACCCACGAACTGCAAGGGAATGGATCCACAACCAATTTGTCAACAAATCAGGTGAATCCACCATGTCTGTGCAAGAACTTAAACTGCTGGAGATCACAAATGACAACGACCTTTTATGCTGTGTTCACACCAGATGCAATACATGCGGATAAATCGCGCTATTCATGCAACCTTTTTTTACTCGCTTCATTCAAATCCGCTTAATTCGCGCATCAAATTCACTTCACAATAGACACGGATTTGCGTGATGGGTAGGGCTTCTGTCTCCCCATTGATTCTTCTGCATATCGCGTCTTGCGTTCGCGCAGGTTCATTATTTCCAATGGAGGTGTGTGGCTTGTATACCCAAGCGGCGTGAAAATCAGCCTTGATGCCTTCCAACCGTACCCAGTTAAATGAATGCCTCGAGCGCACCGCGTGTCACGTGACAAGAACTGACCGTTCAGCTTGTATGGGATATACACATTTCAGTAGACTAATTATGTCAGACAAACACAGAACACTCAAACACTGCAGTGCTTTGTAATTTTCTCCATAAATAAAATTTCAGAGTATCAGAGTGACAGTTTGTCATCCTCTGAGAAAATGGTTGATGGTCCCCTAGCAACCTACAAACCTCCGAACAAATTGTCAAGCGTTGACCGGTCTGCAGTGATAAAAAGTTTGAGGACCACTGATTTAAATATCAGTCACTGTGCTCCCAGTGAAATGGTAATGATTAATTAACACATATTTAATCTATTTAACAGTATTAAAGTGACGTAGGCTAAGTGACTAATGTTGTTTGCGCTGAGTCACAGTTCTGACTTTCAATTTCAAACCGCTAGTTGGTTTATTTTCTAAGGTGAACTATCTGCTGCTGCTTTCAGTAGTATGGCAATAAATGTCGCGTAAAACGATGTTCAAACTCTTATTGGTAGCATTTAACACTGAATAAAGCATATAATATATACCTGAGGTGATAATAGTCATATTAGTTTGTGCTGTTTTGCCGCAACGGCACGGAAATAGAAACTGTTTCTAACATTTAAATTGTGTGTGTTGCTGTCACAGATGGTTAGGCCAAAACTTGTTTTAACATGAAAAAGATACCTTTTATCGCATGTTGCCCCGCAATATTGCATGTAGTTAGGACATGGTGTTACATTCCAAGCCAATCCTAGCTAATCATCATGGACACGGAACTCTCTGGAAAGGGAAATGTGAAATACAAATGTGTCAGTTCAGTTGTTGCCTTGGTAACACAAGTGTAGTGTTAACAATGCAGACAAAGATCAAATGTGTTTGCATACACATATACAGTACACCCCCTTTTGAAGATGAATATTTGTATCCATTTCTCAGTAAATATAGGCAATGTGTTTTTGTGCATTTGAATAAAACAGATTTATTAAATGGATATATTTATAAGTAATACTTTAGTCACCAAATTTATTTAGAAATAGTAAGATAATTTATAAATAATTTATAAAATATATAATTGATTTATTAAAAAATTATTCATGCAAAATATTGGGGGAAAATAGCAAACTACAACATTTCAAATGTAATTTTCTCCTGATTTTTGCTCTTTTTTTAAATTTAATATTTTTCTCTTAGATATAAATTTGGGTGTGCTAATTTTGGTCCATTATCAAAACTTATTTTGTTAGATTAGCTCCAGATTTGGCTTCAGTACTGACTAATCTAATGTTTATGCACAAATATAATATTGTAAAGCTTCCTTTAGAAAATATTCATTTAAACGAGAGATTTGTGAGGGGTCTACTCGTATATGCTGAGCACTGTATGATCACAATGTGTGCATATCTGCTTGATAAATGCTTTCACTCTACACTCATGCTCCAGAAATACTAATACTCCTAATATCCTAATACAATCCAAGTATGCTGCTGCTGTAAAAAAGTCCCTGATTGGTCTCTACTCATCACCCCACCCACTACCCACCCATCATACCTAAGACCAGTTTTTATTGGTTAAACTTAATGATGGTTTTAAATGATATATAAACATCATAATCACAACACGATTGGATCCCATTTGTCCTTTCACTTTAGCAAAGCAGTAAGTAATGGCACTCTATGAAGATTATCTCCAAATTTATGCATTGTTACATTGTGCTCATTTGTATCAAGAAATCTTGCTCTAAATATGAAACTACGAACCAAAAAGCTGACTGAAATCCAACTTATCATGTTTAAAAGAACACTCTGTACATTTCATTTGGAACTTTTTAATATTTTCAGCTCTTCCTTTTGATCTTTTTCTTTTCTAGCCAAAATTAATAATAATATTGATATTTTAAGCTCCCAAAAACATTAACATTATTAAATCTGCTTATACTTATATTTTTCTTTTCATTTTCATTCCTTTAAAACCTGTTTTAACACATTTAAATCTGTTTTTAATCACATTTTTCTTTGTTGTTTTTGTTTTCTTATACTTCTATTTTATGTTTCTTTTATTCCTATTTATGTAAAGCACTTTGAATTACCATCGTGTATGAAATGTGCTATATTAAAATAAAGTTGCCTTGCCTTGCTTTTACATGTATTGGTAAATCCAGACTAAAGAATCCCTGTAGAATTTGAGTTCTCCCAGAGCACTGTGGGTCATGGACTAGTGTCTGGATCCAAGTAGCAACTGTTAATCCTTTTACATTCAGCCGAGATTCAGTAAGAGCATATTAAGTCTGGAGAGTATTGTGTGGCATTTTTTATGCAACCAAACACACATCCTGCATCCCATCATGCTTTGCAGAATAGACGCTGCGTGCATGACTTGACGTGCCTTTGTTTGCTTGGCCAATGAATTTGCCAGTTCATATTAGTGTGTGGGTCCAACAGAAATTGGATTAGGATTGTTTCTGTTTGCAAATGGCTACATTGGTCACACCATCCAATAGTGTCATTGCATAAATGTCTTTAATTATTTAAGGAATCCAGATGGAGTGGAATTTCATTTAGCCTGGTTATGTATTGGTGATAAATTATATAGAGTGTTGTTTCACTGTGGTGTAAGTGATATTGAAATCGAGTAGGATAAACATTACTAACAGAACTGCAATACAGACTTTTTCATTCATTCATTCATTTTCTACCGCTTTTCCGGGGCCAGGTCGCAGAGGCAGCAGTCTTAGGAGAGAACCCCTGACTTTCCTCTCCCCAGACACTTCCTCTAGCTCTTCCGGGGGGATTCCAAGGCGTTCCCAGGCCAGCCGATAGACATAGTCCCTCCAGCGTGTCCTGGGTCTTCCCCGAGGCCTCCTCCCTGTGGGACATGCCTGGAACACCTCCCTAGGTAGGCATCCAGGAGGCATCCGAAACAGATGCCCAAGCTACCTCAGCTGACTTCTCTCAATGTGGAGGAGCAGCGGCTCTACTCCAAGCTCCTTCCAGGTGTCAGAGATCCTCACCCTATCCATAAGGGTGCGACCTGCCACCCTTAAAGGAAACTCATTTCAGCCACTTGTATCTGAGATCTTGTCCTTTCGGTCATGACCTAAATCTCTTGACCATAGGTGAGAGTAGGAACGTAGATTGACTGGTAAATCGAAAGCTTTGCCTTTCGGCTCAGCTCCTTCTTTACCACAACAGACAGATACATTGATCGCATTACTACTGCCGCTGCACCAATCCGCCTGTCAATCTCACGTTCCATCCTTCCCCGTTCAAATTATAATGTTTTTTGGAAAGTGTTTTCGGCTCTGTTTGCCCTAGTTAATGCAGCTTAACAAACCTTTAGAGCGTTTGGATTTTAAAAGCATTGATGTACAACAGTATAAAGATAACGTAAGTATAGATTTGAACAGTAGAAAAACTAAATGCACATGTTGCAATGTAATACATATAATTTGTGTTAAAAAATCTTCTAAGACAATTAAAGACATCAATTAAATGATGACTTTTTAATTCAATTCAATTCAGCTTGATTTCTATAGGGCTTTTACAATGTAGATTGTGTCAAAAGCAGCTTAACATAGAAGTCCTGGTAAAGTTAAACTGTCAGTCCAGTTTTCAGAGTTGAAATTCAGTTTAGTTCAGTTCAGTGTGGTTTAGTTTTCAATGCTGAAAGTCCAAACACTGAAGAGCAAATCCATCGATGTGCAGCTCCTCCAGTCCCAAACCAAGCAAGCCAGTGGTGACAGAGGCTGCTGTGTATGCTTTTTGAGATCTCAATTTTCTCTTGTGAGTGCCATTCACGCCTTCTGTTCTTGCATAAACCCACCAGAGGCCGAAAACAAAAACTGCAAAAAACGTAGCTCCTAGGACGTATTTTGCGGTCTCCAGAAATGTATATAGAGGTACATTTTCAGAACGAGCCTGGGTTGAATAAATGAAATTACTGAACCAAAACACAAGAAAGATGTTCATTTAAGAAGAAAATGTTGGTGGCGTTTAGAGATTTTTGCAATTTAACCCTTCAGATATGTCATTTAAAACTCCTTTAGCAATAAATATTTCATTTGACTAAAGAGTTTTTCCCAGCTCACTGTAAAAAAAAAATGTTGAATTTATCATATGATATTTAACCTTATTTCATTTCATTTCATTTCATTTCATTGCATTTCATTGCATTGCATTGCATTGCATTGCAGCTGTGTACTATCACTACCCAGTGGGAAAGAGGATTGCAGACATGGAAATGATCTGACAGGGACAAAATGCTCTTCATGAAGTCCACTTCCCCTTTCCCTTCCAAAGATTCAATCTGATTATTCACTGAAAAAGAAGTAGTTACGTGCCTTACTGCTGACTAAATTATTTTGAATCCCGGTCAGACATAACATCCTTCGACTGAAATACTGGTCATCAACTGGACTGCAAATGTTCTGCTGCTGTATTAATGACTATCTTGTGTCCTTTTTGGGCCGCTAGGATGAAGTTTAGTAGCCCAAACAAATCCCTGTGTTTATTAAAACTCCACACTACAGTAAAATCGATTTCCAGGAGCATTTTTGCCTTCATAAGGGCAAAATTATAAATATAATTATTATTATTAATTGTACCTGTGTTGTATTTTATGCCAAATATAAAAATGCAATCATTTAAACCAATTACCTCAGTGAATCAATGAATCAATCAATCTGTTTAAAATTGTATGTATACTGTCGAAAAGAAGTCATTACTGTTGATTATTGTTGATTTTAATCACTAAATCTGTTAAATAAAAAGTTATTTAAAAAGAATGTTGTCTATGATGAAAGAATTTAAGAGTGTGTTAAAAAAACAAATCTAATATAGGCTAATCTAAGTGCCTCTGATTGGCTGCTGCGCTCATTAGCTCAACAGAAATAAACATGGTTGGTTATAACAAGAGAGCTCTTAAAATTCATGATAAATATTACTAAATATGCCAATATTTGTTTTGTTTTTAAAATTATTCACAATCGTTCTACTCAATCGTTAAAAAAATTGTAAATTCCACATTAGGGAAAACATTGCAAATTATATGTTCTATGGTAAGAGGCCCTATGTTTGGTCAATCTTCTTTTATCTATAAAGCCACAAATCTATGGAATTCTCTCCCAACAGAAATAATCACTTGTACAAATTATAAGATGTTTTCACGCCTGACTAGGAGCATTTTTTGTTTTTTTTGTCAAATCAAATCATGTGATTATGCCTGTATGTTTTAAACTGACTTTTTAATTAATTGATAATTATTGTTTTAATTTTACCTGTCCATGGACTGCATGTGGAAAATAGCAATCATGCTACAACCTGCATCTCTCTTTTTTGAGGTTAATGTAATTTTTGTGCATGTCCCTGTTAAATTAATAAATTCATTTATTCATTCAAATTCATAAGGCATGTTGCTGCAAGAAATAAATAAATTTAAAAAAATCCAATGCAGATGTTTTCATTAATTTTTACATATTTGTGACAGATGTAAAAATTTACTGCAATAG
Source organism: Danio aesculapii (assembly GCF_903798145.1). NCBI lineage: Eukaryota > Metazoa > Chordata > Actinopteri > Cypriniformes > Danionidae > Danio > Danio aesculapii. The sequence continues at coordinate 37,010,792 of NC_079453.1, read as the reverse complement.
AGACAGAACACATTTAGGCCACGCCCCCAAAAGGCGTCATTTCTGACTTATAACTCAAAACAGAACAATATCTAAAAGCTGCTGTGTGACATCATATACAGTAAATAATCTAAATAAACCCAGAACTTAGTTTTTATAAGCTACCGATATATAAGCTACGCTGTAAAAATTTGTTAAATAATAGTTTCAGTATTTTGTGTTTTTTACAGTTCAAAGTGACTTTTATTGACATTTTAGTAGTTTGAAGTAATATAATGTATAATAAATAATATAGAGAGAAATGAGTCTGTAAGACAACATAAAATGCACTGGCAGTTTATTACAAAGTTTCTGTAGTGAAGTGTACAACACCAACCTAGACAATAGATCACTTTAAACTGTTAAAAATGTCACATTTTCGAACTTCTAAGGTTAAAAAGGTGGAAGAAAGATCAAGGTCCCATAATGCAATACAAAAGCATTCATACGTCGGTACCAGTGGTGTAGTGGTTAGTGCGTTGACACATGCACATTGGTACTAACGGCGACCCAAGTTCGATTCCCGCCTTGCGGTCCAATGCCGATCCTTCCCCTCTCCCTTCTCCCCATGCTTTCCTGTCAATACTCTCTACTGTCCTATACAATAAGGGTGAAACTCCCTAAAAAATGTATATATATATAAAAAAAGCATTCATACTTGGGGAAAAATGTCAAATAAAAACATGAATCCCAAATCTCCTCCTCTTAGGATCACATAGGGTTGTGAAATAATCCTTTGACATGGTTAAAAATCATGAATGTTTCCTGTCAATGATTGAAATTCGTTCCAGCAGGTTTAACGGTAGTTCTGTAATACAACATGCTGTACCCTGCTTTTGTGTGCTTAAATGCTCGTTTTCGAGGGGATTGACATCTTATAAAAGCATAGTTATGGGTTCTTTAGCCTGTTTACTCTTCAAATTGTAACACACCAATTTTTCGACATTGTTTTGTTTTTTATTATTTGTCAGAAATGACAGGGAGGCAGCTTCCTGCAATGCAAAGTCTATGGAGCTGTTAGAATTGTCTCTATCGTTGAGTCCAGTTACAGCAGTGTTTCTCAACCACGTTCCTGGAGGACCACCAACTCTGCACATTTTCCAGGTCTCCTTAACCAAACACACCTGATTTAGATCATCAGCTCGTTAGCAGAGACTGAAAGACCTGTAATGGGTGTGACAGCCAAAGGAGACATCTAAAACATGCAGTGTTGAAGGTCCTCCAGGAACGTGGTTGAGAAACACTGACTTACAGTATCTTAAATTTCATTTTTGATCATTTTGTTGGTTTACTTATTATTGGCTCTTTTTGGTATGTATTTTTTTCTTATGAAAGGTATTGTTCTAAAAAAATATATATATATATATTATAATTATTATTATTATTTACATCTCCAGTAAGTGAAAGTGCATATTTTCTAGGGCTGCACGATATTGGAAAAATCTGACATTGTGATATTTTGTTTTAAAAGCTTTATTTGGAAAGATTACATTCATTTAGATCAACCGGGGTGATCCAGTCTTTTATAAAATAAAATAAATTACAAGCATATATACTATATATGCTTGTAATTTATTTTATTTATATAGTATAAATATGACAGAGCAAAAATAAACGAAATAACAGTGCTTTATGGTTTTCTGGAGAGTCTAACAGTACAGAAATTGAACAACCAAAAGTAAAATACCATGAGCAACATTGTAATAATATTTTTTTAGATAATATTTAATATGATCTTTATATGGGGTGACACGCTGGCTCAGTGGTTTGCACTGTTGCCTCACAACCAGAAGTTCGCTGGTTTGAGTTGCATGTTCTCCCTGTGTTGCCATGGGTTTCCTTCGGGTGCTCCGGTTTCCCCGAATTGGATAAACTAATACTAGTGTATGTGCGTGCATGTGACAGTGTATGGGTGTTTCCCAGTACTGGGTTGCAGCTGGAAGGGCATCTGCTGTGTAAAACATATGCTGGATAAGTTGGTGGTTCATTAGGCGACCCCTAATGAATAAAGGGACTAAACCAAAGGCAAATGAATGAATTATCTTTATATTTTAAGTTGTAACTATTGTGGATACACACATTGCGATATCGATGCTCAAACGATTGTTGTTCAGCCCTAATTTTTTCCCAATGTAAGAAAAAAAGAAATTTGTTTTGGATTCTGTGAAATAACGTTTAAATCTGGAAACATGACTGTGTCTACAATTTTACACAATTCACACAAAGTCATATAATACTCTAAAATATACAGGAGCCTTTATATTTCAGTAAAGTGGTCTCTAACGAGCAGATCATCATACCGGGGGGTCCTTGGCATTAGTAAGTATTCAAACCTCTGTGTTAAAGTGAACTAAGCAGCTCAGCGAGGCCTTTAGAGTACATTTAATGTGAATTATTCATCTTTGGGGGAGATATGGGGGATGAGAGTGATTTTGGCATTTAGCTTGGAAATAGATCTTGAAGCATGGTGCCCACAGACACTAGTACAATCGTCTCTTGCCTGCCTCTCTCTCACTTTCCCATCACAGACTCTCACACAAATCATTAAAATAGCATTTTAAGCACTAGTTAAGTCATTCCAGCAGAAACCACAGTCTCCTTATTAGGCAGCCTGCGATTCAGCAAACGGCACCCGGCACGAGAAAAAGATTCTGGAAAAGCAAAGAAAGAGTTAGACTGTGTTTGTTTTCTTGTCTCTCCTTTGTATCTATTTCCTGCCGCTTTCGCGAAGGCGCTGGATGTCGTCTAGATTTAGAGATTTAGTCTGCGTAGGAGGGTGTGAAAAGTTCATACTTTCCCATTCTTAAAAGTGCGATCTTTATTGCTTTTTCCCCTCGGGGGGAACACTAATTTGCTGCATCACTATCATTTTTTTCATGCATTTTTCTTGCAGACAATAAAAACTGCATGGAGGAGTCTTGTCTAGACCATGCAAGTTTTTCAAATGAGGTTTATCTGCTTGATTCATAGCCTCAAAGTCTCCTCCAAACCCAGTAACAACACACACTTGTAGAGCCGAACATTCCAGCGCTATTATTTTTGTGTTATTGCTTGATAGACAGAGGCAGTTATCTGCTCCATTAGCTCCACACGCCATGCTAATCAGCCTACTGTCTGCTTCAGCCTCAGATTTCATCACATTTTGCTGTGTTTACACATTAACAGGAACTTATTTTTTATGTTGAGGACTCTTTTGAACTTTCACCAAACAGTTATGACTTACTTTCTGTGGAGAAAAACAAGTATTTAAAATTTGTGTTTTTTAGGACTACAGTTGAAATGTTTGAGAAACCGTGATTACTGATAGTGCTTTTGTAACTTTGCAGATCTGTTTATGCTGTAAATGAAGTTGAAATAAAGCATGATAGGACCCCTTTAAGCTACAGTCAGATTGCCAAAATTACTACAAACAAATATGTACATTATCTGTTTTCAGTACCAAAGAAAGTCAGCTTTCAGTAGGTCAACACAACAAATTTACTAGAGCAACTTGGATATTAGTGAAGTCTACATTAGGATTTATTTCAAAATGCTGCAAACGTTGATTAACTGTCAATAAAATAAATGTTAATTGCAGCTAATGTTGTTTTTGACCCCATGACTTCAAAGGCTCAAAGTCTCCTCCAAACCCAGTAACAGCACATACTTGTAGAGCCGAATATTCCAGCACTATTATTTTTGTGTTATTGCTTGATAGACAGAGGCAGTTATCTGCTCCATTAGCTCCACACACCATGCTAATCAGCCTATTCTCTGCTTCAGCCTCAGATTTCTTCACATTTTGCAGTGTTTATACATTAACAGGGACATACTTTCTGCTGATAACTATTATGAACGTTCACCAAACCATTATGACTTACTTTCTGTGGAGAAAAACAAGTATTTAAAATTTGTTAGATTTTTAGGTGTGTTTTTTAGGACTACAGTTGAAATGTTTGAGAAACTGTGATTACTGATAGTGATTTTGTAACTTTGCAGATCTGTTTCTGCTGTAAATGAAGTTGAAATAAAGCATAATAGGACCCCTTTAAGCTACAGTCAGATTGCCAAAATTGCAACAAAACAAATACGTCCATTATCTGTTTTCAGTACCAAAGAAAGTCAGCTTTCAGTAGGTCAACACAACAAATTTACTAGAGCAACTTGGATATTAGTGAAGTCTACATTAGGATTTATTTCAAAATGCTGCAAAAGTTGATTAATTGAGCATAAAATTAATGTCAATGGCATCTATTGTTGTTTTGGACCCCATGACATTTAAAAAAAATGTAAAAATAGTTTTTAGTGGCACAAGAGTGACTGAATATGACAAAAATTTCATTCTTTGGTAAACTATACCTTTAAAGACCCACGTTTTAAGCATTGGTCAGCTTATTTTTGGACTGTTTCACACCGTCAGCACTATTCTCACTCTGTTGGGGACTTTTTGTGTGATTGGGTATGTTGGATCGGCATCCACTGGTGTCAGTGTTATTCTTAGGAAAGAGAAATATATTCATATCCACATTCCACATGAGCCATCTGTAATGAAAGTGATCAAGATTATTTCAAACTGACTACAACTGCAGCATCTGCTACCTGCCTGATATCTTGAATATGTCCCACAAATTGAAATATTGTTTATCTTATTGCTGTTCATCCTTGTAAAGTAGTCTTTCTGAGCAGTCTATATAGTATAAAGTGCTATAGAAAAAAAGATTAATTTACTTAACAATTCATATTTTTAAAAATAAGCGCTGATTTGGTGATGGTTTGTATATAGTGGGGGAAATAAGTATTGAACACATCACAATTTTTTTTATTTGAAAACATATTTCTAAAGGTGATGTTGTCTTGAAATTTAAACCGGATGTTGGAAACAACCAAAGAAATCCAAATGTGCAGAGCAAACAAACTAATTAGTTCACAAATTAAGTTATGTGTAATAAAATAAAATGACACAGGGAAAGAGGAGGTGTAGAAAGGCAGTGAAAGCCCTGACAGCAGCTGAAATCTCTCAGTAGTTCTTCAGCAACTCTCTGCCCTTCATCATTTTAAATGAATATCAGCTGCTTCAGTCCAACGTCTACATTAGCAGGATGATAAAGATGAAACCAGGGTGGACATTTCAGCAAGATTATGATCCAAAACACAGCCAAGGAAACTCTTAAAGGCTTTCAGAGAAAGAAAATCAAGCTGTAGAATGGCTCAGTTAGTCACCTGACTTAAATCCAATAGAAAATGCAAATCTCCATATAAGAGGCGTCATTAAGCTGCCATCACCAAAAAAGCCTTTTATATAGAGTGTTAAATACCTTTCAGTACTTTCTCCTAGTGTCATTCCATTGTCATTGGACATAACTCATTTTTATTGATTTTTTTTTATGGTTTTTACCAAAATCTGGTTCAATTCCATGTCAACAGCTCCTTTAGAAACATTGGGGAAAAACTTGACACGTTCAATACTTATTTCCCCCACTGTATATTCAGTTCCAGATTTGATTGACAAAAATAAACTATTGTTACCTGCACTCTCAGAAATAGAGGTACAGGAGGCACTGGGGCAGTACCGTTTAAAAAGACACATATTCGTACCCACAGTCCACAGTGGTACCTCAAAGGTGCATTTTAGTGCCCAAATGTACCTAAAAAGTAGCTTTGAGGTACCATTATTAACACTTCAAGTACAAATATGTATCTTTTGAAAAGGTACTGCCCCAGTGACAGCTCCTGTACCTTAATTTCTGGGAGTGTGCTGCTATAGACAATTTTTTCCTGTCATGCAGACTCGGACTGTACCTCCTAGTCATTGACTGTGGTCATTTTGGTGTGTTTAAGCACATCTTTTTCACTAGAAGTTGTGTGATGCCACAGTCTGCTTTAATCGCCCCAAGATGCATCTAAAACTCAATATGTGCAATGGAAATCAAACACTTTCTCATGAATATCCATTGCTGGGTTATTTGGTATGCCGTGTTGCAGCCATTGTCCTCATGAGGTGTCGCCTTAACATCTGCCACATAGATTAGCATACACACACACACATGCAGTGGTCTGCTTTACTTTGATATATTATGTTTAAGTGTGGAGGCTCCTTAGTCTGCGTTTCAATAGTAGGTTTGTGGAGCTCCAGGGTGTCTATGGATACATGCCCAGTCTGCAAAGATTTACAAAGCCAGACGAGAGGACCAAAGAACCCTTGTCTTGTCCAGAAAAAGGGGCATGAATCCAACAGGGATTAAAACGACATTCCTCTGCCACCCCACAGAAGCCACAAAATGGTTGTTGCATGGAGCGAATTGAAATGCCTCGTCCATGACTTGACTATTGGCTTGGCTTGAAAGAGCGAACATGGCAGTCACTAAAAAATTGCTTATAACCATTAAGCTCTCGGTGATTGGAGCCATTTCAGTTCATATGATCTTTCATGAGTTTTCGAGCGGGGAATGGTGTCATTTAATGTGATATTTTTATCTTCAGGCCGCAGATTGTTAAAACAGGAAAGGGAATATTAGATGGCTGTGCTTAGATTTATAATTCATTTGCCTACTGACAACCCTTTGTGCCATTAGAGAGTAGGCCTTTGTGGTGTAAAATACCAATTTCTGCCATGGTGTTCGTTTCAAGGGTATGCTTGATTTGCTGTAAAACTTCTAATTTGTCAGATTCATTTCATTAATTCTTCTCACATCTGCATGTAAAACCGGATTGCGCCATATTCAGTGGCAAGGAGTGGTTTTCTCATAGCTTTTTCCCTCTGTGGCTGTGGTCCATTGATTTTTAGCCCTCTTTCCCTAAACCTAAGTAAACACATTCTTTTCCAAACCATACTAAAGTGCAGAGCTCTTGGTCAGCAACTCGTGAATGATTAGAGAAAGGGCTGTTTGGGTAATTTGCATGTACTTATTTTTGTGTCACGAAGAGCTCGCTTACAGGCTGTGGCTTTGACTTCAGCCAATTAATTATCTTTGGACTGGATGGAGAAGCACGTTCTCACCTTCTGCTTTCTTTCATATATTTGAGTCCATGACATTGTGTGTTTCGGCTCTTTGTTAGCACCTACATTCGTTTCATTGCCAAATGTTTCTTGCACATTATTAGTGACCTCAGGGTTTCGCCTACAGATGGAGATCTTAAAGAAACAGCTCACTTGGAAATTTGGACATTATTTTCTGGCCTTAATGTTGTTCCAAAACCTGCATGCTGTTTTCTTCTGTTAAATGTAAAAATTAATAAGTGTGTGTGCTTGTTTTGGTGGTTTGCAAGGAATTTGTATACTGACATGGCTGTGGCCTAGGTATTATAATGTTGAGGTGGTTAATGATAACATATCATGTCCCCTCATAATGCAGAATGCTTAAAATTCATACATAATGGGTGTTTTCACATTCAAATCTCAATATGGGTTGAGATATGTTAAGGCGATATAATAAGTGTTTTTAATGGATAAAATTCCATTTTTAAAACAACTATACATTGCATGCAATTTTTAAATGTGTGAATGAAATGATTCCTTCACTGTTTTAGTAGTTTTAAAGAAATATTCAATTCAAGTTTATTTGTATAGCACTTTTTACAATAATTGTTGTTTCAAAGCACCTTTACAATAGGTACACATTATTGCATTCAAGAGTTCACACTTAGATAATGCTTGACTATGTTAGCAGGTTTGGCATGCTGTCCCAGGATAGAATCTTCAGGTCGATGGTACAGTAGATGAGCCCAATGCTTCCGCCTGGTCAATGAGCGTTAGGAGGGATACAAGATTAGGTAGTTCTCGAAAGCTCCCCTGATTCGTTTAGCCTATACCTTGATTAATAAGATGGTTTTATAGGAGTAGAACGCCAACCACATGACTGTGTATGCATTAAATGTTTTTAACTGTTAGTATTCTTTAATTCGCTTGTGTTGCATGTCTTTAGACTGTGGGAGGAAACCGGAGTACCTGGGGAAAACCCATGCAAACACGGGGAGAACATGTAAACTCCGCACAGAAAGTGTTGGCTGGCTCAGCTAAGACTTGAACCAGTGACCTTCTTGCTGTGATGACACTGTGTCGCCCGATCCTAGAATTGAGGAGAAGGGATGGATGGGGGGGTCTTCCAAATCGAAGATAGGGAATAAAGTATGGCTGGATATTTATGTTAAATTTAGAATAATCCGATTGGCTAGCTAATGATTAGCGATAGGGACCAGCTGCGGTCAATCATATCACATGCTCTTCTCGAAATTAGTTTATGAAACTTCACTTAAAATCAAATTCGGAAAGGTTATCGTCATTTGTTACCATAACTTTATTAGTTATTAATAACTGTAGTAATTAAGCTTTTAACAGTTAAAGTTATTATAAACATAGTTAACCTGCAGTTATATAGTATAGGTGATGTTTATGTCTACGTTCAATGAAGTGCATTTGTGCATTGTTGTCTTCGAAGTATGTGTTGGCCTCAAAGTCCTCAATGCCAACGCATCATCTCTTCACAGGTTGTAATTCAGAAACAAGCATGTACAAACAATTTGAAATCCTGAAAGAGTGGAACAAATATTACAGTTTTAAAAAACCATATGAAATATTGTTTCTTTTATATGTTTTAAAACATTTTAAATGCTTAAATTAAGTTATTATTATTATTACTATTAAGTACACTGTAAAAAAAATACTGGTTGTCTTAAATTTTTAAGTTGAATCAAATTAACCTTATGAGTCATTTGAACTTATGTTAAACTGACTTGCGTAACTCATAAAATTAAGTAGGAACATGATTAATTCAATTTAATAAGTTACAATTAACTAAAAACATGACTTATTGATCATATATGTGTAGTACAGCCCTGCGTTTGATTTATACATCTAAAATGTGCCAAATACTGCAGCATTCCCCATTTTACATCTAATTCCATTTTGATGACTGCTGGACTCCTCAAATCCACATTTTCCACATCACAGAAATCATAGGCCCTGTATAATCTTGACCAAAGAATGGGAACAAACCTCTCAGAGGCTGTTTAAGAAGGTTTTGTGCGGTCTCTTTCACCGCCATGTTTTACTCTACATCAAGGGCTTCTCTGTAGCTGTTGTGCCCCATTGATAAACAATGGCTTGTCTATTTAATGGAGCTCCAGCGGTGCCCACCCAATCCTCTAAAGGAATGTGCCACTGTTCGTAGCAGATGCCAGAGACCCCAGCGGCACAGTATTCAATATTACAAACCCAGAATTCAACAATCCCAGTGAATAGATTGGAAAAGTGGTCATCCAGAATAATTATCCAGAAAAGCAGCCGCAACATAGGTAACCTTCCATGGCTCACTAATCAAAGGCACAAAGCAAAGCCCCAGTTATAGTGTCCACAACTGATTTTACCAGCTCAATAGGCACCTGCTGTTTGGGTGAGCGTGAGTGCTAGTCCACAGATGGATGAAAAGAGGTAAAGAAAGAGGTAATGTGTGTGAGGAATTTTGATGGCGTTCCCCCTTTGAGGCATCTTTGAAACTAATGGCCACTTCTTACAAAGCAAACATCTAAGTGGAGTGTCCAATCAAAAACCAAACGCAAGAAAGCGAGTGTGTCTGCGCCACGGCTCATACCAAGATGCAGGCGTGTAGTTTGGCAGGGACTGAGGATTTCCATTAAATAGCAGGTTTCAGGAACAAGATAATTGTTCTAGCAGAACTGACCCCTCTCACCTTGCCCCCATCCTCTGTTTTTCTTCAACTCTCTCTCTCTCTCTCTCTCTCTCTCTCTCTCTTTCTCTCTCTCTCTCTCTCAGACCATATGTGGTCCATCTCTCCTCTTTTAACAAGGGTCACTTTAACACCATAATGAATGAACACTACAAACTTTTCAGGGATATTCATCATGGTTTGAAAGCTCTGAAATGCATAATATATATATCATTATTCATATAGATGCATGTGTTTTATATATATGTCCCACATCTACACATCTACTTTGGTAGTGTCCTTATCTAGGTATCTTATCAAAGAAGATGTCCTTTGTCAAATATTTAGGATCAAATGACTCCTACTGGAATTAACTGGTCCTCTTGTGAGTCGTTATTTACATCAGAACTTTTTTCTTATTCTAATGGATCTTTCTAATATGGAAAGTTTTTGAATTAGAATTGTTTGAGTAGGAACAAGATCTGTGAAGTTGCAGGATGGATTGATGTGTCTATGTAAACACCAAAAAAATAGATGTTTACTGAGGTGTAGATGAAAAATAAGTGCAAAAAACAAATAATATTGTTGCTCTATTGTTTGCTTACACTTCACCAGAAAAGTGTGGATTCACAACAACGGAGACACATACATTCATTGTGTTATGTTATATTAATGGAGGTGCTCGTTGTGGATTTGTCTAGTTTCCTGATTTATATAATGTATCTTCAAGTGCTTAGCGTAGCATATTGTTTTCCTCTTTCTAATTGGTCTGTTATTGTTGTTATTACATCACGTTCATAATATCGCGTCACATGGACCTTGTGCTGTATTTTTTAAACCCATTCATGAGTGCTGCAACTTACGTTTTTAGAAACTAAGACGCATTTGGTGAGAATGAACCCTTATATTGCATCTTATAAAAAGGGCATAACACGTCTGCGATGATAGTCTTGTGGGCAGTGTCCTGACATATGGTGTCATTGCACCCTTCGGCATCCAGATTTCAAGTCTTGACTCCCAGACCTTTTCCAATCCCCCCCCTCCAACTTCACTTTCTGTCTACATATTGATATTCTATCATAAAAAAGTCAAAATTAATAAAAGGGCATAACAGGATAACTTCTCCTCTATACCTGAATACGTCACAGTATCACAGCTGCAGAAATTCTTTGACTTGCGTTGGAATGGATCCTGTCATCTATGATGAAAGCAGGCCATGCCTCGGAAACCATTAAGCCAGTGATACACAGTCTTCCCAGGACCTTTTGAAGTGAATAAGGCTGATCATAATCTCATTAATTATGACTGGCCTGCACTTGCACAACAGCCATTATTCATCCCTTCCCGGAGAGGTGTGCTTTGGCTGGAGCTTTTATTTGGGTGGAAACATGTCTTTGGCATTTTATCTTCCGTCCTATCAATTGTAGCTCTGCTCTGATTGGAGCTCAAATTATTGTTAGACCTGGCCTTTTAGACTAAAGAGAAGGGAGGAAGATGTTAGGAGGCTGTTTGAGGGAATTTAAGAGGAGCTGAACTGTGTGAGATGGAGCGCTTTTTGACATGAAGAGTGAAGGCTTGATTGGTTTTTAATTGGCATTGTGGTGTCAGCATTGAGTAACGACTGTACATTTATGGCCTCATTATTTTAAAGCTCCTGTCTAGATGAAGTTAAAACCAAATAGAGCTGTTCTGTGTGAGAGGAGGAATCCAGACCACTCTAACGGGTATAAAACAGTGGCTGACACCACAAGTGCTAAGGAAAGGTGTCATTAAGACATTAGAGTCAGAGAACAGCCAAGCGGAATCTAGCATTTGGAACAGATGTTACTGAAACATGGAGCAGTGACAAACAAGAGTTATCCTGATAAAATGAAAGGGAAAAGTTTGTTTATTAAACCTTGACTGTGTGCAAGTCTACAAAATTTTGCCCAATTTAATTCAATAAATTAATCAATTTATGTAAATATAAGAAATTATGTGGAAAATTTTGCTGTACCAGTATTTCATTCGTTCATTTATTTTCCATCGGCTTAATCCTTTTTTTATCAGGGGTCGCCACAGCAGAATGAACCACCAACTATTCCGGCATGTGTTTTTACGCACACTCATTCACTACAGCCAATTTAAGTTCATCCAATTCACTTAAAGCGCATGTCTTTGGACTATGGGGGAAACCGGAGCACTTGTAGGAAATCCATGTGAACACAGAGAGAACATGCAAACTCCAGACAGAAATGCCAACTGGTCCAGCCGGGACTTAAACCAGTGACATTCCAGCTGTGATGTGACAATGCTATCCACTGAGCCACCGTGCCGCCCCATCCGTATTTTTAGTAATTAATAAACGCCAAGTTTTTGGAAAGATGAACCTCATGACATTTTACATTCTTAACTGAACAAGAATAGTTGACCTTAATACACCAAAATATAAATATGATTAATAAATTATAACACCCATTACAGAAAGCATAATTTATACAGTGGGTATGGAAAGTATTCAGACCCCTTACATTTTACACTCTTTGTTATGTTGTTAGCATTGGCTAAAATCATTTAAGATAATTTTTTTTATCAATTATGCACACACAGCACCTCATATTGACAGAAAAACACAGAATTACTGATATTTTTGATTTTTGCAGATTTATTAAAAAAGAAAAACTGAAATATCACATGATCCTAAGTATTTAGACCCTTTGCTCAGTATTTAGTAGAAGATCCGAATACAGCCGTGAGTCGTAGGGATTTGGGCATCCTATGCCATTCTTCTTTGCAGATCCTCTAAAGTTCTGTCAGGTTGGATAGTAAACATTGGTGGACAGCCATTTTTAGTTCTCTTTAAAAATGCTCAATTGGGTTTAAGTCAGGGCTCTGGCTTTGCCATTCAAGAGTAGTCACGGAATTTTTGTAAAGACACTCAAGACAGTTATTTTAGCTGTGTACTTAAGGTCATATGTTTATTTATATATAATAGTATATATACATAGTATATAGCAGAGATGGCCAAACTAGGGCCCGCCATCCCATCTGAGAAGAGAGAGAGAATAATGGGAAGGTTAAGGCCTTCAACAGAGCTCGTCATTTCTAATTTTAACGTAACCTTTTGTTTGTTTGTTGAATTGTTGAGATATGAAAAACCAAGTAAAATTAAATGTTTCAATTAAGTGTGCATGAATTGGATTTTAAAAACTGTAAGGATCCTCGACAAGCAAATCAAGTGTATTCAGCATTATAAATGGCTTTTTTTTTTTATGTAACAGTTTGGTTTATTTAACTTTGGCCCACCACCCTAAATCAAGTTTGGTTTTTGGCCCTTCATAAGAAAAAGTTTGGCCACCCCTGGTAGATAGTATATAAAGTATAAAGTGTGTATTCATTCATTCATTCACTTTCTTTTCGGCTTAGTTCCTTTATTAATCCGGGGTCGCCACAGCAGAATGAACCACCAACTTATCCAGCACATGTTTTACGCAGCGGATGCCCTTCCAGCTGCAACCCATCTCTGGGAAACATCCATACACACTCATACACACTCATTCACACTCATACACTATGGACAATTTAGCCGATTTCTCATTTAAAGATATATTTTTGTGTTCTTATATGCTCATGTGTGGTCGTCCATAATCCTTGCCCTTAGCTGTGATGTTTTTTAACAGTGTTTTTAGAAGAAGAAGAACCTCCTTAGTGCTAGTTGACCCGCTGACCTCTGCAAATGCTTTGTATAATTACTCCCATTTCCCAGGTCGTCTTATGTCAACAAGTGCATCCAGTGGGTGGTGCTCCTTCCTGATGGTCTGATGCTGACAGGTGTTTTATTTACTGAGGGGCTGGGGAGTGATATATATATCTGCAATGGAGACCAGGCCCAATAATGTGCAAAAAATGAACTCCTCTCCAGCTCTCAAGACGTTACAGGTCACATTCCTCTGACCGACACAAGCTCATAAAACTCACACAGTTCTCAGAAATCTTTCCAGAGAGTACAGTATGGGGGGAATAACACTTGAATAATAGGCCACATATGCAATATGTCTTTTTTTTCTGCTATTGTGGAATGTAAACTTCAATTTAGCAATGAAGTAATCAGCGAGGTATTGTCATATCTTTATACAGGCGAATTTTAAATTAAAAATTCAAATGCAAAGCCTTAAAATGTGATTAAAAATGCAATTCTTCACAAACATTTTGGTCTTATGAGCAATTTAAAACATTTTTTATTTTATTTTGCTTTGTATTTAAAAATTCATTCTCCTGTCTAACTCATCCTTTTAGTACCGTACTGTTAGAGAGACCCTTACAAACAGTACCAAAAAGTGTTACAGTATGGTTGACTATTTTGGTACCTCTGTTGAGTAGAAACTTAAATAAATGTGTACCATACTGTACTACACCCAGTGCTTGAATTAAGGGGGGATGCTGCCCCCCTTATGGAAAAAATTACAAAAAGCATCCCCTTTGTAAAACCACCATCCCCCCACACCATGCTCTTTAGATTAACAACAGTGTGTGTAATGCAAATTAAATATTAAAATTCTCTATGTATGATAATTTATGACTTTTAAACAATGACTATTGACCAATCAGAACTCAGTATTGTAATAAGGCGCCACGCACAAGCACAATACAGTTCATTGCATCATTTTGCGCGGTTTTCAAAATGTCTAAGAGAGCAGTTCAGAAGCAACTATTTGCATTCTTTAAAAAGAAGAGAACAGAAGGTATGATATTTAGTTTTTTAATATCATATATGTATGCTGTACCTGCCATGCATAACTGCATTTTAGTGTAGGCGGGTTGACACAAGTGTAACTTCAGCTGTTCTGTAGTCACTGTAAAATACAGTTAACAGGGCTTGCTAATACTTTAGCGACCCAAGTTTCGCTGTTAATATCAAAGTTACAGCAGATTCTACGTTCCTATTTCTAAAATGAACTGTTATTATTATCATCCCTAAAATCAGAACGCTTATGATGTGATGCGTTTTTAGAATCACTGTTGTCCAAATGTTGCTCTGTTTTCTCGAAAATGCTTCCAAACAGCTCAGCTGCTGTATCTCTATACCATGTTTTGTTTATGAATGTATGAATGAATGTTTTGTATATTGAATGTATGAATGTATATTGAGCTTTGATATGAGTTAATGATTCAGTTGTTCATTCAGAAAGACATTTTGTGAATGAATCAGCTGTTCGAACAACTAAATGGGGTATATGCCGAAGCATGCTAATAGGACTTTTAATTTGCCAGTAACCTGGGTTAATCGTTTTCGGTGAATTGCATGCCAATGCAAAATCAGCGTGTTTAAGGTCTGTTTTCTTTAAAAATCAGCGATCTCCACTGGCTGAGTGATATCTGAAATAAAGTAGGTCTCAGGTTATACAAGAAGCACTGCATTAAATAACATTTTTCTCCGGCATGTCTTTATAATATGAGCATTTATTTTATCCTAGTATATTCAATGGAGCTTCTACGCTAGCCTGCCGATTCTGACAGGCGTGTGCGAGTAAATGGCTTTTTGTCTTGTTTTACGCTTGAGCAACTAAATGAAATCTGTTTAACTGATTGTATTTGAATTACATTACAACATCGATGCTGTAAAAGGAACCGTATAAATTGGAAAAAAACTCACAATAACAGGTCACCGGATGTTTATCAGTATGGGAAACACACTAGCTCGGCAGATACCCTATTGAAGGAATCATTCAGTGACAAAGACTTGACTCCACCTACTGGTGGTTTTAGTTTCAAATCTCATGACATTTTTATTATTAATTTCATTGCATTCATGCCATCTCCTATGCCTTGTTAAACAGTCAGTTTATAAATAACCAGTACATTTATCTAAATGCTAACTTTGTTTTTTTTCTTTGCCATCTTTGCTGTGTCAAGAGGAATTTTGTTGATTTAATCTGATTGTAAGATATTCTTCCTGATATTATTTCAGTTTATATTTAAAAAGCTCATGTAGTTTGGCCACATAAGGTAAAAAAAGTGTTGTAAATAAAAAAGGTAAATTTATATTTAGTCAATTAAACAGTTGCTGGTCAAAGACTTACATTGTCAATTAATTAATTGTCCCATTTTATGATTTTCTTAAAAATAACGTGCTTAAGATTGTTAATGTAAATTAAAAATGTATTTAGACCTATTTTGTTAACATTGTGCATGCGTGCGTGTGTGTGTGTGTTGGTGAGTGGGTGTGGGTGTGGCTTTTGCAAATTTTGCATATTTAACCATTTTCAATGTTCTGCTTCCACGAGTGGGTTTCAGAGTTTGTAAGGACAGCTGTGTGCCAACCAATGTACATTTCTGCATGTGTATTTGACATCCTTCATAGATGGACACTGCTGTGATTTAGGTTAAAGCACTTCAATACTGAGTACACATCAAACAAGCTGCAATAACTGTCAAAGTAGTTGTAAGCACATAGTAAAAATAAAAACTGTTACTCGCACTTGTGGTGTGACATTGCTGTCAAATACAGTAGTTGGCACCGGATGTTTGTTATTTTGTATTTTATTTCATTTCAAATAATCTTTTAATAAGCTTTAATAAATGATTCAGTGTCTGAATGTGCCATGTTTGTAAACAAATCCATTGTCAAATGAAAAAGGAAGTGAGGGTTTGACGTTCAATTCAATTCAATTCACCTTTATTTGTATAGCGCTTATACAATGTAGATTGTGTCAAAGCAGCTTCACATAAAAGGTCACAGTAAATTGGAACAGTGTAGTTCAGTTTGTAGTGTTTAAGTTCAGTTCAGTTTAGCTCAGTTCAGTGTGGTTTAATAATCACTACTGAGAGTCCAAATACTGACGTTCTCAATTATTTGCTCTAGAATATAGAAAAATAGTTAATCCACTTTTTCAGGCAATGTTTAAGCAGAGCTAAACAGACAATGATATGGAGGCGGGGTTTAGCTGCACTATTGCATACGAAAAGTGACTTCTTAATAGTTTTAATAACTCATTTCATTCCAAAACTTAGTAGATTGGCTTCAAAATAAGCTGTTTTTAGGCAAACAAGAAAGTTTTAAGCGTTAAAACTGAGAGGATGTTTTCATAATGCATTGACCTCTAAGTCAAAGTGATTTCTCAATTCAGGACCTCTTTAATTTATTAAAAAATACAATACTCATATTTAATTCATACTTGATTAGTTATCATACCTCAAGCTTTCGAACAGTAGTTTGTGTGTGTGGATATACAATTGAAGTCAAAATTATTAGCCCTCCTGTGAATTGTTTTTTTTATATTTCCTCAATTATGAGTGACGTGGTGGTGCAGTAGGTAGTGCTGTCGCCTCACAGCAAGAAGGTTGCCGGTTCGAGCCTCGGCTGGGTCAGTTGGCATTTCTGTGAGGAGTTTGCATGTTCTCCCCGCGTTCGCGTGGGTTTTCTCTAGGTGCTCTGGTTCCTGGTTCAGGTGAATTGGGTAGGCTAAATTGTCCGTAGTGTATATGTGTGTAAGAGAGTGTATGGGTTTCCCATCGATGGGTTGCAGCTGGAAGGGCATCCGCTGCGTAACACATATGCTGGATAAGTTGGCGGTTCATTCCGCTGTGGCGACCCCAGATTAATAAAGGGACTAAGCCGAAAAGAAAATGAATGAATGAATTTCCCCAATTATGCTTGACAGAACAAGGATTTTTTTCACAGTATTTCCTATAATATTTTTTTATTTATATAAATAAATTATATTTGTTTTATTTCAGCTAGAATAAAAGAAGGTCAAAGTTTTTTGAACCATTTAAGGTCAATATTATTATCCCACTTAAGCAATATTTGTTTTTGTTTTTGACAGAACAAACCATCATACAATGATTTGCCTAAATAACCTTTTTAAGCCTTTAAATGTCACTTTAAGCTGTATAGAAGTGTCTTGAAAAATATCTAGTCAAATATTATTTACTGTCATCATGGCAAAGATAAAATAAATCAGTTATTAGAAATGAGTTATTAAAACTATTATGTTTAGAAATGTGTCAAAATCTTCTTTTTAGTTAAACAGAAATTGGAGAAAAAAATATATACAGGGGGATTAATAATTCAGGAGGGCTAATAATTCTGACTTCAACTGTATGTACTGAGTGTATATGTTTCCACTGAGCCATATTGGCCATTCTCATCATAATGCTGCTGCACAATGTCTGCCATCCCTCAGAAGCCAGCAGGAATGTGCCTTTGTATTAAAATATATAAATGCCTTGCATCAAATCAAAGAAGGATCTTTTGTAAATGCAATGGGTGGCAGAAGCTGTGCGAAGTATTCAGCTGTAAGATCAAACAGTATGGCTTTCATGTTTCTGCCCACAGTCAGTAAAATAGGCTTGTGTTTCTCTCACAGAGCCTGCACAGTGTCACAGTCTCACTTTTTCTTTCTTGTGTTTTGCTGTTTTAAAAACTGATATGCTGTTAAACTGTTAAACTGATGGCAAATTGTCCTGTCTTCTGTCTAGCTATCTTTAGTCATAAAAACTGGCTACTGCTGCTCTCACAGGACACATTTAAAGCAGGCCACATGTGCCCCTTTTCCAGCCCATTCAGAAACCACTGCAGTTCTTCATTGAATCCAACACAGAAAGACATCTGGCTCTATTTTTTAATTTCCTATTAAAATGAATGAATATTTCTAGAAACTCTTGATGTGAGGGGTGAAGCGCAGATTTATTTTACAGATATCCAAGTCCAAGTTCAGCACAGCAGCTTCAGACACGTTCTTTCCTCCATAATATTGAAGTTATTATTTAGATATATCACATTTAAATCCACTGCAATAAATATTAAAGTTACTCTCAAACTTTTCTAGTCTTTATCTTATTCGATCATAAAACCTAGTTTATTTGAACTATTTTTATAAGTAAATTGTATTTTATTCATTCCTTTTCATTCTGCTTAGTCACTTATTTATCAGGGGTCACCACAGCGGAATGAACCACCACAATTGTTTTATATATAAAACTTATATACCTATATATATATATATATATATATATATATATATATATATATATATATATATATATATATATATATATATATATATACAGTTGAAGTCAGAATTATTAACCCCCCTGAATTATTAGCTGAATTTTTTTTCAACACATTTCTAAACATAATAGTTTTAATAACTCATTTCTAATAACTGATTTATCTTTGCCATGATGACAGTAAATAATATCTGACTAGATATTTTTCAAGACACTTCTATACAGCTTAAAGTGACATTTAAAGCCTTAACTAGGTTAACTAGGCAGGTTAGGGTAATTAGGCAAGTTATTGTATAATGATGGTTTGTTCTGTAGACTATCGAAAAAAAAATCAAGCTTAAAGGGGCTAATAATTTTGACCTTAAAATGTTTTTTGAAAAATTAAAAACTGCTTTTATTCTAGCCGAAATAAAAAAAATAAGACTTTCTCTAGAAGTAAAAATATTATCAGACATACTGTGAAAATGTCCTTGCTCTGTTAAACACCATTTAGGAAATATTTAAAAAAGAAAAAAGAAATTCAAAGGGGGTTTATTAAAACTGACCTCAACTGAATGTACATTTTAGTGTGTTAGTTAGTTAGTTAGTTAGTTAGTTAGTTAGTTAGTTAGTTAGTTAGTTAGTTAGTTAGTTAACAATAATACCCATAACCAGGCTTAATCTGATCCGGCACCTCAATTTACCGATCCCCCTCCTCAACCACCCTCCTCCTCCGTCTGCTGTTTACTTTCACTTTCTTCCGTGACTCCCCAACCTTTTTCACTTTCATCGGCGACACCTCTCGGGTAACATGCCCGATCCGGGACCTTGCAATTCACAAATTTATCTCTGCCCATAACCAAAACCCCAATATCTGATCTACATGTAAACAATCAATTGCAGTTAATTTAATTCATGTGCAGTTCAGCATGCAACCAATAAACATTCGTTCATGAATGTTTTAGTAATTGAGAATGAATAATTGTAAACTTCCCATACTTTTGATCCTGATAAGCAATTGTTAACTGTGACAGCATGGTTTGAAGTTTGGTCGACCAATCAGAGTAGAGGGGGCGTGAATAAATCCCGCCCACACAGAGAACAAATTTAAAATCTATTTATTCATTTTGGTTTTATGGCATTTTTATTTCCGGTGTAAAAAAAAATGTGACGAAACAAAAATAAATAATTGAAAAAAACAAAATATTTATGTATTAAGTTTATTCTTTTTTCTGTTTTGAAAACAAAAACGAGAAAACCAATTACACTTGGCTACACGGACCAAACATGACCAACTTTTTTTTATGAAGCGTTTTGACAACACAACAGCTGTATTTCTAGAATTCAAGAATTCAACATAGGCTCGTTCTGAAAACATATCCCTATATATGTTTCTGGAGATTGTGAATTATGTAGCCAGAAGTACGTATGGCTGCATTTCATTTTTGAAACGAACACTATGGGGCGGTATGACGCCATTCCTTACGGTCCTTACCAGCTGACCACTTACCTCCATATGGATGGCTTTTCCACTATAACCAGGTTGACCTGTTGGATTGCCATGTATGTTGGCTGACTTGAGAGGCAGAGTTGACCACAATGATGGGTTTGAGTCTGGTGAAGAATGGTTTCAGAATACAAGTAAGACAAAAACAGAATCCAAAATAAAATAAACAAGTAAATAACAGGGTGAGAATGGGGTAAAATCTGAAAACGTGGTAAAAATCATACAAGGGCTTTTCTTTTTCCGGATTGCTTTTAAAAATTGTTGGTTGGGTTTAGGGAAGTGGGAGGGCAGGTTAATCAATAAAATTGTTTGGGTTTAGGGAAGGAGGAGGGTGGGTCAGTTGATCGGTCAGTCAACAGTGGCCTCTAGTGGGTTTACGCAAGAACAGCAGTCACGAATGGTACTCGCAAGAGAAATTTAAGATCTCAAAAAGCGTACACGTCGGTCTCTCGTGAATTTGCGAAAACAAAAACTGTATATGTACCTCCCGGGATGTTTTTCGCGGCCTCCAAAAATGTATATAGAGGTACATTTTCATAATAAGCCTGGGTTGAAAGAATTTGACTCACATCACAAACCTATAATATTCATCCAATGAGACGCTGACTAAAAAACATTATTTGAGTCTTATGCCCCAGACAGTCAACCAGCAGTTTATGGGTGTGATCTCTGTGGCTGAGCTTATGTAGTACTTTCTTATGGTCATTAGTCTCTCATGTCTCACCGCCCAAGCCAAATATCAGTACCATTTCCATGGAAAATGGGGTACCTGTCATGTGAGACTCTCTAGTCTGCTCAAAACCCTCTCCTTATCTAGACCTCACCTTTACCCTAGACACAAGATGTCAGCAGAAGTGGAACATGTCACATTTATTTAATGTGTTATTTAAAACATTAAAGAGTTCACCTACGGTTGCTGACATGGATAAATCATATTACGGGAATGGTATGGGCATCTGTCAGTGTGATTTACCACTTATTAGTGGTTGATTTGGTCACTTGCTTCACTTTGTACGTCTTCACATCATTGCCTGTAGCATTATAGCCATTTACAATGTGTAGAGAAACCTAGTAAATACGACCAGGACATTCTTGAATGCTTTCTTTCTTCCCTGCGTGTTTTGACTAATAACAGTCTCGCCAATGTCTTTTTTATTTAAAAATCTGTGTTTGCCCACATTTTTCTGTCACATTGAAGTAAGTAATGAGTTCTCAGGAGCCGTCTACATATCCCAGATGCATAGCTAGACTTCCAGACTTCTGTTCAAATCAATGTGGATGCATTTACAGTCTAAATGAGCCAGTTGGTCGGAGTTCTGTTCCTTGTACTTGTTAGAATGATACAATCTGAGTCAGTGGAAGTGCTCTCCTCCGGGTCAGCAGACGCCTTTGTTTTCCCTCAACTTTTGAATATTTAGTGCATGAATAATCAGACAGTCATTACGTCTAGGCTGGCCACACAAGCCCTTTTATACGGTTTGGCATGACTGTAGGAACGCAATCAAACAGGTGGAAATGAGTTCTTGAAGGTGTAATTGTCTGGGTTTGGTCCATCTATCCATTTCTTGTTGTTGTTTTGTTTTTCAGTGGTGTTTGGGAGAGCCCCAGATCTTTTAACAGTCCATTAGCCATAAATTTGGTTCAATTCCGGTCGGTTTACCACTGGAACAGATGTGAAAATCATTCCACGTCTGCGTTCCTTAAATGAAATTGCATTTATGAGTTTGTAGCAATTAGCAGCGAGCATTTCTCGCCTTCTCTGGCAGGCTTCACCCTCCCTGCTCGCTCTCAAAACAATGGTCCTGTATAACATCGTAACTCACTCAGCGCTCAGGATGACAGTCTTGTGACTCGAATCGAGACATTCCCGCTCCATATCTCATCCTCAAATGACACAAATTCCTTGTTATGAGTTACAGCTTAAGTATTAATGCGTCTTCGGGCTTATTTCGTCATTCATTCCCTCATTAGGTGGAGACAAAAGTGGACTCCTCTCTAGGAGAGATGGGAAATGAAGAAGTGATGGTTGTGAGAAAATAGGAGGTCAGAATGCAGATGATATTAAGGGTGGAAGTGTTGCATTAACCTCTCCTGTCCGACTCCAAGCCTAGCTAAGATTTATGCCCCTCCCTCCTTTTTCTTTCCCCTCTATCTTTTCTCATATTCATGGTGCACATCTGGTGCTCTGTGCATGATAGTGAAGGGAAAACCTGTTCCCTCTGCTTCCAGCTGTAGAGCAGGAACAAGGTCACATTTTGCATGTATTCACCAATAGAGACTTTGATTGTCAGTAATGAGGCCTTTGCTCATGGTTCAGTGGCAATGTACAACTTCTTGCCTTGCCATGTTTGTTTTTCCTTCTGAAATCTGTAAGGTCTGATTATTCATATGGGGGTTGTTCGGGGCTGTTGGCTAATCGCTATGTCTCACTCATGAGAGAAATCCAATGTGTTGCCAGTTGCACTGTGGAGATTGAAAGATTGTCTAAAAAGGTAAATATTGGGTTTGGAGTTGAAATAATTGTTGGTTTGATGAGAGCCTAACTAATGTGCCAGCTGTCCACTGCTGTATTAAATATCAGTTATGTCTCAGCTAATAGATTTCAGAGACTTGATTGCAATGAATGTTGTTGCTAGTCCACTTTTAACACTGCATATGCACTGTGCTTCACTTGACATGTAGTAGAAGGACAGTATGGTGATTTGCCTTGCTGCTTTAGTTGTACAAATGCAGTTATCCTCTAGGCCAGGGGTGTCCAAACTCGGTCCTGGAGGGCCAGTATCCTGCTAAGTTTAGTTCCAACTTGCTTCAACACACGTGCCAGGAAGTTTCTAGTAAATCTAGTAAGAGCTTGATTAGCTGGTTCAGATCTGTTTGATTAGGGTTGGAGCTAAACTGTCCAGGACACCGGCCCTCCAGGACAGAGTGTGGACACCCCTGCTCTAGGCTGTTCTTTAAGGCATGTTCAGCTAGTTTTTTAAATAAACTAGACAAAAAAATCTGAAGGATTTATGTAAACCTCTTGATTCGAAGGCCCAATATCAAGACTCAATGTGACTTCACAAAAGAAGAACTAACCAACCACCCCGGAAAGCAATTTCCTTGAAATGTCCTGCCAGTTTGTATAACCAGGTGCAGAGTCCAAAAGATTGCCTCTATGAAGGCCTAAACAGTGTATACACTACATGATTCCTACTAGAAAGCACATGTCTTACCATTTTTTATAGTTCCTTTCCAGAGCGGCTGCACATGCTGGCTGGACCACCCTGCCATCATTCAAAGTTATTGTCCACAATTGTTGCTCCTTCCCTAGTGGACAGTTAAAGATTAAGATCCCACTACCTTCCTTTTTCCAGCAAAGACGTTTCCACATTTTACATCTCCCGTTGAGACCCTGTTCCACCTGTCATCATAATAATATTCAGTAAATAACCAAAATGGCAAAGTGCTTTCAATGATCCATGAATGTTTCTCATTCCCCATCCTCCTCTTCATCTCTCACGCCCCCTCACCATCCGATGGTTTTCCCTCTCACTTGCTTAAACCTTAAACTGTGTCTGTTTGTTTGATGGAGGTACAGTTTCATTCATTTAGCTGTTTACACAGAACTTTGCAACCCATGCTCATTCTGATTACGTACCTCTATATACATTTCTGGAGAGAGCAAAATACATCCCAGGAACTATGTTTTTTGCAGTTTTTGTCTTCGCAAATCCACCAGAGGCTGCTTTGAGATATCAGATTTCTCTTGCAAGTGGCATTTGCACCTGCTTTCACGTAAATCCACCAAAGGCCGCTGTCGAATGACTGACTGAGTGACTTACCAACCGACCTGATCCCTGATAACCCAACCCTCCCACTTCCGATAGTGTTTTCAAATGCAATCCAGAAACAGAAAAGTCCTTACAACAGCCACATTTTTACCACATTTTCAGATTTTACCACATTTTCACCCTGTTATTTGTTTTATTTTTGGCTTTTTTTTTCCTTACCTGCTTTTTGGAACCGTTCTTCACCGGACTCGAACCCCGTTGTCGCGGTCAACTCTACTCTGCATCTCAAGTTCGGCGACGTATGTGTCGAGCTACCAGACAAACTGGTAACAGCGGAAAAGCCGTCTATAACGGCATCATACTGCTCCATAGCGTTCGTTTTAAAGATGAAATGCAGCCATACATGCTTCTGGCTACATAATTCGCGATCTCCGGAAATGTATTTAGGGCTACATTTTCATAAAGACCCTATTTTGAAACTTTTGCAGGCCTTTAAAGTCCACCTGAAATCAAAATTTACATTTATTTTGCTAGAACAAATGGTTATTCTTGAGGTAAATAATTAATCCATGAAGTTTAGCCCATCTTTAATCAAAATCTGACCATTTGCATCTGCATTTGGAGTGGTGGTCCTTATTTTGACATCAACTTGAAGACTTCCATAGCAATTGCATAGCATTATTCCTAACCATGCCTTTTTTACCTTTAGTTTACTATGAGGGAATGATGCGCAAAATTATTCCATCCCAACAGCATATGCATTTTCAGTTGGAAGTACATCAACATAATAAAACTTCCGCTTCACACTGACTTTCAGAGTCAGGGTGAAGCAGAGACTAGCTGTGTTGCCTTACACAATGTGTGTTGCCTTGGACAACACAGAGTCCAATCTTCCGAAGAGTTCTGGACTGGGATCAGGGTTCTCTTTTGACAAGTCAAGGGGTATCCTTAAGCCAAACCAAAGTGTCATGATAGGTCAAAATAACTAAAGCCTGTTGAGGTAATTGCAGAGCTCAGTCCGTGAAGAAGACTGGCATCGATACTGTGAGTTCTTGTACGCTAAATGGAAGTCAGAACAACAATTAAAGAGCTGGAACAGTAACGTCTGGTGTGGGATACCAGCCTCTTGGGATCTCTATTTGTTCCACTTTCAAGGTCCAACTGGCAGCTGGACTTTTGTGCTGGTAACAAACCCACTGTTTTTTCAATTGCATCTATTTAATCTCAACTGGAGGTCCTGTGAAAGGGTGAGGTTTAAGAGCAGAGAGGGAATGAAAACCTCACCACCAGGAAATGGAGGAGAGAGCACAGATTCCAGAAGCTCGGGGAAATGAGATGTTGATCCCACACTGCAGCTCGAAGTTTCCTTTTACCGCCTGATATGAACAAAAGTCTCAATGATTGGATGGAATCTTGACCACTCACATGTGTGAAAACAAGTTTAAATCAAGGTTTGGCACACATGGATGACTAAACCTTTCTGAAGGAAGCACTAAAAGGCACTCTTCAAACAGAAGATGTCCAACATGGACTTCCTTGGCTCGTTTGATCACTCTTTCGGTCAATAGCATATGTGTGCATGGAGGTGAGAGCAAACTGTAATTCATACCAAATGCTCATGCACAGAGTCCCACCCCGAAACCACAACACCCCCTCACACTTTGAGAAATGGGGCTCACAGTTTGGTGCAATAATCCTTCATACATTATTTTCTGTCAGATGGGTGGGGTGGAAAGTGTCAGTCAAGTTCCCAATGTATAAGCCTTTGTAAGCATTGCTCTTATTCTCTATCTATCTATCTATCTATCTATCTATCTATCTATCTATCTATCTATCTATCTATCTATCTATCTATCTATCTATCTATCTATCTATCTATTTATCTATCTATCTATCTATCTATCTATCTATCTATCTATCTATCTATCCATCTATCCATCTATCTGTCTATCTATCTATCTGTCTATGTATCTATGTGTCTGTCTGTCTGTCTGTCTGTCTGTCTATTTATCTGTCTATTTATCTGTCTGTCTATCTATCTATCTGTCTGTCTGTCTGTCTGTCTGTCTGTCTGTCTGTCTGTCTGTCTGTCTATTTATCTGTCTGTCCGTCCGTCCGTCCGTCCGTCCATCTTGTCTGTCTGTCTAACTGTGTCTATCTATCTATCTATCTATCTATCTATCTATCTATCTATCTATCTATCTATCTATCTATCTATCTATCTATCTATCTATCTATCTATCTCTCTATCTATCTATCTATCTATCTATCTATCTATCTATCTATCTATCTATCTATCTATCTATCTATCTATCTATCTATCTATCTATCTATCTATCTATCTATCTATCTATCTATCTATCTATCTGTTGTTCTGCCATCTATCCTTCTGCCATTCCATCTATTGCCCTATCTGTCATCATCTATCTATCTTTCCTATCATCTCCATCGTTTCGTTATTAATTCAGTAAATTATTCAGTTGTCATAATGTTTTATGTGCTCTGCTGATCATCTGTCTGTCAGTCATTATTCAATCAAATCAAAACGTTAATTCTAAAACTATATTTAAAACCTCTTTAAATATATTTATGCTTGAATGTTATTGAAAATATTTTCAGTGGGTCTCTAAGAACATTCTATAATACAATGTTGTGCATTGACAAACCTAGTATATTAAAATCTGTGTAAAATCCAAATTTACAATGTTTAATTTGCTAGCTCACACTTATTCTTTAGCTGAACAATTAATCTGTGTTAATCCACTGAAAATAAAATGTACTTTAGTAATCTTTAATCAAAGTCTGACCATTTGATTCCACGTTTTTCCTTTTCTTTTGACATCAGTTTGATGCTTTAGCCAAAATATTATTAACCACACACCTCTTACTGTGAATTTGCTATGAGGTAATGATGCACAAAAACAATGCCCCGCCCCCTACTCAGTATTCACTCTTGGTTGGAAGTAAATCAACATACTGAAATATAAGTCTCCACAAAATCTGGTTCACTCGGACATTAACAAATCATTCTGTTTGCTGTTGGACACCAGAAAGCATTGGTTATGTACAGTAAGATCCTTCAACATCCTTCAGTATGTGGTTTTCCATATTTTTCTAACTGAGAATGATGGAAGAAGCTTCAGAACAGTGTATCCCCACCTCAGACAGTGGATTTGGCCATGGTTTGCGACCTGAAATGCTAATATAGCTGGCCTTTCATCCCTGTGTCAGAGAAACAGACCTGTCCCACCGTCTGAGATCCTGCTGTCTGCCACAGAACACCACCGCTTTTCATCCTCTTTAGAGGGTTTGACAAAGATTTCCTGGCCCTTATTAAATTTTAATCCCCAAACTCTCACTCTTTACTCTCATCACAGAGCCGCAATCCTTTTCGCTGCCATCCAGACTGTAAGAATAAGGTGGAGGATTTCCATGTGTCTTGGATACCCATCAGACACACTGATACGGTGATTGTAAGTAGTCATTTAGCCGAAGCTTTTATCCATTCCCCTAAAGCAACCTGGGACTGGAGGAATAGTTCACTCAAAAGTGAAACTTCTGTCATTTCTCAGGTTTTTATTTCTGTTATAGCAGAATATACTAGCAGCTTCATTCCTTACAGTAAAAATGCTTTCTCTGTATATGCAGTGCAATCATATAACGCAAGACTAGATACAGTGCATTGGTCAGATTTTTCCTTTAGGAGTTTTCCATAAGGCGTTTTAAAATGTCTTTGATAAAGCATTTAAGTCATCATTAATAAACACATCCAGCTGTGAGGTTGTTCCCAACATTACAAACTTTGATTTGAATTGAAAATCTAACAGTGAGGGAATGAACTACAATCCCATAAAGTGCTAAGAATGGCAATTACATTAAAAAGAATTATAAAATATAAAACCAACCCAGGCTCATTCTGATTACATACCCCTATGTACATTTCTAGTCAAAATATGTCCCAGGAGCTACGTTTTTTTCTTTTTTTGTGGTTTTTTGTTTTCACGAATCCACCAAAGGCTGCTGTGTATGCTTTTTTGAGATCTCACATTTCTATCGCGAGTGCCATTCGCACCTGCTGTTCGCTTAAATCCACCAGAGGCCGCTGTCGACTGACTGACTGACTGACTGACTGACTGACTGACCGATCGACTGACCCACCCTCCTCCTTCCCTAAACCCATCCAATAGTGTTTTCAAAAGCACCAACTGTCCAGCACCCACCCATTTCCCTAAACCCAACCGACAGTGTTTTCAAAAGCAATCCAGAAATAGTAAAGCCCTCGTCTGATTTTTATCACGTTTTCAGATTTTACCACATTCTCATCCTGTTATTTACTTGTTTATTTTATTTTTTGTTTTTTGTTTTTGTCTTGCCCACTTTCTGGAACCGTTTTTCACCGGACTCGAACCCCATCGTCATGGTCAACTCCGCTCTGAACAGCTCTCTGTCCAGACTACAACGCTGAAAAAGCACACCATGTGAACACACACACACACTCTGGCATGCACTGCAGTGATGAGAGCTGCGCACGGCGGACTGTGAATCAAGGATCTACCGCTGGATCTAATCTCACTATATTTGTTAAACGTGATATATAATTCATCTTGTTGTCTATATCTAATGACATATTCCCTGACTTTGGTCTGCTAAATTTATCACTTGTTCTCGGGTAACGTGTTTTGTTTTGTAACGTGTTTGTTCAAGTTAATATCGACATGAAAATAGGCAGTTATTCATATCATGTTTTCATTTTATTGTTTAAAAAAAGGAAACAACGTAGACAGGGTGATGTGAATGATGTTATAAAGTACACAGTTCCCTTTGAAGATTTACCTGACATGTCCTCGAGAGTTTGTTTTCCATATCAAACTTGCGAAGTCTGAACTTACAAGGAGAGGATGCAAGACTGAACTGTGTGTAGGCTACTTAATATTGAGGGAAAAGCCCCAATCAGATAGGCGAATGTCTGCAGCCCTCCGTTTTCAGATGTCTCAGTTTTCCCCCATCCACACTGACATGGAGCAGCAGCGTTTTAAAATGAAAACGGCCTCTTCAGCGTTTTCAAAAAGCTCGTTTACAGCGCTCGAAAACTCCAGCGTAGTGTGGACGGATGGCGTAACCGTAGCAAAACTTAGGCATTTTAAAACTAAAACGTATTAGTGTGAACGGGACCTTAAGTGTCAAAATAAGATAAAGGGCAGGTTTAAACACATGCACTGTGAGAAGCAACAGCCGAGTGCAGAATATCCATTGAAAATACTATGGTAAAATAAATGTTCACATTTTAAGGAACATTTAGAGACTTAATCCTTGATTTATCAGGGGTTGCCACAACAGAATGAACCGTCAATTCATCTGGCATATGTTTTACACAACGGATGCTCTTCCAGCCACAACCCAGCACTGGGAAACACCCATAAAAACTCGCATTCACACACACACACACTCATACACTAGAGCCAATTTAGTTTTTCCAATTCATCAATACTGCATGTTTTTGTAATGTGGGGGAGCCTGGAGCACCAGGAGGAAATCCACATGAACACAGGGAGAACATACATACTCCATACAGAAATGCAAACTGGCCCAGCCAGGACTCCAACTAGCGACCTTCTTGCTTTTAGTCGACAGATCCATTTATATTGTATCTCAATCCAAATTTAAACCAACCAGATCTTAAACACTGTGAGTTTATAATGGCAGTTCACCGGAAGTGCCCAAATGGCCTTATTGTAAAATTGTAAAGTTCCCATGCATGAGGTCTAGTGTTTTCATGTGAATTCATGTGAACAGATGGTTTCAACAAAAACAATGCTCATTCTTCATCAGCTTCGTCTAGCACTGTGTTAGTAAAGCAGGTATTTTAATAGTGTGCTATCAGTGGTCAGAATTTCACAATAGGAATCAACCTAAAGGTCACTCGCTCTCCTTCTGGAAGCGATTCTCACTTTCAACCAAATCCCAATTTTTCCTTGCTTGGAGAACAATGAGTCTTTGAAGGAAGTGTGATTTCCCTGGTGTAAGCCAATTATTTGGTTCACACCCTGCAGAGCTAACACAAGTCTTAAATTCCTTGCAGCCACTGCCGCCTAGTCGTTTGTGACTGGATGTGCTGAATGAATAATGTTTGAATGATCTGAGGGAAGGGCAAGATTTAAGTACTGTACTCATTTATCATTACCATGCAGAGAAGGTGGATTGTTTCTCATTCTGGAAGAATCCCTGAGTAATTTTAGCTTGACAGAATTCTGGGGCCCCACATCCACATCAGACATAGGTATGTACATGTAATGCGTCTAATGAGTTCACCTACTGGTGTAGGTCTTGCTCTACTGACGAGTGCCACCCACATGGAGGAATAGAACAGGCCATTCGTCATCCGGGCTGAATATATGGCACAGGCCGCCGAGGCAAAACACAGCCAGCTGATGACTGCTCTTTGAAAGCTCTGTCCAGTCTGCTGCTATACACACTTCATTTTCTTCCATCAATAATTGTGTTACTCTACTCTTTCTGTTCTTTCTTAACCACCCACAAATATTCTGTGAGATACAAAAAGGCTTAAATTATGAAGAACTTTCGTTAGTTTTTAGTGATGTAAGGATTACTGAACTTGTGATTGGATTCAATCCATGATTTTGATTTCACAACTTGATTTTCTCACAAAAAACTCAATATACTCAAACTCACTGCTCGATGAACTGATTTGCTGATAGTAATAGTTCGGGTTTGTGCATTGGGTAGGATTGGGGATGTAGAAAAAGATCATGCAGAATATGTACTTTATAAGTACAAATAAACAGAAAATGTTTTAATATTTTTTTTATTTAAGTTGACATGTACTTACAAAGTTTCTTATTGTCAGTTAAATGTCTGTTGAAGAAGCAGTATTGAAAGATATTAAGGAGACAGTCTACTAATACTCAAATGGACCATCAAAATAAAGTGTTACTGAACTAAAGTGTTACCAATAAAACTAAATTAAAATTTTAAAACAAACCCCAAAACAAATAAGTAAGCTACAAATTGAAATAAAGGTCTTTATTTAAACAAAGTAAGACTTTGTTTGTGCACTTTCTTTTTAAAATTAGAGGCAACCACTGCACCTTAACAAAGACTATAGAATAGTATAGAATACAGGGACTTTGACCTTAATGATAATCCAAACAAAGATTCAGCATGAACAGTTTGTTTATCAACTTAATTTAATTTGAAATTTAATTCAGTTAATTTAAACTGTATTTAGAAACAAAAAAGGGTCAGAATGAACCAAATATACCTGAAGAAAACATTAGACAAACCGAATGATTCACTCTGCCAGTAGGTGGTGCTTCTGAACAGTAGTGATATAGTGTTACCGCACTTTAAACAAAGCAACAACACTTTAATATGTATCATTCAGAGGCAAGATGAACAGAAAATAAAATGTAAACTTTTGTAAAGACAGCCAGTTGGTAAATTAAAACCAACTTGGAGTAAATTGGAGTAAAACTACTTCAATTGTTTTGCGATTAATTTATTTGACATCTCAACTGATTTGAATCCATATATTTTAATTGATTACATCGATCTTCGTTACATCGATATTTATTTTTCCATGAAAATGCATAGTTTAGTGGCTCTGATGTTTAAAAACACACAAATCTAACATTTTGCCTGTATTTCAAGTCTTCAAAATTTAAATGACAAAAAATTTTTTACCAAAAAACTTTCCTACCGTTTAGCTTCTAACTACTTCAAATGAATCAAATCATTGAATTCTCAAACAACAAGACAATCCACATTGTAAACAAGCTGGTGCTTCATCGTATTTTAACTGAATCATTGAAAAGATCTGATTTAAAAGCTTTTTTTTTATATAGTATTAAGATGCTCATCAATCTGAGAACAATGGATGTGTCACCATCACCAGCGATCAAGCCTGTGCAGATTGCTGGAGAACTACACATCTACCAATGTACTGAACTACAACTCCCATCATGCACCCCACACACACATCAGTTTCTGATTCCCCTGATTACACGCACACACAGCTGGAAGCTCATTATGGATTAATCAGATGGACCATAAACACAGCGCACACACACACATTATTGCTAAGTCTGGTAAACTGTAAGTGAGCATTATGAAGCATTGCCTTGCCTCATGTTGTTTTGCTGCCTGTCTCGGCCAATTCGCCTGTACTCTGACTACACTTTGGATTACATACATGCACTTATCTGTCACTGTTTTGACCTTTGCCTGCCTGACGACTCTCTTAATAAACTGCATTTGGATCCTCATCTTCATTTTACCCCGACTCATTGCAGGATGACACTAAATACACTGGTGAGGTGCCTTTGACATCAGAAACAGACATAAATGCGGACTGTATTGTACCGAGTTGTACTATAATTGCCATAAATGTGCTCTCAAAAACTTTCGAGCTTGTCCACTTTCAACCATTATCCGATGTAGACAAGGAACATTTGTTTGGATTTTTTTATATAATAAACAAGGTGATTGTTAGCATCACTTTCGCAAAACTCTACACCTACAGACCTAACACATGAAAGTTATGGGATGTTTGCGTGGAATCAGATGTTGGATTAAGACACATCTTTGTAGTTAAAATGAAAATATATGTAGAAAGGAAAGAAAAGGAAAGAACTGTGGCGTGTAGAGAAGTAATAAAGAGACCGCCAGCTCAACCAAAAAAAAAAAGATGTATAATTTGAAAGAGGAGAGAGAGAGGAAGGGAAAGGGAGATAGAAAGTGAGAAAGAAAAAGTGGTAAGGGGAAAAACAGAGTGTGTTGAAAGAGCAGGTGAGGAAGGACATGGGGATCAGATTGTGTCTGAGGAAAGAGGAGGGCAGACAAACCCAGACACACAGCAGGAATACAGCCAGAGCACAGGTCATGCCAGTGAACCAAATACTGCTCCCATATACTGAGGCTAATCTGTGATAGGATTTTAGGCATGTCTAATGGTCTTATTTAAAAGTTTCACACACATATAATACAACGTTCATTCTATTTATCAAGTCTTTGTTTTTATGTGCTTTTATTAAACTGTCCCTCCAGGTATCAGTCCTGATTGTGGCGCCTTTAAACCTCTTTTTTCATTTTCATGTGAAATAGGAAAGAATGTGAGCGTTTTCCTGTAAACTAAGCTGGGGTTTTTTTAAGCTGACACCTGGATTGTATTTGCAGCTGTCTTAATCAGATATTTCTTCGCAATTAACAAAACAAAGTGGTTCTCAGTTGGAGACTGGGCTTTATTCTTATTACTATTTCTCTCTCCGCAGCCATTTTTCTGTCTCTTAAAGCATTCAACATGCTCAACTCAGATGCCCTGCTTTGTTTTCCATCATGATGGAATAAAATGCAGAATAGTTTGTTAATGAATTCATGAAGATGAGTTGGAAAAATATCAATGGGTCTTATATAAGACCAATGTGTGAGGGAGAATAAAGTGGGGGACATTCGTTTGTGTGCTTACCTAAAATCATCAACCTTCCAGAAGCGCCAGCCAGTTAGTCTTAGGGCTATGTTTACAAACCGAAACATTTTTGACTGATCCCTTGGATCGGAACTCAACTGAACCGAATCAAATTATGAAGACTAAATGAAAAACACTTAAGTCAGTGGGAAAGTGGAACGGTATCTCTTATTAAGAATATAAGCAAAATACCTGATTACCATGACTAGTTATATGTCAATGACAACATTTGTTTTTTTATCCTTTAGGATAGTTCACCCAAAAATGACCTCATAGTTTACTCACCTTTAACTGTTCAAAACCTGTTTGACTTTCTTTTGTTCAACACAAATGAAGATATATTGAAATATGCAGGCTGCCAGGCATCTATTAGCTGTGTCTCATTTCAGAGGCTGCATCCTGCAAAGGATGCATTCGAAGGGTGCTGCTTCATCGCAGTGTGACGAAGGCTGTCTCATTTTTTTTTAAATGTGAAGGCTCCTTCAAATGCAGCCTCTGGTAATCCCAGGTAATGAAGGATACGACCGGTGGATCCTTCTCGACCTCGAACATCCCACAATTCGTTGCGTGCTGGTAACGGCACTCTTGGTTGAATATATTAGGTTTCATTTTACTTGGAAACCTAAACACATGGGAAAAACAAAAAGGTATGACATATCTTACTAAAAAGTGATTTTATAGACAGTTTACAGTTTTAAATGTACATGTATGGATCAAAGGAAATATATTTCCAGCTTTTGTAAACCTTGTTTTGCCTTCAAATCTTAAAATACGTTATATAACTTAAAATACATTTTAAAATCACTTTTAAAATGACAAATTTTATTAGCGCTTATAAACGGCAGCTGTTACGGTCACTAGATAACAAGATCTGTCCTCTGTAGGCTAGAAGATGCAGCCTCTAAAATGAGACACAGTCATTGACTTCCATAGTCTTTTTTTCCTACTATGGATGCCAATGAGTGCCAGGAACCAGCATTTTTTTTTTTAATCTCTTTTCGTGTTCAACAGATGAAAGAAACTCGTACACTACCATTTTCTGTGATATGTGTTGCAGGCCAGTATTTTCAACTGTCACCTAGTAAACAGTACCTGTAAGGATGTGACTTAATTGTGTCAAAGTCCCTTTAAGGCAAGTCATTTTACTCATATGCTCAGGCATTTTGTCTGAATGGAAAAACATCAAATTCTCCAAAACTGTTTGCCAAGCTTATGATTACATTACATATTTGGAATCACCAATACAATTAAACAACAATTGTCTCATGAGTTTCGTTTCTAAACGTCCCAATCAGACAAATCGGCATATTTTCAGGTTGACCAAACTAATGCACATGCGCACTCGAAAGGAAGGAGATTTGTTACACATTATCATCCTCTGGATAATGATCATCTGATTGCGCTGCTCTTCTAGAGTAATTCACAACTTGGTGTTGATGGCAAATCTCCTCCAGAAATAACAGCTACTCTTTGTTGTGGGCGTTTGAGTAGTTGCTGTCATGTGATGTGCGTTTGACAGGATGGACTGTACCTCACGTTGGTTTCATGCAGATTACAAAACCAAAAACGTTTGTTTTTAAGTGTAGTGGATTTAATTAAAAGTACAGATTTCAAGCTTTATGTGGATATATTTTTATGTCTGTGAAGCAAGTATTTGCTGGGATTCATGTGTGTTTGTTGACTACAAAAAATTCATAAAAGTCGTAAAAGTACACGTCTGGTCCGAGCTTTTCCCCTGGAGAAACATCAGTCTATAGCAATCGATGACTAGTCGGCGGGGCTTCATTCGCCATATTGACCATTACACATTTCCCCATTCAAAACTATATGAGTGACATGTCCTATGTATTCTATAGTCTTAAATTGGGTCTAATGTGCAAGTTCAAATAATTTGCTTGAGGTAAAAAAAAATCATCCCACAAGTAAACTAGACCAAGTAATACAGAGCTCTGCATTTGGTGTGAACCCAGCATAACAATATTCCGAAAATAACCTAATTATCAAATAGACATGAATGAATGACAACACTTCATCAAGTGTCTAATCTGTCTATATGATCACTAGTCTAGTTTTGATCACTAGTCTAGTTTTGGACTATTTTTAGACGCCTATCAGATTTTCATTGACAGCCCAATATTAGCCTTGATTTATCATCTGTGTGTAGATGTCTATTAGATGTCAATAAAACACAAAA
This sequence comes from Danio aesculapii, assembly GCF_903798145.1. NCBI lineage: Eukaryota > Metazoa > Chordata > Actinopteri > Cypriniformes > Danionidae > Danio > Danio aesculapii. The sequence continues at coordinate 36,975,208 of NC_079453.1, read as the reverse complement.
TCGCTTTGTGGTTAGCACTGCTGCCTCACAGCAAGATAGTCACTGGTTCGAGTCCTGGCTGGGCCAGTTGGCATTTCTGTGTGGAGTTTGCATGTTCTCCCCATGTTCGTGTGGGTTTCCTCCAGGTGCACAGGTTTCCCCCACAGTCCAAAGACATGCGCTATAGGTGAATTGAATAAACCAAATTGGCGGGAGTGTATGTGTGTGTGAATGCAAGAGTGTATGGGTGTTTTCCAGTACTGGGTTGTGGCTGGAAGGGCATCCGCTGCATAAAACATATACTGGAATAATTGGTGGATCATTCTGCTGTGGTTACTCCTGATAAATAAAGGGACTAAGACATAGTAAAATGAATGAATGAATGGATAGATGCTACTACAACATAAGTTCAAGTTATGTACGATGCACCACAGTGTCTCCAGTGGCCAATTTCTGCTTAAACCTGAAGCTATTCCTCCATTAAAAAACTATAGGAGCACACATGCTAATGGTCCAGCTGGTGTAGCCTAAACACTCACTTCTTGGATGCCACACATGTGCGTCTGAGTAGAACACTTTAGCTATATTCCCGAGACTATGAAAGGTATGTGCATCGCTCATGAAGCCAAGAATTGGAGACAGCTCAGATGAATCGTGTCCATTATTTACTACAGTATGTCTAAGAGAACATTTCCTCAGGGCCGAGATAGAGGGAGCTACTTGAGAAAAAAAAAACATGTTCTCCACAAGCCACATTTGAAGACGTTGAACAGTAGAAGCGTCGCTGTTTATCTGTCACTTAGCTTGACAGGAGCGTCGGCTTTAGGGCTGTTGCATAACATCTACGGGGCCCTTGGGCAAAGTCGGAGACCCCTGTTGATGGAAAAACTGAACAAAATGGCAGCGTAAACAGCTTAAGTCACACCTCAGCAGGACCCTGACAGCATTAAATGGATGATTTATTAAACGATTCTGTTAAATGTTGGCGCAGCGGGAGGACGGCTGCATATTAACCAACGGCTTTTGAGACCTGCTCTGTAGGTCAACATGTCTGAGAACAGCCGTCTGAGAGGCATACCTCGGTTTTAATATCCACAGTGGGCTAAAGTCACGGTGGCTGCTAATACGCCATGCAATCAGAGAAAGTTAATGTGCAGTGTTTTGAAAGCGAGCGCCGCGTTCCTAAATATTTGCGCAGTGCTGTAGAGTTACTAAGGTAGCCGGTGACATAGTGTGTATATAGGGGGGAGGAGAAGTGATATATAAGATTGGCAGATGGGGAGGCAGTTACAGGTTAAGCACCGTTTGGTCTCTCTTGAGATTTAACCCGTGCTGAAAAGTTGATTTATGGAATAAAACTCTCAGACCCAATTTCCGCCTTTCTCGCTGACTCCATAAACATGGTGCCTATCAAACAGACATGTGCCTGTACTGCGCAAAACACAGTCTCGCATGCCACACACAGACACACTCTCATTTATGTTCAATAACAGCTATGATATATATTTCATTAATTTCCCTTTGGCTTAGTCCCTTATTTATCAGGTGGCGCCACAGCGGAATGAGCCGCCAGTTATTCCAGCATATGTTTTACGCTGCGGATGCCCTTCCAAGCCGCAGCCCAGTGCTGGGAAACACCCATACACTCTCACATTCACACACACTCATTCACTACGGCCAATTTTTTTTCTCCAATTTCACTTATACCGCATGTCTTTACACTTCACCCGGAAGAAACCCACACGAACACAGGGAGAACATGCAAACTCCACACAGAAATGCCAACTGGCCCAGCAGGGACTCAAACCAGCAACCTTCTTGCTGTGAGGCGACAGTGCTAACCACTGAGCCATCATGTAACCCTATAATATATATTCCATTATTTTATTTTATTTTTGGCTAAGTCCCTTTATCAATCAGGGGTCGCCACAGCAGAATGAACCGTCAACATATCCAGCATATGTTTTTTACGGATGCCCTTCCAGCTGAAACCCATTACTGGGAAACACCCATACACTCTCATACACTACAGACAATTTGGCTTACCCACAGTATAGCACATGTCTTTGGACTGTGGGTTAAACCGGAGCACCCGGAGGAAACCCACACGAACACAGGAAGAACATGCAGACTCCTCACAGAAATGCCGTCAATCAATCAAACCAGCGACCTTCTGGCTGTGAGATGACAGTGCTAACCATTAAGCCACTGTGCCGCCATATAATATATATTTGTCTGGGTTAAAAAGTTTAACTCACACAAGAATTAAAAATCTGTTATTAATTACTCCCCCTCATGTTGCTCTAAACCCAGAGACCTTCGTTCATCTTCAGAACACAAATGAAGATATTTTGATTGAAATCTGAGAGCTCCCTCATCCTCCATAGACAGCAATGGTCCCGACTCCTTCAAAGTCCAGAAAAATACCAGAAAGCATCATTAAAACACACACATTTGCTGTGTGTGTGCACTGAACACTGAAGAAACATGCTTCAGTGTTCAGTGCACACACAGCAAATTAGAGTATGCACACTATACTGACACTGAGGAGGTGAAATTGTTGTTATTTTTGTTAGATGAAACTGTTAGAAGAAACTGTTGTTATTTTTGTTAGATGTGCGCACATGTATTCTCATAACCACTAACTTACACATACTTTTTTTTGGTATTTGTTTGGTCTTTGAAAGAGTCTGGACCATTGTTGTCTATGGAGGATGAGTGAGCTCTCAGATTTTACCTAAATATCTTCATTTGTATTCCAGAGAAGGTCTCAGGAGTTTGGAACAACATTAATAACAGATTTTTCTTTTTTGGGTGAACTACTATTTGATGTCATTACACACTTTTATAATATATTAGTTAATTCAAAAATGCATACCTATATACAACTCTTCTTGTAAAAGAAGTTTGAGTTGTGTATTTTGAAAATGTTTTTAGGGTTTTGATAGTGATAAAGAATGTGTATTGAATTTTTGTGTATATTTGGCCAAAAATATATATAATCATGTATATTATTATTATTATTATTATTATTATTATTATTATTATTATTATTATTATTATTATTATTATTATTATTATTATTATTATCACTATTATTACTATTATTATTATGGTGAACTACTCAGATACCTTAAGTCCATATGTGTCCATAAGTCAGGCCACCACACCACCACACTTTTACCACTGGTAAAATTAACCTACAATTTACATCAGAGATCTGAGGGGTTCTGGCGCATTTGGTCCTCCCTCTGGAATTTTCTTGAGGATACTCAATGACAGTGTCTTTTTCTAAATTAGTTTTTATAATTTCCTTTTATTTCTGTCTTTGCTTTCAAGCATTTGTATGCATTTGAATGTCGAACAAAAATGGTAGAACTTGTTGTCACCAGATACCAGTACCACTGTGGTTCTGTTAAAAAAAAAAGAAAAAATCTGTCCTATCTATCTATCTATCCATCCATCCATCCATCCATCCATCCATCCATCTGTCTGTCCGTCTATCTATCTATCTATCTATCTATCTATCTATCTATCTATCTATCTATCTATCTATCTATCTATCTATCTATCTATCTATCTATCTATCTGTCTATCTGTCTGTCTGTCTGTCTGTCTGTCTTTCTGTCTATCTGTCTATCTGTCTATCTATCTATCTATCTATCTATCTATCTATCTATCTATCTATCTATCTATCTATCTATCTATCTATCTATCTGTCTATCTGTCTGTCTGTCTGTCTGTCTGTCTGTCTGTCTGTCTGTCTGTCTGTCTGTCTGTCCGTCCGTCAGTCTATATGTAAATCTATCTATCTATCTATCTATCTATCTATCTATCTATCTATCTATCTATCTATCTATCTATCTATCTATCTATCTGTCTGTCTGTCTGTCTGTCTGTCTGTCTGTCTGTCTGTCTGTCTGTCTGTCTGTCTGTCTGTCTGTCTGTCTGTCTGTCTGTCTGTCTGTCTGTCTGTCTGTCTGTCTGTCTGTCTGTCTGTCTGTCATTCTATCCATTTATCCATACATCCATCCATCTGTCTATCTATATGTCTGTCTATGTGTCTGTTTGTTCAGAAAATGACAATTGATCCGAAAAATATTTTTAAGTGGTCCACAGCTGTTTACACGCACACATTTATGCAAGTTCTGTGTTGTTAAGCTCTTCTTGTTTCATCTCCAAAGGTTATATAAGCTTACGCACCTGAAAGGTCTTACAGTGGGCTCCCTGTGGGCTGTTTGTGGGTTTCGCTAGAGACCTGAGGTGTGCATTTCTCAAACATCTTGGAAAGAGCCATTTGATTTAAGGTGATGAAAAGTGGGGATAGCTTACTTTTGAGCTATTTACTTGTGGCCCGCTCAGTTTTGGTGTCTTGGTTACCACCTGAGCTGCCATGTTGATTTTAGAGATTACTGCGAGTGGGTTTTGGCCTCCACAGTGTTTTGCCTAATTTTCTGCCAGCATGCAGTAAGTGGTATAGTGAAAAGCGATGCGGTATGTGTTTTTTTCACTACTTATTTTCCTGTTTTCATACAAGGACCTGCATGAGAACATTCCACTTTCTGATTGAGTTTCATAAGTCTGGTTAGAGGTGAATTACACGGATATGCTTTTAAAGCTCATTTTTGGTCTTGGTGAATTATTATTCTGTTATTTGCTGATTTAAAAGACCCGACTCACCATGGGAAAGCCATAAAGTTTGTAATGTCTGGGGCGAACGCTTCCTTATTTCCTTTTCTGCTCTTTAAACAGTTTCTGTTTTAAATTTTGCTAGCTGTTACCGTGAATTCTTACATTCAACTGACTTCTTTATAAATCTGTTTTAGATAAAACATCGCCACCATTTGCCAAATTGCTGCTTTTTTATTGTTCTTTTACATGGTTTCGCCTTCGATGCTCATGACTGGCTTTGGTTACTCAGAAGCTCCTTATAGACATTTGGCAGTCACCCATTATTATGTGCATATCTATGTTTTAGACCTCAGCTGTGCACTGTAAACACAGAGAGTGCGCATGCATGGCCGAGTGCTTGGCCAGACAGATTGCATGAGAGTTTTTTACTGCGTCTGCAGAGCTTTTCAAGAAAAACATTAGATAAACAGATTGCGCCTGCCTGTGGAATCGGGGTAATGTCTGATTTTCATCATTTTGAGTGTGAAGACGCCTGCTCAGAGCAGGGCACATAGTTAAAAACATCGCAATTATCCAAGCCACAATGCCACAACCCCCCTCCAAAGAAGGCTCAGCCATTCATCCCCCGACCACCAGCAACATCAGCTAACTATTCAACAGCTAACCAAGTTGGCTGTACCAGTGCCATGGGCGTCGCTAGGTCTATTTTAGGGTGGGCTGTAGCCCCCCTATGTTTATACCCAGCTTCCCTAAAACTTTTGCGATTAGCTCACAAACTGTGCACTAAATTATCACCTCAATCCCCTTTAAATTTGATATGAAAATGGCGGCAGAATTTGGTTCCTCCCTTCTTTCGTTTTTCATTTGATCAGCAAACCATAGCTGTGCAGAGCGAGAGAACAGTGTGTTTATCGATAAATTATTATAATAGCTGCTTATTTGCAGTTCTTTGCTATAAATACACTTGTATCACTTGTACCCCAATGTCATGGAGGAGCAATCAGGTTTCCCATCTACTATCTCATCTTATCATCAAAGCTGTTTCCTCCAGTGAAAATGTACCTCTTAATTAGGGTTGGGTCAATGGACAATGCCATCGCCTATTGCTGATGGCCGATTGACATCACGATGCTGAGCCGGCAACATACTCCTCCACCCTGACCCGTCGCACCAGCAACCTACTCGTAAAAAATACACACTTCTGCCTCGTTTACACTAATACGTCTTAGTTTTAAAATGCCACTTTAGAACAAAAACTATCCACATTGGTGTTTCACCTAGCATTTCTGAAAAGCCCTCCTTCCACACACTGAAAACGCACATCACGTGACCACACACACACAAACACACTCTGTCATGCGCTCTAATGTATGTGCACGTCTGAGCTCAGTCAGCGAGTGCTTTGAGATACAAGGATGTACCGCTGGATCGCTTTTCACTAAAGTTGTTATATATAAAGTTGTAAAGTATATTAAATCTTGTTGATATTTAATCTTGTTTCTATCTAACGACTCTTCTCTCTTTTAAATCTGTCAGGTAATGTGTCACAGCGTCAGTACACTGCTTCAATTTTTCGCTTTCACGCTTGTACTTAGTAATTTCAGTGAAAACCTCAGATACTGTTGGTTGGTTCCTGTTTGTTGTGCATGATTTTTACCAACCAAGTTTGTTGTTGCCATTATAACGACACAGATCACTCTGCCTATTCATGCCAGAGTCCCACGCTCAGAAAAAGTGATTGACAGGTGGTAATTTGTGTGTAACTTAACTTTTATTTGTGATTTGGCTATGGGTAAAACAAAGACCATGCGGGTCAAATAGTTGAAACGGTAGGCTACAAATAATTAATTGGTTATGAATTGATTAAATATTCATAAATAATTAATTCACCGCCGTCTACGACGACGATGCCATCATCCATCGCGATGTATCACATTAGACATTGTTTGATGCCAAATTGACATTGCCCAACCCTACTCTTAACAAACATTTTGCTATTTTAATTTCAAAATGAACTACGAATATAAAACACATTACAGTGCGTATGTCATTGACTAGCCTATACCATACAGTCATGCACAGAAAGGATTAAACACAGTGACAGAACCACTTAGTGAATGTACTCTGTCAGAGTCACTGACAGAGATAGAATAGAAACATCATGTGTTGTCTTGTATAAAAATCCTATTCATTATTACACTGTAAAACCCAGCAGTCAACTCTATCAAATGAAATAAGTGTAGTTAACTCAAAATTTACTGAAAGTTAATTCTACTCATTTGAAAAGAGTTTTGAACTCAGTGTTGAAGGTAATGAGTTAATTAAATACCTCATTACTTAACTTAAATGGAGGAAGTTCACAGTACTCATATAGATTAGTTTTTTAACTCAAATGGTTTGTAGCAATCCTCAAACGGTTTGAGTTGCCTTAACTTATTGGGTTTTACAGTACTCAGTCGGTTTGAGTTCTCTTTATTTATGGGGTTTTTACTGGGCTCAAATTGCTTCATTTACTCAAATGGATTAAGTTCACAGTACTCATTAGGATTAGTTTTTGAACTTAAATAATTTGTTGCAAACAGTTTCCTCAAATGGTTGGACCTTAACTTTTTGGGGTTTTACAGTGTATGATATAGATCGAGAAATTTGTGAATTAGCTGATAGGTTTAAAACTTATATTATGTTATTTAATTAGAAAAGTGGGAAAATGTGTTTTTTTTTATTTATTACATGGAAACAAAAAATATACCTGAATATAGAAAGTGTTTTGTACAACACTAAAAAGGTGTGTTGAGCCTATTTGGCTAATTCAGATCTCAAATGGCTATGCCTGTCTATACAATACAGTGGAATACTGCTATTTTAGCATACAACACTACCATAAAGTCAAACATTTTTAAGTGTGTATAACTATTTAATTATAACTTATAAATGTAAAATTAGGCGTATCTATCTATCTATCTATCTATCTATCTATATATATATATATATATATATATATATATATATATATATATATATATATATATATATATATATATATATATATATATATATATATATATATATACACTGTAAAACCCAAAAAGTTAAGGTAACTCAAACCATTTGAGGAAACCGATTGCAACAAACCATTTAAGTTCAAAAACGAATCCTAATGAGTACTGTGAACTCCATTTAAGTTAAAGTAATGAGGTGTTTAATTAACTCATTACTTTCAACACTGAGTTCAAAGGTCTTTTCAAATGTGTATAATGACTGTCAGTTAATTTAGAGTTAACTAGCTGAACCCCCTAAAATAAAAAAATCTAAAATCGCCCCTGACCAGTGCGTTCTGTTTTTGCCCTGTTTCTGTTTGTCTGACTCTCTGTTTCGCACTCTTGGCCTCCTTGCTTTCCTTGTGATCGTGTTTTTCCTGGAGGGGGAAACGGCTACATGTGAGAACTAGGAGGAAGTGAGCTTTTTAGCGAGCGCAAATACAGATGCTCACACAGACGTGACTAATTATACAGGCTTGCGCATGGGTTTTTGGGACTGCACATCCTTACGCGGCAGTAAAATAAGATGGCAACCACAGGCCTATAAGCTCACTGTTGCAAAAAAGCATCACTCTACACTATACGCCGTAGGAGGGCTTCAAGGCCGGAGCAAAGCCCAAAATTGTCCTGCCGGAGCCCAGCAGAGCCTTGAACTGAAATTCCAGTAAGAACAACAATAAAAGCGAAAATCGAAAATGATAAAAGAGGGAAACGCCAGTGAACCACAGTGAATTAGGCAAAGCAAACAGACACAGAGTGCCCCGTTTGGAGTCTTGCTGATTGGGAAAACACAGAGAGGCTGAGCATGTCTGGATTTTTTCCTCATGTCTCGGGCCAGCTAGTGCCTGAGCTGCATTTGGACCAGGTTCTCTGCAGATGTGGTATAACATGGACATGTGCGCTGCCATACTTTTCGTTTTTGATTTCCACTGATGCAACACAGGCACAAACTAACTGTTGTTAACTTTCCATTTGCATGCTGCTTTCGCGAACTTCCCTTGAAGTCGGTGCAAGATTCGATGATCTAATGCCCTGTTTACACCCGGTGTTAAGATGTGTTTTCATCAATCCGATCACAAGCGGAAAAAGCAAAAAACAGGTGTAAGTGACATCCTAATCGTTTTGAACTTGTTCACATTTGAACACCTTAAAAGGTATTCCAAAACTCAATATATGCTTTCATAAGCTACAGCAGGGTAATAAGTATTCAACTCGTCATGTTTTTTTTCTGGTTAAAGTATTCTAAAAGACTTGATGACATGAAATTGAACCAGATTATGGTAAAAATAATCATACAAACAAAAAATAAAACAAAACAAAACAAAAAAAATCAGAAAAATGTGTTATATGTAATAGCAATGGAATAACACAAGGCTGAAATGTATTTAATACTTTATATAAAAGGCTTTTTGGTGATGGCAGCTCAAAGACAACACTCATATGGAGAATGAAGTCATGCATTGCTCATGTGTGAGTTTTTCACAGACTTCAACAGAGTGTAAAAACCTTGATGGTTCTGTGCACAGGGAGAACATGCAAACTCCGCACAGAATTGCCAACTGACTCAGCTGAAACGGTGAGCTTCTTGCTGTAAGGCATCAGTGCTAACCACTGAGCCACCGTGCTGCTCCTTTTCACACATATTAGCAAACCTTAATTATGACTTTTGACACAATAAACTCCTAATTCTACCTAGATAAAATCAGTAGAATAAGTTCATCCAGAATATGTACTTGATATGTACACATTAACAGCCATTATCTTATTAATAGGAATAAGTGACTAGTTACTAGTGAGAATTTGTATTGAAGTGTTACCAAAAATGTAAAAAAAAGAATTGTGACTTTTTTTTTCAGAAATGTGTGATACAGACTTGCATTTGGTACATACTAAGACAGATTTGTGAGATATATGCTTAGTATTTGTCTTGCAATTATGTGAATTACATTGCAATTATGAATTTTCTACTTTTTTGTGCACAACAAAAAGCAAAGGTATGTACAAAAAAGGGATAAAGCAATTGAAGAGTTCAGATGCAAAACCCTCTAAATACATCATCCACCTTTTTTTTGTAAATGAGCATCAGGCTCCTATAATTAGGTTCAGAAGTTTCATTTTATATGTAATGATAAGGTTATTAGCTAGTGAATAAAATAACTTTTTTTCATAAATGTCACTTTTGACAACTATTTGGTTTTTTACAAGGTAGATTTTCTTTTTTGTCAAAACCAGCTAAATCCACGTCTGCTTTTTTTGCAAAAACCTCTAAATCCACCTATTGGGACAAGACAGTGTATTTAGTTAAAAAAAATGACTAAAGATGCAATTAGAAAGAATTTTTCCAAACATAAAACGCATTACACAAGCCACCTAGAATTAAAAATACATCTGTCGTGTAAGTGGCGGTTCATTCCACTGTGGTAAACCAGGGGAAAAGCAGTAGGAAAATGAATGAATGAAGTCTGTCAAGTAAGTGCATTAATTAATAACATTAAAACTGACATTAATTAAATCTTAACAATCAGTTTTCATTTCTAATATCTGGGATTAAATTTAATGCAAGAAGAGCAATGTAAATATTGTAAACTAAGCTTGGTAGATTTAAATATTGTAGTTTAAAACATTGTGAAACATCAATATCTGTGCATTGTCCATTAATATAAAAAGCTTATCAGACGTATAGGTATTATGAAGTAGGCTTATATAAACGTATAGTTTTCTGCATTATATTTATCTTTTAAAAATAGCTTACATTAGCAGATAAATCACAAGATGGGCCCACTGGGCAACAAGGGGATGTCTCTCAGACAATTCTAGAAGCTGTCATTCATTCATTCATTCTCACTATACTTAAGGTCTTGGTCTCTTTTTCGTCTCTTGTTTATCCTCATAGCATCCATGTTGGATAAAAGAAAGGCATCTTAACTCTGTCTTTTGTGAAACGGAGTTGCCGTTTAATGTATAGTAAATGTGTAGTTTAATGTATTGTAAATCGGACTCATTCAAAGTCATTCATGCGTCGCTGCGCAAAAGCACGTTATGAATGTGTGTTACACTTCTGACTGTACATTGTGTTTTCTTTTGAGTTTTGAGGTAAGGCACATTTTCATTTGCCATTCAGACAGTCGGACAGGCTCATCCAGTTCATCAAACTCCATCTTTTAAAACTCCATCGTTGTCCTCATTTGTAAGTCGCTTTGGATAAAAGCGTCTGCTAAATGACTAAATGTAAATGTAAAATTGGAAGCAGAATAAAACGCTCTCCCTCATAAAGCCGGCACATCAGCGCACTGCTACATTGAAAACATATTATTCGATTCGCGCCTTCTGATTGGTTCTCAGTATATAGCGTCTGAAAGCGCTGACACTGTGATTGAGATGATTTGAAGCAAATCTATTTGTTGAACATGTACTACGTGCCAAAAGCATTCACTCAATGTCATTATCCACTGATTCGATCCAAGACCAACGACGAGATGAACCAAGGTTTCCATATCCTGGACCAGGCCGAATCCTGAGCAGCTACTGTGATGGTCATGGAAGAGTGGAGAACATGAGACTGATTCCTGTGACGCTCCAGGGACAGACGAGTCTTCGCTGAGGCCAGCTTCCAGCTTCCGCCACTGAGACTGCAGCTCTGCACAAGACGTTTGGCCAGCGGAGAAATTAAAATGATCGTGCCCAACTGAGCCTGGTTTCTCTCAAGGTTTTTTTTCTTCACTTCCGCCATTAGTGAAGTTTTTTTCCCTCTCCGCTGTCGCCACTGGCTTGCATGGTTCGGGATCTGTAGAGCTGCGCATCGTTGGATTTGCCCTTCAATATTTGGACTCTCAGTAGTGATTATTAAACCACACTGAACTGAGCTAAACTGAACTGAACTTGAACACTACAAACTGAATTACACTGTTCCTATTTACTGTGACCTTTTATGTGAAGCTGCTTTGACACAATCTACATTGTATAAGCGCTATACAAATAAAGGTGAATTGAATTGAATTGAATATCTCATTTTTGGTGGAAGTGGCATTTAGCGGCTTTTGCATCTGAACTCTTCAATTAAAAAATTATCAGGGATAAAGCAATTATCTTTAAGCAATTATCATAAAAAGCTATGGATGAGGTATTTAAAGCGGGTGCATGTGATGATAGTATAAGTAACAATAGGAGGAATAATATTTATAATTAAAGTAGTGGTGCAGTGGGTAGCACGATCGCCTCACAGCAAGAAGGCCCCTTCGAGCCTAGGCTGGGTCAGTTGGCATTTCTGTTTGGAGTTTGCATGTTCTCCCCTTGTTGGCGTGGGTTTCCTCCGGGTGCTCTGGTTTCCCCCACTGTCCAAAGACATGCGCTATAGGTGAATTGAATAAACTAAATTGTCTGTTGTGTATCTGTGTGAATGAGTGTGTATGGGTGTTTCCCAGTGCTGGGTTGCAGCTGTGTAAAACATATGCTGGATAAGTTTAATTAACTTCAAAGTTTTCAAAGTTTAATATAAGTTCAAATAAATAAAGGGACTGAGCTGAAAGAAAATGAATGAATGAATGAATGAATTAAAGTAGTGGTGTGAGAAAGGGAGTAGCGGCAACAGATGTGATATTATTATTATTATCATCATCATCATCATTAATCTTATTAACCCTTTAACTGCCAGCTCTAATAATAATCACTGTTAAAGTCATTTAAAGAATGACTGTTTTAAATATTGGTACACACACAGTATTGATGGTTTACAAAAGAAAATCAGACAAACATAATCATGTTGCACTACTACACTTGATTTTGTTACTATAGTAAAAAAACAGAGTCTGAAAAGCATCTGAAATGTTTTATGGCATACTTAAAAAAATATAGATGACTTAGTGTTCAAGATATTTTATTTTGATCACGTTTTTAAATAAACTGGTCTTACACTTCAGATTTTCAGATTTTTCATAGTATATGTATTAATTAGGGTACTTTTACCATAAACCGACATATCTACCATTTGGTAGATGCTGAAATGTAAAACTATGGGATGTGTTGAAAGATAAAATGCACTGAGGGTGTTAACTAGTGACATTAGGAGTTAAGAAATGCAATCCAAACACTTTCTTCTTGGTGTGGTAGTTAAAGGGTTTATAATAGTAATAGTAACAGTTGTAGATGTACTATACAAATAATTGCGGACATACACCTCTAACTTTTCTCCTTTTTCTGATGACCTTGCTTTTGAAAGTATGATATTTAAACTTGTTAGAGAATCCATAGGATAAAAAGTTGCAGTTTATTTTCTCTTATTCAGAAGCAAAAGACAAGCTTCCATATGAAAGTGATGTAAGCATGATAAAAATAAAAAGAAATGGGGTTTCTGGCATGATATCGCACCCTATTCACAGAAAGTGCCTCAAACGTGTTACAGTCTTTGAAATGGTTCTTACATGACTCTGTGAACAGTTTTATATTTGAGAAAGGGGCACCATTAACCTTTGGCTAGTATTTAAAGAGGCTCTTGCTGGGCTGTGGCACTGTGGAGAAAGTTGAGATGACCTGTGGGTCTAGTGCTTGCAGAAGCAGTCGGGCTGACTAGTGGCTTTCAGTGTTCAGACCTGCGGTTATGAGAGAGAGAGTTCAGCTGTCACAGCACATTGAAATAGGAAGTGAGGTACGTTATGAATGTGTCTTGGCACGGCCAGGTCCGCTGAGAACGGCAAACTAAAACCTGTGAACTGTGCAGGCCACGGATAGGATGTCCATGTGTTTTTGGACAGAATTTAAGATCGGCAGACTTTAAGCGCTGTCTCTCAGGTTTTGCAGGTAAAGCACTCTTGAGAGAACACAGTGTGCAGAAATGAAGGACCGGGAGACGCTTCCATCAATAAACTACCTGCCACATTCAATCAGAACACAGGACAGCTCATCCAGGTGTGGTGTGAAGTGTAGAGCAACTGGTCAGGAATCAATCATAGATCTGAGGCCAGATTTGTAAGACAGATAGTCCGTATTGAGAATGGACTTGTTTCTGTTGTGTTTGGGAGGAGAAAGGTGGATGAGGAACTATTTGAGAGATCATATCTTCAGACAAAATGATGGAGAATAAAGCACAACGAGAGGAAAAATGCAACTGTGTGTCATGCCTCAACTATACTGAGCAAACCAATAAACCAAACAACAAACGCATGTGCCAATCAGACAATGAGTACATTCACATGGACACCAATAATCCAATTTTAATACGATTAAGACAATGCGCTGATTAAGAGTCTACCATGTAAACACCAATTTATTATTAATTGAATCCGATTAAGGTCATAATCGAACTAAACCGAAATCAAAATAAGATATGTGGAGTATGCTGATTTTAGTCACATTATTAAAGTGCAGAACAGACCATAGACTGTAAAAGATATGGGTGTAGTATCTGTGATGTCAACCATTGATTTCTGAAGAACGCAACAAGTAGGCATAACCAGACGTCGCCATTTTATTCGTGCACCATCACACCCACCGGGGGTGACTAAATATGGGCAAAGAGGCGGAGTGTCATTGGAGCTAAAAACGCCTGCTAGTATTTTGCTTAGACAGGATTTTCTTTGGGGGAAATGCTTCATACTTCATTACCTGTGATTCATTTGTGTTCTGACCACATGTGCTTGGTTGTACATTATATCTATAAAGTGTTTAGACTTTTAAAAACACTTCTGAAATACATTAAGCCACTAAACATTGTTCTTATGACGTTTTTCTACAGGATGAAAACGCAAATTCCTTCCAAATACTTCAAATATGGTCTGTGTTAGTAAAAACAAGGCTATTTATGAAATCCAGGCATAAGACTGAATGACAATGTTTCAGATGACTGTTCTATAGCCTACAGCTATTCAATCTGTCAGATTCTGGAGTGCATTCAAGTTCTAAAAAAAATATAAATGATAAATGATCTTAAATAAAACAAATACATTTTTAGAGATGGTATAAGTATATAATTTCACTCACCTGGGTAATGGAGGCTACTTGAATGGTTTGTGAGCACAATTTAGTGCACACAACATGCCATATCATCTGATAATTGTAGGAAATAATTCCAAAAGGCAATTGATTGTGTTTAGCCACATAAAACAACACAAAAATATGATGAATTTGCTGAGTTCAGTGGCTAATCAGCCGGAATCAGCTGAGGTGAAGTGACAGCGACAAGTGAGACCTAGCTGTCGCTCAAGTGGCCACGCCCTTTATTGACACTTAATATAACTTAATATAAACTAAACAGAAGAGTTGAAAATTCACCCCCCTTCATAGTTGTCATGAATGGTAATATTAGCTACATGCACCAAAACCATCTTTTGTACCAGGCTGTAAACATGTGTTTATTAGCTGTAAAATTGGCCAGTTTACCATTGCAATCAGAAAACATCTGGATTTCCTGGAGCCAGCCCCCAAAGGCAATTGGATGAATTGAGTTTTAGTTACTTCTGTATCGGCTTCCCAAGGGAGAGCGGGAGGTTGTCGCTTGGTACAGACACCTTAATCAAACTATTACCATCGTGTAAGATTTTCGCCAGATTTTGTGACAGGATATTCCATTCATACACACCTGCTTGACACTATTCTCTGCAATTACCGAGTCAGTAAAGGACCACTGCATCGCAAAATGCGGAGTTTTTTTTTTATACGCGTGCGGTATCAAATTTCATTAAAACAACACTTTTCCAGCAGTTCATACGCGCATCCATTATCTCGTTTGTCACAGGGGACATGCATGACAAACATTACTGAATGAAGGTGAAAGTGCCAAACTGCAGCTAAAGTTGACAAATTAAAAAATTACATGAAACTCTGGAGGAAATGTGGATATCGTGGTGACGTTAATCGAATTTTGTGCTATAACATGTAAAACAAGATCATGAAAAGAACATTCAAAAAGCACCTCATGTAAACACCTTAATCATAATCATATATAAGCTCATACACGTCACACAAAAAGTGAAATGAATGAGGAGGCTTGTGGAGATAACACAAAATCTAAATCAAGTAATTTTAGCTTGTCAGTCATGTTTATGTGTATAAAATATTTCCAAACAATAAAATTGTGGCTAGTGAAAATGGCGAGTGGCTAGTAACATTGGAAAACTACTAGCCACAGTGGCTGGTGATCAAAAAAATTTATGACAAGCCCTGTTTATAATTAAGGACAAACCATTAATTTAGATCCACTGATTCCATAAAAACAAGTAGAGACAACCAAAAACAATTGTTCATGTGGAAACAGGTCAGGTAATCAATAGAATTCAACATTCATTCATTCATTTTCCTTCAGCTTAGTCTCTATTTCAGGGGTCGCCACACTGGAATGAACCGCCAACTATTCCAGCATGTTTTGCGCAGTGGATGCCCTTTCAGCCGCAACCCAGTATTGGGAAACACTCATACACAACTAATTATTCACACACACTCATACAATACGGGCGATTTAGCTTACCCAGTTCACTATAGCGCATATGTTTGGACTGTGGGAAAGTCAGAGCACCCAGAAGAAACCCACGCAAACATGACGAGAACATGCAAACTCCACACAGAAATGCCAACTGCCCCAACTGGGACTCAAACCAGCGGCCTTCTTGCTGTGAGGCCACAGTGCTAACCACTGAGCCACCGTACTACCCAAGAACGCAACATTACACAGCAAATAAACCAAGCCCCACTGTGATGCCATCAGCACCCCTCTTTAGGAGCCAGCGGTCCCTCCCATGCACCTGATCAAATCTGTGTAAATATTTGGCGCGGGTAACATGAGGATTAAATTATCATTCCTCCCTCCGCTAAATTAAAGCAAACAGCTGCAGCCGTCTCGGGGAGCGACTGGTTAAACATTGAGGCACTGACATTAGGCTTCGGCATCCATAGCTCATTGCCCATGCGTATCTTGCATAGGGTCAATAATTCTACTTAGTGACCCGTCTGACAGCCAGCTATGTAGGAAGATCCTCTTTTTATGAGCGTCTCTGCAGGCCCAAGAGTGAAACTGTGTACTCCTGACATGGCTGCTTGTCTACACCAAAAACTCATTCTGCAATTGTTTCCAAGAAGTACTGAAACGTGGCCTAAAATAACAATTCACTTCAGAAGTTTAACGTGAAGGGCTTTACTTGGGCTTTTTCAGTTTTGGACTGATGTTAAGGGGTTATTTTCTCAGCATTTGGTAGCTCATGTGGTAGTAGAGAGAAACTTTCATGTACCTCTTGGAGAGCTGTTTATGTATGCCACTGTCACTCACTATTACACCTACTGGCAGTAATGCTGACTGGCGGAGGACTTTGAAATTCAACCGAGTACGTTGGGAAAGCCAACATAAACGCGAATGTGAAGGGAAACTGAATTATCGGTCAGGTCTCCAAGATGATTTGGAGTAAAGAACATGGAGTGAAAAACTGCAGTGAAAAGCTCACAAGAACACCAAACAACCACAGAATTGCGATATGGGTTATCATCACATCAAAGACTGAAGAGAAGGGTGGCACGGTGGCTCAGTGGTTAGCACTGTCGCCTCACAGCAAGAAGGTCATTGAATCAAGTCCCGGCTGCGTCAGTTGGCATTTCTGTGTGGAGTTTGCATGTTCTCCCCGTGTTCATGTGGGTTTCCTCCGGGTGCTCCGGTTTCCCCAACAGTCCCAAGATATATGCTATAGGTGAATTGGAGAAACTAAATTGGCCGTAGTTGTGTGAGTCTGAATGAGTGTTTATGAGTGTTTTCGAGTACTAATTTGCAGCTGGAAGGGCATCCGCTATGTAAAACATATGGAATAGTTGGTAGTTCATTCCGCAGTGGTGACCTCTGATCAATAAAAGTACTAAGCTAAAGGAAAATGAATGAATGAGTCAAAGTGAAGCCTGGCACTGTGTTCAGATACACGTTAAAAGCTCATAATCAATTGTGCTATCATTTTACTTCAAGTGAGGGTTGCTTACAACCTAGTTTGGAAATGTTTCAACTGTTCTGTATTTATATTTGCATTATTTATTTACTATTACAAAATGTATAATCCCTAAATTGACTTTGAATTACCATTTTAAATAGGAAAATATTAATTGTGCAGCACCATTTAACACATTAAGGTTGCGAAAGATTACTACATAACCTAGTTTGTTAAATATTTTAATTATGCATCGAACAACACACACACACACACACACACACACACATGCTACCGGCATAATATGAGGATATGCAACACTTGTATTCATCCAATCAGTGATACAAAAACTTCAAATATGCAAATGAGAATGTAACCCAGTGTTTAGTATTATACACTACCTGACAAATGTCTTGTTGCCTATCCATGTTTTAGGAACAACAAATAATAACTTGACTTCTAGTTGATCATTTAGTATCAGAAGTGGCTTATATTAAAGGCGAAGGCCTCCAGATTACACTTATTTTACCAAAATAAAACATGATCATGGCTTGATTTTTAATGGTTTAATTAGGACAGTACGGTCTGGTTTTGCTTAGACAAAAGTCTTGTCAAATAATGTACAGTATAGAATTTAAAGTCATGGTGCAGTGGAAAAAGAATTAATATTGTGTATGACTCCCATGAGCTTGGAGGACTTCATCCATACATCTCTGCAATGACTTAAATGACTTATGAATAAAGTCATCTGGAATGGCAAAGAAAGCGTTCTTGCAGGACTCCCAGAGTGCATCAAGATTCTTTGGATTCATCTTCAATGCCTCCTCCTTCATCTTACCCCAGACATGCTCAATAATGTTCATGTCTAGTGACTGAGCTGGCCAATCCAGAAGCACCTTTACCTGCTTTGCTTTCAGGAACTTTGATGTGGAGGTTGAAGTATGAGAAGGAGCGCTATCCTGCTGAAGAATTTGCCCTCTCCTGTGGTTTGTAATGCACAAATGTCTTGATGCCTCAGGCTGTTGATGTTGCCATCCACTCTGATTTCTGTGAGCATCTTAGCTCCATGCAGGTTCCAATAGGTCTTCTGCAGCATTTGTGATGATTCATCTGAAAAATCTACCTTCTGCCACTTTTCCAAATGACCGACTAGAAGTCAAGTTATTATTTGTTGCTCTGACAACTGGGATTGATTATAAGACTTTTGTCAGGCAGTGTATAGTGAGAAACATCAGTGTATTATTACGCTGGATTACAGGCAAAATTATGATTATTGTGAAACAAAAAGCAAGACAATCCAGGATTTGAAATAACTCAGGGTTAACTAATTCTAATGTGAAAAGCCTTATTATGACTTTAATCAAAAAGAAGAATATTAAAGGTAATAGGCTGCTGGAAGAAAATTAACAATGATTTGATTATCTTTCTCTCTTTGCAGTTTGTAATCTTGTGACCCCAGAGGCCATTGACAATGCTGACGGTGCTCTGTGTCCTGCTAACCCTGGGGAATCATGCCCTTGGTGGAGGTTACGCTCCTATGCCTCAGATGAAGTACGTGCAGCCCATGATGAAGGGGCCTGTTGGGCCTCCCTTCAGAGAAGGCAAGGGCCAGTATCTCGGTGAGTGTTGCATTTAACATATATCTATGTGGTTTTGCCATCAAACAATCCATTGAGTCATTTGAAAATTTTGCTTTATAAAAATGTTTTCGACAGAAGTTGTCAGGATCAAAAATTATTCCAAGACTCAGGAAGATTCGTTTTCAAAGATGCAATGTTCTTGCAGCAACAGAGCAATACCGAAAAAAAAAACCAAGAGGTTCCATTGTGGTCCTTCAAGGCCAGTTTTTATGCAGAAATACAAACAGATGATGAAGCATTGTCTGTAATCTTTGGTCTAAACGGTTTGTTTGGTAGAATCCTGTTCATTATATACTCAACTCTTTGTCAGCACAATATCCTGCAACTGGCACTTTCCAACTTTTCAACTGATTGAAAACCACAGTTGAAAATCACTGTTTTTCGAATACTATGAACTTGGACATACTGCTTGGCTTGCATACTGTTTGGTCATACTTTATTTTGATGGTCCGTTTGTTGAATCTAAGTTACATTGCATCTACATGCCAACTAATTCTCATTAGATTATAAGTAGACTGTTGGGTTAGGGTTAGTGTAAGTTGACATGTACTTGCAATGTTTCTTATAGTCAGTTAAATGTCTGTTGAAGGAGCAGCATCAGCAGATATTAAGCAGACAGTCTACTAATACTCAAAAAGACCATCAAAATAAAGTGTTATTGAGAGGAAAGCCTTTCCCAACCCAAAAAACAGTGTGTGTATAGAGGTGGTCAATAGGCCCTCTGCTCCAGGGGACTGGTCACTGGCATAAAAAATTGATTATAAAATTACCAATTATATAGTAGGATAGAAACAGGACTTGGATAATTAATTAGTATAAATATCAGTGTGATACACTTAAGAAGCGATAATCTTGAACATTTTAAAATATTCAATAAAAATAAGCTAATTATTAAAATATCCACTATATAATATAACTAAATGAGAGGGTAAAAATAATCTAATACCTGGTTTAGTAAAAGAACAACTTTCTCTTTCCGTCTGAAAAACATCTTCACACTTTCCCTATGAAAACACTGACGCATTGTGTGATCTCCGTAGCACTCGCTGAAGCAAGCGGAGCTGCCAATCATCCGGTCCACGTGGTTTGGCTTATTAATAGTTTTTTTTTGTGTGTGTGTGTATAGACGTCTGTGACAGTAGTTTTTCACTGTGCTGATGGTTTATGTGCATCATATTCGTTGTTCTGGTAGTGAAAGTAAACGTCTTTTCACAGTATTTGCACACTGTGTTTTGTCTGGCCCACTTCACCACTGTCATTTTACTCTGCCGCGCCACATCTTGCTTGCCGCTAATGTTCAGGTAAAGCATGCTTGCGCTTGTAAACACCGCCTCTGTTCTAAAAATGTATCACGATTCATTCAATATTTGTATCAATTGAATCATCACATAATTTAATTGATTTTTAACCGACTCACGGTGAATACATTTATAGATATGATATAAGTATATAATTTCACTCACCTGGGAAATGGAGGCCATGTGAATGGTTTGTGAGCACACTTAAGTGCACACAGCATGACGGATCATCTCATAATTGTAGGAAATAATTCCATAAAGCAACTGACTGTGTAAAGCCACATAAAACAAAACAAAAATACGATGTATATGCTGAGTTCAGCGGCTAATCAGCCAGAATCAGCTAAGGTGAAGTGACGGCGATAAGTGAGACCTAGCTGTCGCTCAAGTTGCCACACCCTTAATTATGCAAACTTAATATAACTTAATATAAACGAAACGGATGAGTTATAAAAAAAATTCACCCCCCTCACAGTTATCATGAAGGGTAATATTAGCTATATGAACCAAAATCCGTTTTTTGTACCAGGCTGTAAACACTTTTTTTCTGCTGTGAAGTTGGCCATTTTCACAGTGGGGTCAATAGAAATTTGCTCTATTATGGAGCCAGGACTAGCAGAATTTCGATGAATTGCCGTTTCAGTTACTTCTGTATTTGCTTCACGATGGAGAGATGGAGGTTGCCGCTTGGTTACATTCCTATTGTCTAGCGCACATTCATGTGTTTAGGAGGTGTGGCTTTGGATGGCGATTTGCATGGTGTGACGTGGGCTTTCAGTTTCAAGTCTCCTATTGCAATATTACGTACTGGATGACTGAAATTCTTCACTCAAAGAAAGAGTTGGATGTTTGTCAAGACTTAAACTGTTAAACACTGAGATACACAACGAGAATGCCATTCACTGACTTCTCTCACTCTATAATATATGAAAGGGCATTGTGAGAGTGCCAGAGGAAGAAAAAGAGGATCAGGGTGAGGTGACATCGCCTCCTTCTGGAGCAGTATTTCACAGGCCAATACAGTGCAGACCTAAAGGGTGTGTCAAAACAAGTCAAGAGAGCCTCGGGCTAATGAGATATTCAGGGTGGGTGTCAGAATGAAAGACGTACAGAAGGTACTAAAGATGTAACTGGAATGTGATTGGTTTAGTTGCCTGCTGCTGATAAAGTTCATCCAGAGGAAAATTCAGAAAATATGATTGGTGTTCCAAACCTGTGTGTACACTCACCGGCCACTTTATTGGGTACACCTTACTAATACAGTGTTGAACCCCCTTTTGCCTTCAGAACTGCCTTAATCCTTTGTGGCATAGATTCAACAAGGTCATTGTTGAATATTCCTCTGAGATTTTGGTCCATATTGACATGATAGCATCACAGAGTTGCTGCAGATTTGTCGGCTGCACTTCATGATGCATCCTCGTTCCATCACAACCCAAAGGTGCTCTATTGAATTGATGTCTGGTGACTCTGGAGGCCATTTGAGTACAGTCAACTCATTGTCATGCTCAAGTAACCAGTCTGAGATGATTCACACTTTATGACATGGTGCGTTATGCTGCTTGAAGTAGCCATAAGAAGTTGGGTACACTGTGGTCATAAAGGGATGGACATGGTCAGCAACAATGCTCAGGTAGGCTGTGGCATTGACACGATGCGCAATTTCTATTAATGGGCCCAAAGTGTGCCAAGAAAACATCTCCCACACCATTACACTACCACCACCAGCTTGAACCATTGATACAAGGCAAGATTGATCCACGCTTTCATGTTGACGTCAAATTCTGACCCTACCATCTGAATGTCACAGCAGAAATCGAGACTCATCAGACCAGGCAACATTTCTCCAATCTTCTATTGTCCAATTTTGGACAGCCTGTGCAAATTGTAGCCTCAGTTTCCTGTTCTTAGCTGACAGGAGGGGCACCCGGTGTGGTCTTCTGCTGCTGTAGCCCATTCACTTCAAGGTTGGATGTGTTGTGTGTTCAGAGGTGCTCTTCTGCATACCTCGGTTGTAACGAGTGGTTATTTGAGTTTCTGTTGCCTTTCTTTCAGCTCAAACCAGTCTGGCCATTCTTCTCTGACCTCTGGCATCAACAAGGCATTTGTGTCCACAGAACTGCTGCTCACTGGATATTTCCTCTTCTTCAGACCATTCTCTGTAAACCCTAGAGATGGTTGTGAAAATCTTAGTAGATCAGCAGTTTCGGAAAACTTCAGTTTGAACTGCAGCAGATCGTCTTGACCATGTCTACATGCCTAAATGCATTGAGTTGCTGCCATGTGATTGGCTGATTATAAGTTTGCATTAACGAGCAGTTGGACAGGTGTACCTAATAAAGTGGCCAGTGACTGTATATGGATTTTGTTTTTAATCAGTGTTGAATTAATCCAGAGAAACACTGTATATTGTTGAATAAATGCCCAAGATGAAAAGGGGTTTATGAACAAAAAAACGTACAAAAACAACATAACAGTTGAAGCCCAAAAATACTAATCAATTGCCATTTTAAATCTTTATATTACCACTATCAGTAAAACTACTTTATAATATTTTAGTCAAAGTATTGTTTATTAAATATGATAGCTTTTTCTTTTATTTATTTTAATAAGATCAGGTCATTGATCAGGGATGTTGTGTCATTTTGACCAATATGTAATGTTCAATGTAATGTAGTGTGTATTTATATAGCGCATTTATTGTGTATGGCCATACACCAAAAGCACTTCACAGTCATGAGGGGGATCTCTCCACCCCACCATTAGTGTGCAGCATCCACCTGGATGATGCAATGGCAACCACAGGACAACGGCGCCAGTGCGCTCACCACACACCAGCTATTGGTGGAGTGGAGAGACAGTGATAGAGACAATTCGGTGGATGGGGATGATTGGGAGGCCAAGATGGTTATGGGGCGGTGGAGGGAATTTGGCCAGGACACCGGGGTTTCATCCCCACTCTTTACAAGAAGTGCCATGGGACTTTTAATGACCACAGAGAGTCAGGACCTCGGTTTAACCTCTCATCCAAAACTCTGCTCACTGACAGTAGTGTCCCCTTCACTATACTGGGGCATTAGGTTGGGCGCCCCCTGCTGGCCTCACTAACACCACTTCAAACAGCAACCTAGTTTTCCAATGTGGTCTCCCATCCAGGTACTGACCAGGCTCAGTGCTGCTTAGCTTCAGTGAGTCTTGGGCTGCTGAGTGATATGGGTGTGATATATATTATGCTGTATGTTGATCACCAATTAATTGACAATTCATTTTCACAAAAATTCTTTTGTGAAATACACTTTTAATGAATATATAGTCACTTTTGAAAGTTTAATGTGATGCCAAGACCAAAAAGGCATAAACATTGTTTTGTAATTCTCAGTTTACAAAATAAAGAAAGTGCTATAAACACTAGAGTGTTATAAAAGGTGTGACTTGCGTTCCTATTAATCAACATTACTCAACTAAATGTGATTTTAGATGTCTGTGTACATTTTTCTGCTGATTGTTCATGAGGTTTTTGCATGTCTGTGGTTTGCTGACAAAGATTGCTGGTCCTTTTTGTCCTCTAGCATCTGGTAACTTTAAAGTCAAGCTAAAAGTCAAAGTTGCGTTGAAGTTTTTGTGTATTTCACCCATACAGTAATGTTTTTTCTTAAAACTAATTAAAAAGTCACAGAATTTACTTATGGACATGTCATGTAATACAGGGACTATTAAATTTGTGTAACGTTTTTGTGTTATCCCATATTTGAAATTTGAACATTTGAACCATAAACTGAAGTCATGTGTATAAGTGGTATACATGATCAATTTATTCTCAAAATATCTAAAGAGGACCCCTGGGTCATTTCAGAAGAGTAGGAGTTACTTTTTCCATAAAAAAATGAATACTAAATAAATATTGAATTTTTTTAGGTTTTTTGGAGCTTAATTTGGGTGTATATGGGTGCAACAGGCTACTATATATTTCATGTCTGTTAAAAAAACACTGCCGAAAAAATCTCTGAAGAAAAAGTGTGTTCTTACTACCATCTAGTGGACGTGGAAAGACATGCTCTTCTTGCAGATGTTCTAAAAAAAGGATTTTGCTTTAGAAGTGTCTGTCATATTACACATTGCTTGCCAAGTTAGAACATAAGGATATTTTTCTTTAAAATGTAACAAAATACAGCACACCCACAGGCATGGATAACAAATAGGACTATATAATAGCCGTATAAAGTCAACTGCTCATGTCATGTGTACTTTTTTCTGTCTTCTGTTCTTTTTTTTTTTACTGCTTTAATTTTCCATATGTGTTTAGGAGAATGTCTGAATTAGTCTGTATTGGAAAAGTAAGGATCTATATTAATCATGTTGGGACAGATACTGAATGCATAGGGCTGTGTAGTAGACCAATTGCACCACTTGAGGGCGCTTTGAAATTACAATGCAGCATTTTGCAACAGATGAGGATCTGCAAAATTTTTACAGATAACGGACAGATGGATATACATTAGCAATACATGAGCCATAACATATATGTGGGATAATTCTGTTAGATAATTAAATCACATTTAGTTTAAAATAAATTCCTCACATAAGTTTCTTGTCAAACTGTGCTCCAAATGTTTGTGTTTGTTTTATGGTTTCTGAAGTGAAAAACAAACATTTAAAACAGTTGGGTCAATCTCTCTCAAAACTGGCATCTTCTGGACATTTTTAACATCAAAGCACAAATTTAAACCATCGAACACTGAAGTGAATGCAATGTTACTTTGTTTTTATGAGTTGGTAGTTGTTAATGCAAATTGGCATTTCAGGGTACACTCTACATGCATCTTTAAATTTTGAATTGATTAAATCTTTTTTCTAATATATTATAGAATTTTGTTATGGATGTCAACCATGATCCCTAATTTTAGTATCTTTTTTTATTTCAGATTTTCCACCCATGACGGGCATAACAGGAGAGCCAGGTCCCCAAGGGAAACCAGGACCAAGGGGACCAGCTGGTCCCCCTGGATTACCTGGAAAACCAGGTATAGGAAAGCCTGGTCTCAATGGTCAGACTGGTCCACAAGGGCCTTCAGGATTACCTGGGATTGGAAAACCGGGACTACCAGGTTTACCAGGAAAAATAGGGCCTAAAGGACTTCCAGGATTTAATGGCGAGGTTGGGCCTCGTGGAGAGCCAGGCCCACGGGGACTTCAAGGTCAGCCAGGAGCACCTGGGCCAGTAGGTATTTCGTTGAATGGTAAACCAGGATTACCTGGCACTAGAGGCCCGCCAGGATCAAGAGGTGAGCCGGGGAGTAAAGGTGCACGTGGTGTTCCAGGTGAACCAGGACTTAAAGGGGAAAATGGCAATGGACATACAGGTCTAACAGGTCCCAGGGGACCCACTGGCCTTCAAGGACCTCCAGGAGCTCCAGGTGTCCCTGGGTTGGGTAAACCAGGGATTAATGGCCTGCCTGGGCCATTGGGACCAAAAGGTGATAAAGGAGCACCAGGAGATCATGGACCCTCTGGACAAGTTGGTCCTCCGGGACAACAAGGGCCACCAGGAGCACCTGGTTTGGGAAAACCTGGGCTTGATGGCATTCCAGGAAACTTGGGCCCAATAGGTCCAAAGGGGGAAGCTGGCCCCAGAGGAACTCCTGGATTTCCTGGACCCCCTGGCTATGGAAAACCAGGACTTGTAGGGCAGAAAGGAGACAGAGGTCCTGCTGGATTACAAGGAGCCCCTGGGGATAAAGGAGAACCTGGACTGGAAGGTCTACCAGGAGATTTAGGGCCAACTGGACAGTCAGGGCTTCCAGGTCCACAAGGTTTAATGGGTCTTCCAGGAAAACCTGGGATGCCAGGTCTAAAAGGAGAGAATGGACCACAAGGACCTTCAGGTTTGCCAGGACTTAGAGGAGATCAGGGCCCAAGTGGGCTTGCAGGAAAACCTGGCCTCCCAGGAGATAAAGGTCTACCTGGTCTTAACGGAGCCACGGGCAAACCTGGACCTAAAGGTGAACCAGGTCACATCGGTCTGCCAGGCAATCCTGGTTTAATTGGAGCACCAGGGCCAAAAGGTGAGAACGGGTTCTCAGGAACCCCTGGACCACGTGGCAATTCAGGGATTCCTGGACTCCCAGGCCCTACTGGTCATATGGGACCTCAAGGCATTCCAGGATTGAAAGGCGAACAAGGGCCACCAGGGCCACAAGGAATTGGAAAGCCTGGAGACAAGGGGATGCCTGGTCCACAGGGACCTCCAGGAAAACAAGGCACTCCTGGACTTAGTGGTGTACAGGGCCCTCCGGGTCCACCTGGACCTCCTGGGCCCCCTGGCCCCTCTAATGGTGATTTAAATCAGTTAGCAGTTCAAGGGCCAAATATCGCAGGAGAAACTGTTCCAAAACCAAATGTTGAGAGGCCGAATTTTGGTCACGCCGAGCTCTCTGTCTCCGTGGCTCCTGCTTTTACTGCTATTTTGACAACACCATTTCCACCATCTGCAATGCCAATCAAATTCGACAGAACTCTTTACAATGGGCAAAATGCTTACAACCCTGCCACGGGCATTTTCACAAGCCCACTGTCCGGAGTCTACTACTTTGCTTATCATGTACACGTAAAGGGAACCAGTCTGTGGGTGGCACTGTATAAAAACAATGTGCCCGCCACATACACCTATGATGAATACAAGAAGGGTTATATGGACCAGGCTTCAGGTAGTGCAGTACTAGAGCTGAAGGAGAATGACCAGGTTTGGGTGCAAATGCCCTCTGACCAAGCAAATGGGCTCTACTCCACTGAGTACATCCATTCGTCCTTCTCAGGGTTCCTCCTGTGCCCTACATAACGGTCCGTCTCAGCGGAGAATTGCTTGCTCAAGTCCCCTGCAGTAACATCTGTAATAACAGCGACTAGATAATAAGAAAGACTTACTGAATGACGGAGAGGCTGAGTTTGAAGCAGAAGATGGAGGATTCATGCTGGGTCTCTGTTTTCACCCTCTCTTTCAAATGTCTGATTTGATCATTGTTTTACTTTCAAGTGTTGTTCTTTTCTGCCTATATGATAATTTTATTATAACTGTTATATTATTTTGGTTGATGTTGATATAATGGTGTTATTTTATTGATGTTGTTGTAGTTGTTGTTTATCGCGATCAGACTATTAAGTACATTGCAATGTGTAGGTAACCATTTAAAGACTTACCCGTGTGACTGCACACATTGCCATATGTTCTGACTCCCATTGAGGTCCTTTATATTGACTCTGGGGTTGTATGTTCCCCTGGCTGCAGTCAAATTCACCTATATCTTTTCCCTTATATAACACAGGCTACTTGAGACATTTCAGATTTTAGAATGCAGACATTCTATACAAGCATTGTTATTGTATATGTATGTTTAAATACATCCGTAATTTAAAGAATAATCCTCAGCTTCATATCATTTTTTATTATTAAACCAGACAGGTGAATATCTTTTTTGCTTAGTTATTAGTTATATATGTTTTGTTTGATTTACTGTGCTAATATGTTGGTTTCTGTGCAACTATGTTGCGTTTGAGAGTCTTTAAGAAGAGAATACTTGATGATTTACAGAGTTCATGGCAAGTTTGTGTCAGTTGGAGGTCTGAAGAGGACTGCTGTATGACATGGTTTGCATTCACAAAACAAATATGCTCTTTTCTGCGACACTTATTTCATACTTTCAAAATCACAACGTCAAAGCAAATCATTTTTAGCTTCTCTTCAAATTCATAAGAGAGCCTACAGTGCATTGGTGAGTAAGGGACTACTAACGGATTGTGCGTATGAAAATAACACTTTTCTTTTGTAACAATTCAATTCTCCACCACAAAATTCTGCATTGCATTCTCTAAACTATTGACATTCTTTCTTTTCTCATTGCTGCTTGATGCTTCGACTAATTAATTTGCATTCTTCTAAGATTCATTTGATTCAGTGCACATCCCAATCAATCACATTTTGACAAAATATGAGACATTTGGATGCATCACACTGTGATAGCTCTGCTTCAGTGTTGTCTACGAATGATTAACATTCTTGCATATTTAATGAAGTGAGTGAAAAATGTGGTTTGAAGTCTCTCTTTAAAGGGGTGGTCCAACAGTGTGTTGTTTATAAGATGCAAAACAATGTGTGCTCATGCTTCATTTGTAAAAAAAAAAAAAAAAATCACGTTATTTTTACATATATCTTACTTTGATTATATACAGCTACTCAGCTAACATGAAAACAACTCATATTTCCTAGTTTCTCTGAAAGGTCCGCCCTTAGGAGGCTCTGATTGGTCAGCTAACATAATGTGCTGTAATTCACGGATCAGCTCCACGTCACTACATCACAACCCTGCAAGCACAAGCTTTTGCGCTGTGTGAACAGTAGCTGTTAACCGTATCAGATTGTGCCTTAATCAGACAGGAAATGAAGAGGACACAGCTGATCCTCACGCCTGCTCTCTAAAACAAAATCTGACAAGTGTCTTTCACATATATTCGGAAAAACCATGTGTAAGTAATATGAAACGTTCACATATCTTTTGCGAGTTTGTTATTTGAGATGTAGAACACACGGAAAGCGGCATAGAGAGACACTGCAGCGCTGCTGAAGATTGTGGGTGTTTACAGATAAATATGAATTTGTAGCTAAATTGTTAGCCGTGCTAAACAGCATTTCCCGTTGTTTACATCCTTATTTGCATCATTACTACAACATACCGTTAACACTAGAAACTGTGCCCTTAGTTGATCAATTTTAACAAATAAAAATACTTACAGGTTGTGGCTCCCACTCCACAGCTTCGTCGGTTGGAGGAGTTTTTAGCTGAATCCAGCACTGAACTGGGAGAGATTCTGAAAGCTGTCCTTTGTCAAATGCTAGCTGTATATGTTTTATAATTCTCTGAAACATAATTAAAATTAAACTGTAAGCACTTCTCTCTTTGTGTCATGTCCTTTAGAAGCCCAAATACAGAAACAGGACAAGCTCTGTGGAAATAGCAGCGTTTAGACGCCATTTTAGCTTTCTCTGCTGTAATATTACAGCGCCTCTGTCTACGCCCCTTTGCTGCATGAGCCGGGGTGTGTGCTTCTGGTGAATACCCGCAACCTGAAGCGTTTGTGATCTCACTAGCCCAAATTTATTTATTTTTGTAGTCCCCAAACTTTGCTAAGCTAACTCTGTAAAAGCCAATGTCTCCCTTTGCATTGAACTTTGAGGATATTACATACAAAGATGTTGTTTATGTTCACACAGCTACATTATACTTCAACTAAAGTTTCAAATATGATATCGTAGTGGACCACCCCTTTAAAGAAGTCCCCTTGCTTCTGTTTGTTTGACCCTTATCGAATCAGACTAAAATAATTACTAAAAGAATGTACTCACTGACTTTTCATGCACGGTTATATGACATTAGTTGCTTTAGTTGGAGATTATTCACATCTGAATAATGTTTTGGCACCAGATCCTAATACTTCAGCATGTATTTAATGACCTTTTATTGTATATTAACACTGTGACTGATATTTTCTCTAATGAGTGTGTATTGTTTTTGTGCAATGGATTGACAATTTGAAGAATTCGTTGCACTACAATATCTCAAAACTGCTTATGTTGCTTCTATTTGTTGTTCGAAAACAGACTTGGAAAAAAAAAGCCTTGATTATTTTTATGGGATATGTGTTTGGTATTAGTCAAATTACAAGAAACAACCATCCCAATTGCACATTAACTTAATGAAGGCATATTTATACAACCAGTAAGGAATGTCCAACCACCGAAACCCTGAACGTACAAATAACCTTACAGTATATTTAACAGCTTCCATTGTTTTACTTTCTATGTTTTATAATGTACCTATTGATCTATAGGATGTTTTGTCTTACTGCATTCACTTACGCAATCCATTTTGGGTATTAAAATGCACTCTTTGATTGAACTTTTTTTTTTGTCAGCTCATACAAAATCTGCAAGTACTTGACCGTACTGCTGCAACATCAATAAAGACTTTCTTGATCAAGTTTTTGTTTTGTTTTTAATCACTATCTAATAAAAGCTAAAGTGTTACTAATTATAGAAGTGATAGTCAAAGGCATTGCATAAATACATCTCATAAATTCAGTATATGTTTTGCATGAGACAGGTGAACTACTTAAATAGCCACATTATATTAAAATCAAATCCAGTGACAGATTTTATGCAATAATATTTACAATATGTAGGTGATTGTTAGGGTAATGCATATATATGAACAGAGATTTATCCCATTCACTTCACACATTCATTGAAATGAACATGAACTAACACTAGGGGGAGTGAATATCCCATCCAGTGCTGCTCACAGAAATGATCACCTGTGAGCACAGAAAAATGGCTTTAAACTCACACTAAAAAGAATTTATTCACTCTAATTTGGATTATGTAAATCTAACACTAATATATGCTAATGAGGTATCTATACACTGAGGAAAACTTAATCTGATGACTGTTAACTGTTATCACACCATATGTTGTGATTTTTATACTGATGTTTTAAACACTTTCATTGAATTATAGTTTAATATGAATTAAATCTAAACTGCTTCAAATTTAAGATTAACTATTTTGGCACAAAATCTGTCTAATAATTAAAATAATTAAATATATTACTTTTATTTAATTTAAAATATGAAAGTAAAATATATTATTAGATACGATAAACGGTATAATATATCCTTGTTTTGAAACAACATTAAACAACATTAACGTTAGTCTGTATTAGAAAAATTAATTAATTAATTAAAAAAATATATATAAGCATACATACATATATATATATATATATATATATATATATATATATATATATATATATATATATATATATATATATATATATATATATATTCTTGGATTATATAAACAATATTTATTGTTTCACAAAGTATTGGAATAAAGTCCTCGTAAAACGTCAACAGGCTCTTGCGCAAATGTGACGCACTCGGTGCTTGACTCCACCCCTTCAGTTCATCTCATTTCAATTTTTACTGTGAGGGCGACAAATACGACTTCACCCTCAAAGCGGTTACGGCTCTACGTGCACTTTCTCCGGGATTGCCAAGGGATTTCAATGGTTGGCCCGTTCTTTGTAAGTATATATTAATTTCTTTCGCCTTCCACGTTTAATAGAACGACGTTGAAATGTTTACCGGAGACGTTTGTTTGACCGTTTCTCTTGTATCTGTGAAAGCTCGCGCTTCAGCCGGTGAAGGAGCTCGCTGAGCTCGCGAAGGTGGCAGCCATTTGCCCGCGTACGTTCGAAAGGAAACTCCATACTCGGTATTTTAGTTGTATTAAGAGGCGAGCGATTTTTGACATGCTCGTGGTCGTTTTTCACTCTCGTTCCTAGGTTGATTATCTGTAAATGTGGGGTCTGGAGTTTTCCTCAGGCTGTCCGGGACTGCGTTTACTAGCCGCTTGCTAGCGGTCTCATCACCAGCCATAAACCCTTTCAAGAAGTTATTTAGACGGTTTAGTTCCCGCGACTGTTTGGATAATACATTTAAACAGAAGTTAAGTTGTGTGTTTGAACGCAAAACATTATTGCCACTTCGCCATTTTACATCATATTACCGGTGTCTGAGGGTGTGAGATTGAATTGTTAGCCAGCGTGCTAATGTTACTGTCAGTTCAGTCAGATAACACTTTATCGACACCCCAGAATATTCTTGATTTTAGTGGCTTAATGGTTATGCAAAATACGGTAGATTTAGAGTCAGTCGTTTAGTGTTCCACATAATTTGCTAAATAAGCCTTGCCAGTTCACGTGCGTGTGGTTGATTTTGTTCATGTGATCGTATTTGCTTCATTTTAACCGTGAATCTAACATATGGTAACCCTGAGAAGAAGGTCGACCTCGCGTCTTTGATTATTCCCGTTACCAACACATGGTTAAACTGTAAGCTGATGACCCAGCATAAGATCTAAACTGCGTAGTAAACTAGCAGGTAAGCCGATAATATTTAAATTCCATGCTTGCCTAACAGGTAAAATGACGTATGGGGGAGGTATGATTTATAACAGGTTGATTATTAATGTCACGACATGATCCAAGGTGTTGTGTTCAGGTGTCGTGGGTAGTACTTGATGAGTCACCTGTCTTCACGCTTCACCTGTTCTCATCCTGGTCCTGTCCGATTCATAAAAGGAAACAGGTCTTGGTGTGCTTCTCGTGCCTATTGTTGTCTTTGAGATGAGACAATCAGGTATCCCTGCCGAAATCGGATGGATATTGTAACATTGCGAAGTGGGATCAAGTCAGGGCATGTTTCAGAACTTGAGGTGTGTGCGTAATAAAAAGTAAGATATTCTCCTGACATGACAGGGTTTTGTGCTGTTCTAGAGGGTAGCTTATGCGTTTGAAGTCTTGAAATTGTGACGAGGTTGCTTTTTTATTACTTTGACCTTCTCTTATCTACATTGAATTATAAAATGAATACCTTTTGCGTGGGCATGTTTATTGGAGAGGTAGCTTACTTACAACCTTTATATATGATAAAATATTTCTCTCACTATCAATCTTGTTACAGTGCTACAGTGATATGATTTAAAATATGAGCCAAATAACTTAATTAAACAATACAAAATACTTAAATACATCAAACTATATATTATCTATTTATTTGTTTAATTTGTTAAATTTATTTGTTGTTAATAAAATAGCAGATCCGTAATAGTGCATAATGCATACATTAGTGGTTTATCAGTATTTACACAGATTTAACTGTAGTGTCAACCTGTGGTACACAAAAGCCATCACTAAATGTCATGAGAACCTGCTGGATAAGGCAGGCATTGATTCCGTTTTAGAAACTGAGTGAATGTCACTGATTTACACACATTGGTGGAGATGGTAAATGTTTTGACTCAGAAGAGATGCATAAAAATATATATTAAAATGGCAATTAAAATTGAGTTAATTTTATTTAAGTTTTTTTTTTTCCTCTTCAGTTTTAGGGAATTAAAAAGAGGTTAAAGCAGTATCAGCATGGTGAAAATACAGTAACTTAATTTTTTCTTTAAAACAATTATGGGTTTATTTATTTTATATATATATATATATATATATATATATATATATATATATATATATATATATATATATATATATATATATATATATATATATTTTATAGATTGTTTTTTCCAATAAAACACTAAGTGTGAATCATATACAGATTTTTGATTGGCCATGAAGGTTATCGGATCTCTAAACTCACCACTGTTTATTGAGTGAAACCACAGATACAGGGACACTGGAGCTTTTTTGAAGTCACGTCAATCAGCTGGTTTCTCTATAAGCTGACATACGAGCGATCCGCTGATAAAACGTGGCATTAAAATGCTCCAGTGTCCTTGTATCTGTGGTCAGACGCAGTAAACAGTGGTGAGCTTGGGAAACCAAGTACCTTCACGGCAAATCACAGTTATTTCTGTTGAGCACGTAAACACAATGGCAAATCAGCGGTCAAATGTTCGCAGGTAATGGACGTTTTTAAAATTTCAGTACCGATTGGTATCGAATTCCAGCATCATGACAACCCTTATATATCATTATTATTATTTATATATATATATATATATTTTTTTTTTGACACTTTTATAACCAAAAAATGCAATAATAAAAAATTTTAGACATGTAGAAAGATTATACACAAATTCCAAAATGAAACTCAAAAATGTATTTTGAGTGACTTAAATCACTTTTATTACCTTTTTTTTTTATTTAATTTTTTTTAAAAAAGTTTTTAGAAATTGTATGTCACACTTTGAGATTAAACCGACCCCAATGCTTTTTGTGGGTTAAGTAAAAAATGTCATTTAGGCAGACCTTCATTACACCATCAGCATGGTACTGTATTTCTCCAGACCTGCCAAAACTACTTTCGTCAAGTCTTCTAAAACTTTTTTTTTGCAAAGACTGTCTCATGATAACCTAAAAACCTTACAAAACGTCTCCTTTTTGTTTTTGTCCTGTTTGGACAATAGTTATGTCTTGTTTGGCATTTTGGATGAACAGAGCTGTCAGTAGCCACTCTCACTGAGCAGCATGTTAAATGTCACCAGTAGCAGTAGTTCACAGCTTGTTAACCAACATGGATCGAGTTGTGCTTCACAGCAGGCTCTCTTAAAAACCATCTACACAACTGGCAACAGCATGACTCCCATTCCTCCCATGTCTTTTCAGCTTTCTGCTTAAATATTGAAGGAGTTGTTGTACCCTTTGAGCAGGCATGCAAGCCCAGCATGAGCACTGCTAGCCCTTGATGAATGAGCGTGCTGCTCACCACAGTCTCATCCTGACCCGACAGACATCTGCTGCCTCTGCATGGCTTCCATTCAAGCTGCATGATGTGGCCTTTGAGAAGGCAATCAATCCTCAAGATGTCTGTGTTGAATAACATGAACTGTCTGCTTCGTCGTTTGAGTCATTCTGTGAGCTTTACAGTCACAGTGCTCTAAGCGGCAGCTTGACAGGAAGTGGGCAGGTTTGTGGCAGCATTTACAATAGTCCCCACCCTCTTTAGCGGAGTTTCCACAGAGATACTAGTTGTCTCTTCTCAGCATTTCTACAACTCAATAAAATGGAGCTCGGTGGTGGGGTTGTTAGGTTTATTTTACACATCAATTTCATCAGCCATTGTTGATGACTTAAATTGCACAAGCTGATGCTTTTTCTTTAAAGAAAAGTTTTGCATGGCTAGCTTTTAAAGAAATATTTGGATCTAAAGGATATAAAAATGTTAGTGTTCATTTTAATGAGCAAGGTTTAAGCATCAAATCAAATTACAAAACTATTCAGAAGCACTTAAATGGTGCTAGTGTAGTGAATTATACCTAAAATAGTCATTTCAGTGCATCTTGAATTTGAATACAGGCAATTTGCAAAGTGCATTTGGGCTTGTAATTCTTTTGTTTTGCCCAAAGCATCACTTCTGTCTTTTGGACATCTGACTAGCAAGATAAATAGAGCAGGTGCATGGAAAGTATAGCCTACGTTATTGAATTCATTCTCTCTTAAAATGATTCTTGTTTTTGTGGAGCATTGTGGCTATGGCAAAGCACAACACAAGAATGATGATGGCTTCTGGCTCTACCTTATTGCCTTGTCTGTAGAGTGAGATTAGCAGTGCACTGAGCCCCTGGGTTTTGGCAGCTGATTTCTCTCTTCCCAGCACACTGTCTTCTTCATTCACGTTTTTATACCACATGCTTTGTAAACTCATGATTTTTCCATAATACTAGGATTTCTAAGGATTATAGTTAGTATTATTTTTTTGGTCAAGGTAAAGCATTTTTTGCTCATATTTGCACTCTGTAGTATCATTAGTGATAGAGCTGGGCTGAAGCAGTTACATAGACATGGTAAAAAAAAAAAAAAGTCCATAGGTTATATTCATGTATGTCTCATGGAGCCAAGCACTTAAAAGCATTATTTCCAATTAGACATTGTCAAGCATTTGACTGAAATGGGGAGTTTAGTTTTACTTACAACTTACCTGAATAAAGTACCCAGTCAACAATGTTGTGTTTAATAGATGTCTAATAGACATCTAAATGTAGACAGCCCAAGTTTAACCTTGTTAAAGTGAAAATCTAATAGACATCTTAGAATAGCTTAAAACTAGACTAATCGTCATATAGACAGATTAGACAGACTTTATATGTGTAGTCATTCGTTTCTTTTTATTTGACAGCTAGTCTAGTTTTGGCATATTCTTAGATTTTCACTGACAGACCAAATTTAGCCTTGATTTAGCCAAGAAGACTGTGTTTAGATGTTTATTAGATCTCTTTTAAAAACAAAAAAGGCTTGCTGGTTAGATGTATATTATCAGTGCAAAAACATTTGAATCTCTTAATTTTTGTTGAGCAAAAAGTGCAGGAAACTTCAATTCATCATAGACCCAGCACCCTTATGTGTGACTGATTTTAGTATCGCTAAAGAATGCAAACCGTTTGGCATTCTAATGCATGGACTAATGCACAGGGACTTTTAATTATTAATCAATTAATTCAGTAAGCCAGCTCAAGCAATTCTGTTGAACTATCATGCCGGTACAAAATTGCTGCGTTTAAGATCAGGTTTCATTAAAAATCAATGATCTTCACTGCCTGATGTACAAAATATAAAGTGGGTATCAGACCAGACAATAAGCACTAAGTTAAATTCCATTTTTCCATGCTGTGTCTTTAAAATATGGAAACTCGTCTGCTTGCATTTAAACTGCCTCGCTTGAACAGCTAAATTAATGCTGAAGTCTATTTAACCGATTATATTTTAATAAAAAATTATATTATCAATTAGGGCTGCATGATATTGGAAAAATCTAGCATTGTGATATATATTGCGATATGAATACAATTTTACCAGATGACTTAATATTTCTATTTGGAAATAATTTATATTGTTGGATTGATTGGGATGATTCTGCAGTGGGAGTGCATCTCCATAAAATCTAATAAACAATCTTCTACATTTTTGGGCTCCCCCGACACATTTTTAATGTCATCTGTGCTTTTTGCAATGCACCTCTGTATTTGCATGTGTTGTATTTTCATGCATAACAGTCTATAAATACAATTAAGAAAATAATACAATTGAAATAAACTGTTTTATCATGTCCTGAGTCTAACAGTCTTTAAGTACATTAACTGAATGATTCAAATAAATTATGGTACAAATTCTAATGCCTGAATGCTTTTAAAATTATTATACAATCACAGGTATCAAAAACACATGAAAATTCAACAAACTCAACATTGCATATCCTGTAATGTGGCTATTGCAAATGATCACATTGCAGTATCAATGCTGAAACTATATTGTGCAGCCCTATTATTGATGCTGTAATAGGAACCATATGAAATTTTAAATAGTTCAAAGCATTCACCGGAAGTTTATCAATGACGTAAAACACTTTCTGTGCATATAACCCGTTGGAATTGGATCAGATTAGTATTGTGTCTGAAAAAGCTAGATGAATTCATTCAAAATAAAGCACTTTTTATCTGCAGAGGAACCATTTATCAGGCTTTGCTCAGTAGTCAAGACTAGCCATGATAAAAGACATTTCTGTGTAAAGGGAGTCTCCTTTTTGTTACAATGGGTGTGTTGAATGTCATCACTGTCATATTATCAAATGGTGTATAAATGAAAGGTTTTTGTACATGGTGAGTAAATGAAAGTAAGCTCTTCTCCAGTAGTCCTCTGAGATACTGCTAAGGAATGCAGACAGGCGGGCCTCAAGAATGTGTGTGGCATTCAGTGTGTACCTCAGGTGTATTTATATGCCGCTACATGAGCTTTACACAGATTTTTATTTCTGGATTTTATGAGATCAAGCATGCCTCATTCTGAATTGGTAGTGCTGTTTAAACTGCTAAATAGCTACTTGAAGTTAGGGTTGGGTACCAAAACTCGGGGCCATTATGGCACTGGTATCTGTAAGCGGTATGCACCAGACCGAATCTGCATATGAATTTTGGTACCCGGTGCCACTGGTGCAGCGCCATGCATTTTATAATACTAAACATAGGTTTCTATCAGGGTACACACACTGGCGCCGCAAGTCGGTGGCTGGCCACGGCATGCCACGACTCAGGACACTGTTCATATTTCTGCCGCACCACAGAGCGCCATCTGAATACTTTCATTTTAAATAACGACTGTGTGCGTCTGGTGTGTGATACTTTCAACTGTCATGTGCACACTGTGTCGCGGCTCTGAGTGGCGCATCCGGTGTGTGACACCCGTAAGAAGCATCAAGGGGTGCATCAAAGGCACACATAAGTGCACATTGTGTCACACCATCTCTAAATATTTAATTCTAAACAGCTTTGAGGGATATAGACATCATCAGCGATGTCAGCCGTTCGTTCATGTTGCTTATAGAAGGCAAAGCACACAGTACGGGGCATGCGGTGAGCGACTCTCTTTATCAACACGCATGATCACATTCATCTAATTTGCTTAAACTAAACATTCTAAAGTATGGCTATATTTTACAAGCAAGGATTCTGACACACCAACATACAGCAGATGCTTTACAAAAGTTGCGTGTAAGGGGGGAAAACACGTCAAACTTATGAAATTTGAGAGCTCATGGAATCAACTTAAAGGTGAGGAATGGACTGTCTTTGACAGCTTGTGACTTCATCTGGCACTTTCAGTGAGTAAGTTTACATGGACACCAATACTCTGATTTTAATATGATTAAAACAATACTCTGATCAAGAGTCTACCACGTAAACAGTGATTTTTGATTATCTTAAAGGACCACAGACACAAACTGCAGAGGAAACATTTGTAGGCAGGTGACGCAATGACGTTAATGGATCTATGTGCTATAACGTGTAACTGAGAATCATGAATGTAACATTCAAAAAGCAACTCGTGTAAACACCCGAATCATATTATTGTCTTATTTAGATTAAGGCAAATCATTAGATCACTGATGTCCATGTAAAAGTAGTCACAAGCCCCAAACCCAGAAAAAAGGTGTTCCCTGATTTTGATGACAGCTTTTCCACAGGTTAGTAGTAAGCTAATGTAATGTTAATAGCATAATGCAAATCTTGCATCCATCCTAACAAACAAATGATCAAAATAAATATTAATGCAATTCAAATATATAAACTATAAATTGATGTTTACTTTGAACGTATTATAAATATATTTATTTTGTTCAATTATAATGATTAAAATATATATATGTATTTTTTTGTCAAATAAATTTGTGGCTAAAAAGTATCTGTTCAGGCACCGTTTTGGCACCGGTACCGTTTTTAAAAGTATCAATTTAGCACCGGTATCAAAATAACCCCAAACGATACCCAACCCTACTTGAAGTTGATGAACTCTATGGTCCATTGGTTACTTCATGTCCTTTGTCTTTTGTTGCTTTCTGCATGGTGTGGTTAAGACATGTTAATTAGGTCAATAGGGCTACTCTTAACTTGTTTCTCAGCAACTTAAAACACCCACAGAGATGGGACATTTGTTGTAACACTGTGTTATCCTGTCTCAAGAAGAACTCATATTTCCTCTGCTTTTCTGAGAATGGCAGCAGTGACCTCTTTAATGTTTATTAACGCCCAGAATTCACACTCCTGAGTGCCTCCACTCTGGCATGCTGAAGGAGCGAAGTTCATCCTTTAGTCTACGTGTTCGGATTTCCTGTCTAACATGACTGAATCACACTCTGATGGCATTAGGTGTAAAATCCAGTTAGATATTTACCTGAGGGGCTGTTTATTGTTTAGAGGAAACGAGTAATCTTTCAACCCAGATCTCTGAACGCATGTAGAGCTCAGTTATATAGCTTTAATGACGGCTTCAATTTGTTTAACTTTTTTATGTATTATTGTGAACAATTCAGTCATTTTATGGTACATAAAATATATCATATTTAATTAACATATTATTAATTGTTTTTTGTGTGTTGTGCTTCGACCCCAGCCCATCAACTTTAATTGTTTCTGCTTCCATCCATCCAGTCGATACATTAAAAGTACATTACATTAAATACATTTCCATTTAGAGTCTTTTTTTTGTTATCTGCCAAGTTTATATATTTGCTTAAAATGAATCAAGGGTGTTTTTTTGTTTTGTTTTTGTTCACTACAACCATTGTCAGTGTTTTCTCTAGGATTTTTTCCAGCTGTGGTAGCAGGCCTTTTACACGGGTATTTCAACTACCTATGGTGTTATTTCAATGACAAATGAGTGCAGAATTTGAGGTCTACAGTACAGATAGATTTCTTAATAAATAACCTACTATAAATTAAAAGCATTAACGTATGTTATATATTTTTGTTTTCACAAGCCTTGGAGATGTAATGTAAATTCAGCTTTTAAATTATAGGTCACTTATAGCCTTTGTCATGAGCCACGGCTGCGTTCAGAATGGCATAAATGTTTTCAAAGTGCACTGCGAAGGGAGTGCAATTGTCAATATGAAGATCGCTAAAACTGAACTGTAAAATACTAAACGCAAATTACACCTAAGAGATATGACTTTAATGTTTTTTTTTTAATCATTCAAAGTTTAAATGTTAAAACATTCTAAAGGAATAGGGCATAGAGGGGAAAACTACTAATAGAACACAACCAGGAACAATGCTTCTAACTACAGCTCTAGTGGTGTAGTTGGAAACATACAAGTTTGCGAATGTTCGTTGGAGCGATGGATTTGGGAACCGCCAAATCAACAAACTATGTTTGTAACGATGGAACTTGCGACTTTAGTTTGCTCACGATGGTTTTCGGAAACGCATCACTGGTTGGTACATTTCCAAGTGCCTTGAACAATAGCAATGTTATTTATGCCAAGGGCAAAATCATTTTGACTAAAATGTATTGCCTCCATTATCAACATTCCATTTACTACTTGTTAAGCCATGTAAATCTCTTTATTACAGTGTCAGCGATACAGCTACACCTGCCCAGCCAAACCTCTTTTTCTGATCTCATGAGAGTGTCAACATACCCACCTTTTTATCTGAAATGACCTGGAATGCAACAAACAAAGCTGTGAATCTCGGCAGCAGTTTATATTCAGGCATTTTACTTCAGAAGCAGTTGTTGCTAATTGCGATAGTCACTAAAGGAATGTATATCTCTTTCACAGGTCTGTGATTTTTTTTTGATGGTCTAACTTGATCCAACTTGCTTTTTCTCATACATTCCATACCATTTTAATTAAAGCGTTTTGGCAGCCATTAATATAGGATTGCTTGTGGTATGGCCTGTGGAAACCTGCATTGGTGCATATCAACCTTTTTGAAGCTGGTGTAAAGTTTACTGCTTGTGGTATTTGCTTAATGGCCTCGAATCATTTCTGTACTGTTCTAGAGGAGGGATTTGAACTTATCTCTTATCTAGATGAAGCAATCAGTCATTTGCTCGTTTGTGTGTATTGAGTTGCCGCTGCACTTTCTCAACACGTGGCTTCCACCAACGCAGTGCAGAACGGTCATGCCACAAGTCAGGCAAATTGTTTTGAGCAGGTGTATCCTCACATTTTGCTCCATCACTGCTCGTGGTCTTCTGCATACTAATCAGATCAAATTCAGTAGGAAGTGTGTATCTTCGGAAGTTCTAGTCACAGTGAGACAGCAAGTGATGCTTTTGCACTTTTGTGGTTAAAAAATGGCAACACTTACTCTTGTGTTCCTATTACAGATGATGGTGCTGTTCACTTTAGTAGTAGACTGAAGAGGCAAATCTCCAAGGAATCTCTCACTGTCACCTGAGGGACTTTTTTCTTGTACTTGTAAATCCGTTCTTGTAAATTCATTTATTTTTGCTTGTAATTTATTATAATGGATGCAGATGCATCGCAAAGAAATAGACCGACTGATCATCCCAGTCAATCTAATTTAATCAAATCTTTCCAAATAGAGCTATTCAAACATTTGGTGAAATTATATTCATATCGCAATACATATTGCAGCAAAACAAAATATCAAAATATGAGTTTTTTCCAATGTCGTGCAACTCTTATTTCAATATGTCATTTAGAGTACTATAGTACTTTAAAATGTTTCAGGATTTTTATTTCTGACTTGTTGAAAAATATATAAAGTAATGTTGACTTATTTGACATGCTTGAAGGCTGCAAGCCTTGCTCTAACTTTGTAATGCAGAACTAGTGGGATTATAGGCAGACGTTTGAGCAGAGCATAGCACAGCCCTTATCTTTGGGTTTTTTCTGGATCGTTCTCTCTGTCCCTCAGCCCAAGGCCCGTGATCTCAGAGTCATTTCCTAAGAGCTCTGAAGGAGAGAGGAAGGCCTTGCATCTGACCCTGATACAGGTCAAACTTTGGGTCAGATGCAGTGTTATGAAGGTCTTACTATGTTTTCACTTTTGTTTTTTTTTGGTTAAATGACATTTGTTGCTAATTAAGATAAATACGGTCAGTTAGATGCTTTAATTTTGACCTAGTTCTGCGTGTCCTGACATTGGCTGTAAAATGTGCATTCATACATTGACATTTTGGCTAATGTTTAGAGCAGGTTTCTGCCTGGATTTATCATGGATGATGAAGACAGCCTCCTTGTCCCAGCTGGATTTGTTACTCAAATCAAAGGGATCTGAGGAGGATCAGTGCTTTGCTGTTGGCATATTAGCTATTCAAAAGCCCTGTAATCCGTTTTACTTGCCAAGGAGTATCCCAATAATGTTTGCAGGTTTAGCATGTTCTTATATGATGTGTTTAAATGTTTTTGTGATCCCTTGCCCCATTTTTGAAAGCCACTAGGTTATGTACATATTTACATTATAGACCCTATCATGCTTTTGTTTAAGTAACAACATAAGTCAGAGTTTCCCACAACTGATCAATTCCTCCTAATAGTGGTGTTAACTTCCTGACAAAATGTTAAGACTCACGGCTCTGCTCTTACAGTATGAGATTTGCTCAGTCATGCTACGTAAAACTGTCCGTCCCACTTTTCTATCACCTGTTTGGGCTGCTGTGTTCCCAGATAGCATCCTCATTATCACTATGTACACTGTACTCCTAGATTAAGAGCAGCCATATGGCCTTTCAAACTTTCCCAGCTGCGTAGCATCGAGGGAAAGAGAGCTCCGATGGAGAAAGGATGGAAGAAAGCAAACGGAGAGAAAGACAGACAGAGCTCTGTACCCAGTGACCTCTCCTCTAGATAACAAGCAGCAGTATTTCACAAAACAGTGGGCAACATGAAACTGTCATTTCTGAGAATTCTTCCTTTTTTTCCCAGTAGTTTGTTCGTGCAGAGGGCAGCTGATGTGTGTGAGTGTTTGTATAAGCAGCAGGGGAACTGAGCATGGTGAAAGTGTGACACTGCAGAGGCTTCACACTAT
This sequence comes from Danio aesculapii, assembly GCF_903798145.1. Lineage (NCBI taxonomy): Eukaryota > Metazoa > Chordata > Actinopteri > Cypriniformes > Danionidae > Danio > Danio aesculapii. Next base: position 36,931,834 of record NC_079453.1, on the reverse strand, counting down.
CTTGCCTCTGGTGTTAAAAAGAAACCGAATGAAAGTCTTACCGGACTGTTCCAGTTCTGCCTAGTTTATATGTGTGACCTCTAAATACTAGATGTGTCTCGTGAAAAGATTGTGAGCATTGTGTTAGTGCAGAGGGCCGACTAGGTATTCTTAAAGGCAGAAAGCTTCTCTAGTGCTCTTTAACTAAAACTTGCCTTTTTTCCAACCTGCCTTTTTTCGTTTCACTATGTTAATTTGCACTCATTTCTTCCCCATCTGTTCTGGTAGTAGCAATTACAGGAGCGGCTTGCAAATGCGGTTGTGTGATTTGCATGAGTTCCTGGTAGAAGCAGAGCAGAAGGAAGTAGGGCTATGATAGGAACACCATTTCACACAGCTGTATCTCAGACTGCTTCTTATAAAGTGTGTTTTTTTTTGTTTTTTTTTTTACTGGCAATATTTATTTATTCTTGGCATTTGCATGCATTTTGTGGTGGTGGTGAGAAATGCATGCGACCTAGCTGTATTTGTAGTGTAAACATAAAGGCATCCCTGATAACAAATCCACCCACCTATGAATCAACACTAAAACAAGGGTTAGTAATTTTCTAAAATGAAGTAAAACAATCCAAAATAAAATAAGCATATGTTTGGCAACAATTTATTTTATTTATTGTCTTCCACTAAAACTTTAGAGTCAGTACTCAATCCTTTATGGATCCTTTCATGAGAAAGAGCACCATGTTAGGTCAGTTGGCTGTTTTAAATCATTCAACCGCATCAGCATTTATGCCATGAAATAATGAGATTTATTGCGTTATTGACTACCTCCTAGAAGTGGATAAAAGTTGATGACAGTTTTATTTAGTGTTGTCTGCTTGCAACCAAATAGACAAATTCCCACCTTGAAGGGCCATGAAACCCCACCTGTCTCAACAGGGTGTTTTTACAGCTCTAGTTTGAAAAAAGTCAGGAAAGTGGGTGAGTCCAGCTTTGTTTAGGTGGTAGTGTGGAGTGTCGAACGAGGGAAGGGTTTGCATAAAAATGGAGTTTCATTACGTGCACACACTGATTTTAACAGCGGCAACACAGATTCAGGGGAGATAGACAGTGATTCGGAGAGCAGCATTTACAGCGGATCTGAGAGCTGTGTGGAAGTAGAGGATTTTCAGTCCATAATATTGTAGTGGTATTATTGTTAGTAACTAAATCATTTTAACTAAGGGTGCTTTCACACTTGCGTAATTTAGTTCGGTTGAACTGTACTAGAGTTTTCCCTCTTGGTGTGGTTCGTTTGGGCAGGTGTGAATGTAGCAATCGCACTTGAGTGCACACCAAAAGCGGACCAAAAAAGCTTACCAAGACCTACTTGAAGAGGTGGTCTCGGTACGCTTTCAAACAAACCCTGGAGTGGTTCATTTGTGGAGAGAACATGATCCACACTAAAACAGACCCAACTGCAAAAATTGCTGCACCTTTTGGACTAATCCAGCTGCCATAGTCCGATACGGAGGAAAAATACTTGTTGACAGCGCTTTACCAACAGTTTTAAACAGAGAGATACAGAGGGAAAAACGTTACCTGATGGATCTTGGCAGTATTTCTGGAAGATGACCATGTCACAGTTTAGCTAAATTAATTCACGTCTCCTCCAAACACCTTCACCGATTGCAATACATTAAAACATTGTTTTCCAGCCGCACTTCATTCTCGAAATGTATAGTTTGTTTAAAGTGATATTTACAAACTATATAGTATACTATGACCAGGGATACAATCAGCCAGTTACTTGCGGGAGTTCCATTGGTATTTTCCTGCATGTTAATTCTGACCACTAGAAAAGCAGTTTAGGAAATACAGTGAGTAACATCTGGCCAATGAGTAATGTGGATTTTGTCACATGACTGCAGTTGGGTTCTTTTCAACTGGTTAGGACCGAAGCAATCCATGTGGTGTGAAAAGGACCCAAAACTGCAGGAAAATGCTACAATGTATCATTTGTTGCCCTTGGTCTGGACCAAATGAACTGAACCACAGGTGTGAAAGCACCCTACGGTATGTCTTTAAAAACTGAAAGAGTTCCACTGACGATGCTAACTAACTTTGCCATCTAAATAACCATGAACAAACAACATTGATCACACACTTGCCAAAACCGTAGAGACGGGACAATCAACACAAACTGGAACCACATCTTTTTTTAAAAGAAGATGAGCGGCAAATCTGATTTCCCTTATTGCCAGATCCGAAGAGCTCTCGGGTAAAAAATGTTATTTCAAACATATTTTTGTCATGTGTTACCAGACCACTGTAATCCACACATGTGGGTCCACACGCTAGCTGTGCTCTCATCGTAGGGAAATGGAAACAAAACCTTTGTTGCGCACATTTATAAACGCAACACTGACGACCCATGTCTCTGAACAATTTTTCTTCTACTTGTTTGAATTACGGTTGGCAACACAACGTGACGTCTCTCTGAACACTGTAACGGGTAAAAGGAGTTTTCGAAGCTGAATCTCGTTCATAATAGTGCGCTGATTGGTTCGAATCGACTCATTCTCATGAAACAATGTACAGATGTGCTGAAATTCGATGACGTCACTTACCGGCCAGTACAGACAGCCAATCTCCATGCTGGAATTTACTCCATGATCTCATCGCTCTGATGTTGCTTCAATTTCTTTTTAAACCGGTAGTATGAATTTGCTCTAAACAACCAAAAACAACCAATTTTCACCTGTAAGCTAAATATATGTATTATAATATTCTAATATAATGTTTTTAGCAACGTGGGACAAGTATATGACTGTCAACATCTCAGTTTGTTTTGGTGTTTCGTGACCTTTTAATATCAGGTGGAAAGGAGGCCTTAAAATTGTAGCTGCCCGTCCTGTGCTTTTGTGTGGATGTGCTTCCTTGTTCAGTTCGGTTCTCTCCTGTAAGCCATTGGTTTACCATGTAGCCCCTGGAGACTGTTTAAAAAAAAGCACTTGTAACGTTTTAGTGTGGAGCAAGCTTTTAGCCCTGCTCCTCTTTTGATAAGATAATCACATTCCTAGTCTTGCTGCTTTTTCTCTTATGAAGAGGCCACTCTCTTCTCTTTTTGTTGCCGTCTATTTAGCCTCATCTGTTGGATCTAGCATCCGAGACTGCCTCTTTCCTTCTGAGAATTGCAACTTGTTGACAGTCCAAGTCTTCTGATGTTCCTTTTTTTGAAATGGTGTCTGTCTCAACATGTCCAAGTCTGGCATCCTGAAGACTCTCATTGTGTGTCCTTTTTTTTTTTTTTTTCTTAATGCGGTTATTCAATCTGTTACAGAACAGGGAGCCAAGATGACTTGGTTACTTTGAAGGGTGTCTTTTTAGTGTGGATGGGGTTGGCAAGTCTACGAGAGAAGCGTGGGACTGTGAAACAGTCGATGCTGTTTGAAGCATAGCCTCACTTTAATCCTTCGCTACTTTTCAGTTTTCAGAAATTCAGCAACAAGCCTTACTTGTATTGTCTCTTTGTGCCTTTTTTTCCATGTCAGCCTTTCTCTTTTGACTTCAACGCTTAGTTTTTTACCTCCCCTGGGCACTGCTTTTGATTAGAGAGTCGCTTCATTTAAGAGGCAAACGTGGCATTTGCATGACACAGGACATTGTGCTCTGTGCCACATCAGAAAGTAGGTGTCTTGATGTCCTAGACATGCTGTTATCATACACCCCTGCTTCCAATTGCTTTTCTCAATGGGACGAGTCATTGGCTTACGCAGCAGCCAGAATGAATCATCAGTTAGAGCAGAGCAAGAGTACTTTTTAGATGTTCATAAGATTTGAAAGGATGTCAAAATGACTGTTTAGTTGATTTGTCCTGTTCTGCACTCACTGTACCTTCTTGTTCCCTCTCTCTAGTGTTTCCGTGTTGATTCGGATCACACATATATGGCGTTTGTGACCGTCTGCAGAGAGTTCTGCCAGGCTCAGCACCTCACCTTTGCGGACAAGTGAATCGATAGCTGCCCGTGGGACTACGCCACCCAGAAGCCTCCCTGACAGCCAGCATACTGGGCCCGTCTGTCTCTTCTATACCCCTTTGAGATCCCGTGTAGTCCTCGAGCATCCGTCTCTTTCCTTCCTACAGATTTTTCTCCCTGTAGCCAATCAGAAACTCTTCTCCTGAATGGGGTAATCTCAATTGTCTCAATTGGATGACTGAAGGATAGTCTCCCATTTTCTTTAGTTTTCCTTTCCAGTTTCTCATCCGTTTTGTTCTACTTTTTTTTTAAACATTGTGGACTAGATCACCCTTTTTTATGTTTTGTTTGTACTTCTAGTATTCCAGTGTCCACCCATCATTTTTTTAAACACATTTTTTGTTGTGTATTTATTTTTTCATACTGCTGAGATCTGAGCCAAAGATTTTTGAAAAGAAAAAAGGAACAGGAATTATAAGTACTTCATTGTAATTGTTTTAAAGACGTCTTGCCAACATGAACCGCCCTGCCGCTGTTGAGATTTCCTATGACTGCATGAGATTCCTCATCACACACAACCCCACCAACTCCACTCTCAACAAGTTTACTGAGGTAAGAGAGGCTTCTCAGAGCTTATCATGAAAGGCGAAACCTAGATATAATCTGTCTCACATTTCATTCTTCATTCCTCCTCAGGAGCTGAAGAAGTTTGAAGTGAACACACTGGTCAGAGTATGTGAAGCCACCTATGACACTGCACTAGTGCAGAAGGAGGGCATCCAAGTCTTTGTGAGTAAATCTAACTGAACAACAGTGTTTAGAGTGAGAGAAGGAAAGTCAACATGACACTTAATGATACACTGCTTTTTCTGCCAGATCAGCTGGCTTTGTTTGATGAGAAGGCAATGCTATTCTCTTGAATGTTGGCAAAAATACCAGGGTTTCCATGGGACATTTCTGGAATTTTATGGTATTTTAAAAGGTCCATTCCGGACATTGAAAGTCAGGGAATTTTTATATATATATTTTGCCAAAGTTATGCAATATCAAGGATTTTTGTTTGTTGCAATTTTAAAGTGTTAACTTAACTCTTAACAAAGCCAAACATGTCCAGATAATATACATTTTAAAAGCTTTGGCTTTAAATTGACCACTTCAAAAACTGGTTGTTAAAAAGTAAATAGAAAAAAGCTAGATATAATGTTTTTAAAACTACCATCGAGCTATCAAAATTGGAGCGGGAGCAGTTCACAGCCTCAGAAACAGCAAGTACTTCACATTTTTCGCATTCTGAAGTAAATTATCCATTGTTGTTCTCATAGCGGCTTTTGAAGTCATGCAAAAAATTATACTGATACTAAAACCACTTTAATATTATGTTTTTATTTTAATATTCTATTATTAATATATAAGAACAACAGAGGCCTGTTTTTACATTTACTCTTGTAGGTTAAGCTTTTTAGACTGGGAAAGTAATGGAAAAGTCCAAGGATTTTATATTTGGCTTAATGTGGGAACCCTGAAGTATAGAACTATTCCAAAATACTCACAGTGGCCCAGGGCCTTATTGTTGTGCCCTGTTCATTATTATTTATTGTGCCTTTTATGTTTACATGTTTAAATGGTAAATATTGAGCTCACATACATTGCCTTTCAAAGTATATGTTTGGTATGTTTTATCTTTTTCATTTAAAGGGCACCTATGATGAAAATCAACTTTTGTAAGCTCTGTGGACAGAACTGTGTATGTATAGTGTGTCCACTGTCATGTTGGGGTGATATAAAGACAGTAAAGTATCTTTTTTTTTAATTTCCTGACGTTAAAATAGGATCCAAATCCAATTGATTTTTGTGGCCCACTGCAATGTGACGTAGATGTGCCATTTTTCCCATCCACCGAATTGATTGACAGATTGAAACTCCACCACAAACACATCATATAAACTTGCTTGGTATTTTTTAATGATGAGTTGTTTTTCAGCTTCATCTGTGTCTGTCTCTCACTGACTGCTGTTTATCTGATGTAATGCATGAGAAGCAGACACGCACATGGGAGCGGTGGGCGGGAAGAAGCAGCTTATTTGCATTTAAAGTCACAGGCTACAAAAAGCGCTACACTACTCAAACAGCAAAATGGCCAGATTCTGGAGGCTATAATATATGATCTGATGGGTATTTTGAGCTGAAACTTTACAGACACATTCTGCAGACACCAAGGGCTTATCTTACATCTTGTAAAAGAAGTAAAATATGTGCCCTTTAAGTGTAAATTCAAAATTCAAAAAGAGCAAAATGTTACAGATGTTCATTTCAGTTAAATGTTGTTTTGAACTTTTGAACTATCTTTTTTAAAATTTGAACATTACTGTTCAAAAGATTGTAAGAAAGTAAGTGTCAGCATGAGACTGAAGACAGCTATTCCATCTCTCTTCTTTTAATTTTCAATCAGAGGTGTGCAAATACATCTAACACTAACCAACTCTAACATGAAGTTTAGTTTTCTTGCACATTGCCCCATGAAAACGGAAACCATTTCTAGTAACCTAGTATGTTATTGTTCTTAGGGGAAATGTTTAGCAGTTGTCTAAGAAATAGCCATGTACATTCACAAATACCTAATTCATATAGGTAGCAGATAGGATTGTTTATGTGCTGTAGCTAAAATTACTAATTATAATTATTTACAATATAATTATTTAACCATTTTACAGCTAAATTTTAAATTCTCCTGCTGACTTTACTGCATCTGTTTTTAAATATAGCCATTTACATTTAAGTCACTTTTTTATTTCCTTTGTGATGTGTTTATTACACACTGCAAGCCAATTTGACGTATGAATATATAGTTGTTTTTTCCTTTCTATTTTTCCACAAATGTTTACAAACTTCCTAAATCAATTCTCAAATATGCAAGAACACAATTTTGTCATTTTAATCCATTTAATATTGATCATATTAGTTCATTTATGCTGGATGATGGGCACCACCATGTTAATTTGCACTGCGGTGGGGAAATTTGAGGTGCTTAATTGCATCAATTCACCACGTTCTTCTGAATACAGGAAATGAAGTGGCTGTTTAACTGCGAGAAGAATAGAGTAAATGTTGTTGTTCTTTAATAAGTGTTATGGGATCTCAAACTATTTGAATGTAAATGTGATTTAAGACCGGCTATGGTGGGAAAGCTGATTAAATTAGCAGCTGATCATGTGACCGATTGAATGTTTAAATCACACTGGTGTGATTCTACACTTCAGTAACCTGCCTAGACTGATCACACCGCTGTGATTGTATGCATTAAAAAGATATGTAGGGCCAGACGGAATCTGCGGACTTTTTTGCTATTTCTGCGGAGAACTCTGGTAAAAATCTGTGGATTTCTGTGGAATTATTTTGGAGTATCATAACAAAAACCCTGATATATGAAATAAAAAAAATTATATCTTTTTAACTTGTATTTAATGTTTAAAATGCAAATCCAATTAGATCCACTTTATTTGATAAACAAAGCAAGTCTCTCATATATCTACTAAAAGACAGAAAATATTCATGTACAAACTCATTTAAAAATTGAATAAACATAGATTTACACACATTTACTCAAGTAAATAAACAATCAATGATGGGCGGAAAATCTGCGGAATTCTGCGCACGCAGATTCCGTGTGGGCGTAGTTATGTGATCAAGTAAAACCTCTAAAATGCTCTTTTTGGATCATGTAAGTTGTTTCACCCAGATACATACTGATGTCACCAACAAGTGCTGTATGTGGGTATGTGTAATAGACACATCTCATTCTTAGTGGCCTTTGGGGAAACATGCTCAGAATGTTCTTGTTTATGTATGATGTTATCTTATCCCGACCCTGCTGGAAAAGCCTAGATAACCTTCCTGGTTTATTTACCATCTCTGATCACCTGGGGCCTGTTTCAGAAAGGAGATTAAGTGAAAACTCTGAGTATGTTAACCCTGAGATGAAAGAAATTGAGTCTATAGAAACTGATTTGACTTACACCGCTTATCCAATTCTGAAACCGTCATGTCAGGGTTAACATACCCAGAGTTTCAACTCAACCTACTTTTTGAAATGGGCCCCAGCAGGGCTCGACAATGTGACCATTTCGCTTGCATTTGCGACTAAAAATAGGTGTGTGCGAACTGGGATTTTTTTTTTTTTTTTTTTGTCGCACATGTGCTATTATTATTATTATTATTTATTTATTTATGTATTTATTTGTTATTTTTTTTAAATAAATGAGCCTGATCGAAAACATGCTCTTCACACAAGTTATGGTGTATTATGTTAGAAATCTATTGTGACAGTAGCACACACTGACGCTCTCAGCTATAGCACATCTCTACTGGTTTATTTAATTCATGTAAAGAGGTCCTAACATAATTTTATTTGTGCTGCTAAGAAACGCAAGGCACTGAATGGCGCATCGTGCTAGCCTCATAGAAAACATTTACAATTCGGTCATGGCACACAGACTTTACCTGGGCGGCCCGGTTCTGTGTGCATGAGAAACTGAGAATCCTCCGCCACAGAATCGCATGCTCTGCTACTGCAGACTCAGAGAGTGTTGCTGTGTCGCTGGACACAAAACTACCTGTTCTGACTTTGATAGTGGCTTTGAGAAGAGCGCGAGGACACACTGAAAAGAAAAGCCTTTTACTAAATAGACTGACCCTGCTCATTATTTACAGTAGGGTGATAATGCATCCCCTTTTTCCCGGACATGTAGTGCCTAATTTGTAAGTCCTGGAACAGATCGGGGTAACAGATCCGGCATGTTACCAGAGGATGGAGAGGTGTCGCTCGTGGAAAAAGTGGAGAGCAGGGGGTGTCACAAACGCAGGACGGAAGTGAAGAGCGAGGGGTTGTCGCGTATGAAAGTGAAGAGGGTTGGGATGTTAGGAAACTTTAATTCATAGAGGGATTCCCATATTCAGCTTTTCTTTAAAAAGCCCAGAAAGATAAAGTGCTCTGATAAACACATTCAGCTCAGCTTTGCACGTGAGTTTGTAGTTGTGTCTTTCTTTACATTGTCATACTTTTCCCATGTGGGAAGTAGGGTGGAATCTGTGCAATATATTATGCAAATAAATTAATTTTGATTGAAATTATTCTTAAAAGTCACATTATTTTATGTGCTGTGGAGAAAAGGTGTATTTCAATCTGGAGACTGCAAGTTATATGAAAGATAATATGTGCAATATATTTTATTATAAATTTAATAATGTTTGTTTGGGAGCACTGATACAGCCATAACCTTCTTATGATACAAATAGCTCTGGTCATGTGAATGTTTTGCTCTAACCACCTGCACAGTTTTTATTAACTTAACAATAACTTATAACAATAACTCCCTATTTCTGCTGCCCAGTGTGAAAGATATTTTTTCAGCTTGAAACTGGATCAAAATTGAACAAGAAGCTGCCTAGGCATGTCCACAACTGAAGACTTGATTCAGATCAGTTTAGAAAGGCCTTCATTGGAGCAATTTGATCCCAGTACCGCTGTGGACCGCTAGCTAAACTCAAAACAGCTTAAATTATAAAAAATTATTAAATACTATTTAAGCTGTTGTTGCAGTAAAATGAAACCTATTGTAGTAATTGTGTTCAAATGAGTGAAACTGCCTTGCTTTTAAAGATGATCTTGTTTTCATTTATTAGGCAAAAACACGATTTATTTTATATATTTTCACTGCGCTCCTGAAATTCTTTAATGTGCTCCTAATTTTTTCATCTTAGGAGCGCATGTGCTCCTCCTGAAAAAAGTAAGCGTCAAGCCCTGCCCAGTTCTCTGTATGCAAGTTGGAAAAATACATAAATATTGATGGCTATAAATGTATTAAAATGACCATGTGTCAGAATTAAGATTAATACGCTAATTATATTAAACGTTAAAAGAGGGCATGATAAAATTGCATTGACAAGCCAACCACTTTACTTCAAAAATACAGCCGTATTTATTGCAATTTAAAATAAATGTTTTCTATTTGAGCATATTTCATGAATTTCGCTTTCTGAACAATCACATGATCTTTCATAATTACGCTTATTATTATAAATGTTAAAAGAGGGCTTATAAAATTGTCCAGTTAACCACTGCTTAAGTGGGAAAAAAGAAAGAATTTCAACCCCAGCCTTTGTTCCTGTATGCATTTGATCACTTCCCATGACCTACAGAGAGTTATTTGGAAATAATAATAAGGAAGGAAAGGTGTTAGGAACGGAGCAATATCTTTACTTCCTTAAAGAGAAGGTACAGCGCAGTCACGGTAGGGTGGTAACAGTAAACATACAATAGGTGATGTATAATCATGGCTAACTGGAACTGTAACCAGTACCTCAGGAGCAAAAATAGGCTCTGCTCTTCAACATAGTGCATCTTATCCATTTTTCTTTGGAAGTTGTTCACTCACAGTTAACAAGGAGAATAAGGAAAGATCAAGGTTTGATTGAGAACAAGGAACTGAATAAGAAGCATTAAAAAGGGAGAGGAAAGCTGTCTGCAGGTCAGCAGGAGCACGGAGGCCCAGACAGCTGCACAGACACGGATCTGCCAGCCAGTCCGATTCCATTATCTGTCATTCTCGCCCACACACCCTTTCTCCTTGACATTGCCAAGCACCAATCTTCACACACGCTCAGATCTTGGGATATTCAAAGAGGAAATAAAAATCAGACCGAGATAACTACATAGAACTGCTGATAATTAATGCCATCTTAAGCTGTGTTTAGTGATGCAATTGGTTTTACCAGAAAACCACCATACTCCCTCAGGATGATATTAGACTTGTGCGTCATTTCAGTGAACCGATATGTCTTACCCCAAACTCCCCTCTATCTTCTCTACTCCTCCACTTCTTATTGGACTCGTCTTTCCAGCTTCACTTTATGTATCTTAAACTCCAAAGACTATCCTCTCCTGCTTTTTCTCTCTTCTCGGCTTTTTTTCACTAGTTGTGTGGTTATCTGGGAGGAGACCAGATCTCTATGGCTTTTTGCCCAAAAACAGTTCATGAGAACGATTTGTTCTCCCACAATGCTTTGCTCCACAGGCAAGTTCTGCAAACTGTGAAACATCTCAAGTTCTCAAGCTGTTTCACATTACGCATGTTTTCTCTGCTGCTTTGAAATGTGAACAAGACATAACAACAAAATCTATCTTGATGTTTGTTTGTTTTCTGTTCTTCTGTGGCTGCAGGACTGGCCCTTTGATGATGGAGCTTCGCCCCCCACTCGGATTGTAGACGATTGGTTAAACCTGCTGAAGACCAAGTTCCGAGAGGAGCCAGGATGCTGCATTGCCGTTCACTGTGTTGCAGGCTTGGGCCGGTCAGTCCTCCAATGTGCTTCTTGAAACTATTTTTAAATAAGAGAAACTGGGTTTAGTTCATCCTTCATTATCTTAATTTATACGACATATATATATATGTATGTATATGTGTGTGTGTGTGTGTGTCTTGCCTTATGCTTACTAATGCTGCATTTATTTGTTCAAAATTAGTTGCAATTTAAAAGAAATGTTTCTTGAAGGGCTAGTAAAACCGATTTTATTTTTTTCTCCATAATGCCCTGAATAAACAATCACACACCAGATGTTTACATACTCTACATGACAAAATAATAACTAAACGTATAAAAATGATACAAAAGAACTGCCCTTCTACATAAAATACTTGCATATTTCCCAGAATGCAATAACAATTTACCACAGTCATCTAATTAAAAAGTGTAGACTTCATTCAAGTGTTGCATTCCTCGGGATGACAAAATGCACTACCTGACAAAAGTCTTGTCACCTATCTAAGTTTTAGAAAAAACAAATAATAACTTGACGACTTGTTGATCATTTGGTATCAGAAGTGGCTTATATGAAAGGCAAAGGCCTTTAGATTACGCTTATTTTACCAAAATAAAACATGATCATGGCTTGATTTTAATTGTTTAAATAGGACAGTAAGATCTGATTTTTCTTAGACAAAAGTCTTGTCACTAAACAGAAATAATGTACAGTATAGAATATAAAGTCATGGTGCAGTGGAAAGAGAATTAATATTGTGTATGACTCCCATGAGCTTGGAGGACTGCATCCATACATCTCTCCAATGACTCAAATAACTTATGAATAAAGTCATCTGGAATGGCAAAGAAAGCGTTCTTGCAGAGTTCATCAAGATTCTTTAGATTCATCTTCAATGCCTCCTCCTTCATCTTACCCCAGACATGCTCAATAATGTTCATGTCTGGTGACTGGGCTGGCCAATCCTGGAGCACCTTGACCTTCTTTGCTTTCAGGAACTTGGATGTGAAGGCTGAACTATCCCGCTGAAGAATTTGCCCTCTCCTGTGGTTTGTAATGTAATAGGCAGCACAAATATGTTTACCTCAGGCTGATGATATTGCCATCCACTCTGCAGATCTCATATACGCCCCTATACTGAATGTATTCCCCAAACCATAATTTTTCCTTCACCAAACTTAACTGATTTCTGTGAGAATCTTAGGTTCATGCGGGTTCCAATAGGTCCTCTGTAGTATTTGTGATGAGTAGATTTTAAGATGCAGCTCAACAGGTGATTCATCTGAAAAAGCTACCTTATGCCACTTTTTCAAACGATCAACTAGAAGTCAAGGTATTATTCATTGTTCTTACAACTGGGATCGACAACAAGACTTTTGTCAGGTAGTGTAGATCACCTGGGTTTTTAAATTAGTAGTTATAACGAACATCATTAAACAAGCTTAACATTTAATTTAGCCTGTTGTGAACCATTTGTAACCACTGTAACCATCATTGTACTGGAACCTCTACATAATCTCTACACAATAGGATGGGTAATAAGGAACTAAACATTGTCCAATCAGATTTAGTTAAACACATCCCATCTGATTATATTGTGCGTCCAGTTAAATGGGTTGATTAGTTGCTCAAGCAGCATGAGTAGTCAAAAATATGTAGGCGTGTAACGAGTGCATGTGAGAACCACTTGTGTTCTCTACAAACGCTTTTGCATATTTAGCACTCAGCCTTTCTCACCTCTATATAAATCCGCTGACACAAACACACTCAACACTAACCAGGCTCAACTTGAGAAGGTAAGCGTCTGTGACTTGCTAGTGTAACCAACATTGTGGGCAGTACAGTGCACTCTGTTCTCTCGCATTCATTTCCCTGAGCTCAGTTTACCAAAGTTCCTTTAGGGGCAGACAGCAGCACCATTTAAAACGAGCCTGTGGTCGTGCTGCTTTCCAAGTGTAGAAGTGTTTTTTTTTTGTTGTTGTTGTTTGTTCAGCATTTTTTTTTTGGGAAGGGTGTGTGTGAGAGAACTCTACAGACTGCCATCTCAGCTCCTGACCTCTTTGCGTACACAAGCGGCTCAGAATATAGTTTCTCTGTTGAACACAAGCACACTTGTTGTTAATGAGCTCCGTAAGATGGTACTCTGTTTTGATCATTGTTGATGCAGGTGCAAAATTCATGACCTGAAAATGAAATTCTTCTTGGTCATCAAGTTTTCATTAAATCAGTTTTGTCTATTTTTCACAGAGCACCTGTGCTGGTGGCTTTAGCCTTACTCGAGTGTGGAATGAAGTATGAAGAAGCAGTGGTGTTCATACGACAGTAAGTATACATTTTTAAAGCCTTTCCTTGTTCCCAATATAAACTTGTTGCTAGGAGATGCATGTTAAGTAAAAACAATAGGTTCTAAATTTAGTTCACAAATGTTGCTGCATCCCATTGTCCTTACTTGTTCATCTTATTCTTCGCGTACAAGCGGGCGCAGCCATTTGAATCTTTTTGACTTGAGACTTCCGGTTAATTTTTAGAGGTTAAAAACGGCTCGTTACTGATATTTTCTTATTTTCTTATTCTGATTTGTCTGTATAGTCATGGACACATTTGTTTGTAGAGCAAGTAGTTTGACCGCTTTCTACCGTTTATTATTCCTAGTCATTTCTCTCATAGGCAACTGAATTGGAAGTTCTAAAACAATCGCAAAATCGAGCACACTTCCGCATCGAAGAATAAGGTCAATACTATGTCCTAAAATGATGTACTTTTTTATAAAGGAAAACGTATAAACTTTTATGTGTGTAGTAAAAAACGCTTTGGGACCTACTTTATTTCATAATGGGGTATATGCACACTTTTAATTTCAGCCAGCCAGCCTCAGCGCTTCCTGTGACCTGTCCTTCCATTATAAAATTTCCATGTTTAAGGTCTAATTTCTTTAAAAATCAGCGATCTTGAAGTGGGTCTCTGCATGAAACTTTATTTTCCCCCGCCATGTCTTTAAAATATGACGAGTTTATTTTGAGTTTCTGTGCTCTCCTGCTAATCCTGACGGCGCTAGTGGTTACACGGTCTTTCATCTCATTTTACGCTTTAACAACAAAATGAATGGTTAAGTCTATTTAACTGAGGTTGCACACACACGATGCTATCCGGACTGTGCCCAGATGCATTTCCTGGTTCATTTGACAAGTGTGAGTGCTCCGAATCGGGCTCAGGCGCAGTTCAGTTGGCTGGCCCTGGCCCGATTGGAAGAGGTGTGCCAGAGGGTGGTTCGATTGGGCTTTGGCGTGGTACGCTTGTAGCGTGAGTGCAAAGCGTGCCTGAGCCCGAAACTGAAGATGCGATGTCACTTTTAAGGGACTGTTTCATATGAATTTATTAATCATTCTTTTCAATAAACGCAAACTGTCATAGTTAATTGAAGACTCAAACCCCTCGGTGCACGTCAGCTGCACCTTCAGGAAACCTCCTAATTCCTGCTGCAAGAGGACTTTTATTATAATTTATGAGCGTCAATTTGTGGATCTGTTCGGCAAAATATTTGACTGCGTGTCACTGCATCCCAAACAACTAAAACGATATAATTAAAGCAATGTCCGCTGTGCTGAGCAAGAGCGCTTCTCTTCCTGTTAAACTGAGCAGTTGCATCATCGATAAAGTAAACGTGCTCCAGTTTGGTAAGTAAAGATGCGGTGTGAGTGCAGGCCGTCGGGGGAGAGGGGATGGGGGACAATCGTGCTTCGGCATGGTTCAAGGCAACCGTGCCTAGTGAGAGTACCCCCTGAATGTATTGTAATTACATTACAACATTGATGCTGTAAAAGGAACCTTATGAAATTGAAAATAGTCACATTAGGCTTTGACCGGAGGTTTATCATTGGCTGAAAAACACTAGCTGTGCATACACCCCATTGTGTCTTTAAAAGGACATGAACTTGTAACTAAGCAACAAAGCAGTCTGTCACCATTTAATTGTACCATCGGTCATCTTGTCACCGTTTACATCCTCCACATTTTATTTTCTACCATATTAGAGAGAAATAAATTGGCACATTGATCTGCCAGTCGCGGGTGTTTCATGCAGAGAAATCGTATGCAAAAATGTTTACATAATGATGCATTTATAGACGGTGCATAACAGTGTTTTTAGTCACTCCATCTAATCTATGAGGACTTCAATCATTTTGACAGTGTTGTCATCCGCAAGCAGGATTAAAAAAATACTGTTCTGTTTTTAGAACATGTAAACAAACTCTACACCAAGTCCTAGTGTCTTGCTATGTTTGCGGGATTTTTTGTTTTTTGTTTTTTCTCTAAAAATTGTTACACTTTGTGCTACTGCACTAGATACAGCCATTTCTTTTGCAACATTGAAACAACAGCATAAACTACTGACGATGATCACCTCTTATGCAGATAATGTGCTTTATTATGAGTTGAAATATCATCTAATGTGACATTTATTGCCATACTGATGGCTTACCAGTTTTTCAAGTCAGCTCTTGAAAATAAAATAATTAGCACACATAGTTTAAACATGAAGTTTAGAAATGTGATTCTGTGCAAACCAACAACATCAGTCACTCAATTTGTATTTTAATTTAAGTTTAATATTTAAGAATTAGATTAGAAAATTGGGACAGCACGGGGGTGCAGTGGGTAGCACAATCGCCTCACAGCAAGAAGGTCGCTTTGTTCGAGCCCCGGCTGGGTCAGTTGGCATTTCTGTGTGGAGTTTGTATGTTCTCCCCGTGTTGGCATGGATTTCCTCCCGGTGCTCCGGTTTCTCACACAAGTCCATAAACATGTGGTATAGGTGAATTGGAAAGGCTAAATTGTCCGTAGTGTACGAGTGTGTATGGATGTTTCCCAGTGATGGGTTGCAGCTGGAAGGGCATCAGCTGCGTAAAACATATGCTGGATAGGTTGGCGGTTCATTCTGCTGGGGCAATCCCAGATTAATAAAGGGACTAAGTCGAAAAGAAAATGAATGAATAAGTTAGAAACTTGTCCATTTTTATTGGGAGTGCAGTGCACCCTTTTCTGTAAATATTGACAAATGTTCTAATTATATTGTAAAAATTTCTCATTCTCCGATTCTCAAATATGTGATTGAACAAATATTTTGTCTTTTAAACAGCTTAATAATGATCATATTGTTTCTTAAATGACAGGTAATTGGGCACCACTGTTGTTCTAGAAGGGATACAGCTGCGATTGGAAAATATTTATATTATTTATTAAATTACACCTTAAATGTATTTTATAAGTGTTTACCCCACCTCAACCCTAATCCCAACCCTAACGGTAATTTAAAAATATTATTTGTTTGTTTGTGACGCGTGTCTCAAATTATGCTATATTGACGTGAGTATCCTCAGCTGTATCCCATCTAGACTTCACCCTCTCCTGCAGAGCAGTAAGGTCTGGATGACTGTGCAACCCTTTCTGTGCCTCACCGTGCACTGTCAGATTAGAATTTTAACAGTTAATGACATGCGCTCTGAATGTTGTAATCACACCGGTGTGATCGGACGCTTTAGGGACCAGCCGAAGCTGATCACACCGGCGTGAAAGGGTTAAATTGAAAAATCTTTAAATAGATGAAGCTACATGCATGTTTAAATGGGGTCTAAAACATTTTGAGGTTGTCCAACTTTGAGGTAGTTGAAAATGCAAAACATGAATATCCATTCTTTTTATATGCTTGCTTTCTGAACATCAGATTAAAACTGTAACTCATCTTGGCTGACCACATTTAATGTCTATTTTAAACAGCCGCATGCTCTTAGCAAATTAAAGGTGACCCGTCCAGACTAAAAACCAGGGCAAACATTGTGTACTCCAACCTAAAACTGGACTAATGTGAACATTTTATCTGTTTTTTTTGTTTTCAGCAAGAGACGTGGAGCCTTCAACGCCAAACAGCTTATGTACCTTGAAAAATACCGACCCAAGATGCGTCTGAGGTTCAAGGATGACAACGGTCACAACTGCTGTGTCCAGTAGTGTGTCATTCTGTCAGTCATACAAAACAGCAGTGGGAAGTTCAACCAGGGTATATAGGGGAGCAAAAGCTGTGGGTTATAATTGTGGTGATTATTATCAAACGAATCATGGCTAATCGATCACAGAATAATGAAGCTGATCTATGGATTCACCAGCAGTATCAAAGAGAAGGGTCAAAGCACACAGACAAGCCCACAAACCTGGTTGCTTAACCAGTGTTACCAGTCACGGGCTAGAACATACTAACGTTCCCCTGATTTCCCAAATTTCCAATCATGGGACGACTTTATTTCGGGTTATTTCAGAATGAGTACTTTGAAACGTGATCAAAAGATTTACAATTGTTAAATGCTGTCATTTGTTGATTTATTACTACTTTTTTTATTAAGACTTATTGTTGGGCATATTTCTTTTATCATCGTTTTCTCTTTTTTATTAATATTATTATTATTTCAACAGACAATAGCCAATTTTGTTACAGAGACAAAAACTATAAAGTAGGCACACGATATTTTTGCACAGTATGACATTTTTAAGAAGTTCCCCTTTGATGCAGCAATCACTTTTTTAATTTAGGGTTAGCCTGGGTTTGAAATAAGTCCGCTGTATTTATTCACTATAATTAGCGCGTCTAGTCAGGAGTTTGGGTGGGGTTCAGACCATTTCTTTCGTTCTTTTCTTTCGTGGAGCCATGTTCTTTTCAGTCCTTTTCTTAATCTCTGGGGAGTGCAATATTCAGTCCAGATTAGAAAAGCCCTTACCCTTAGGACCGTCCTACATCCAGATTCAAACACAGGAGGATTCTCAGCTTGTCTTCTTCGGTACTCGCTTTCAATAGCTGCTCTTTGCTGGCTGGTCAGTTAGAAGCTTTTATCTGTTCAGCCCACAGACACACTGAAGGAGGCAGAAAAACCAGTCAGCACTGGCTTCATTTTTATTTTAATCCACCTTTTCTTTATCATCGTTGTGCCCATTTTGAAAACATCCCCACTTCATCTTGGTTTTAAGACAAATAAATGAATTGAAATTGATTCATTGTGTGTTCCTTCCTGTAATGTGTAAGCTATTTAGTGTTCTCGGTGGATGAGTCATTATGGGATGACTGATTTTACGGCCACCTTCGAGATAACATCTCAAATTATGGAGGGAGATTCTGTGAGAAGTCATTTGGGAAAATGGCTCCTGCAACAGAAAGGGAAGTAAATCAATCAGAAAATGGAAATTGAACATGGGACAAAAAGATGGCTCTGTCCAGGGTCATAACACCAAAATATAGGTGGCCTTTTTTGTTTTTAATTTTAATATAAAAATACTATGCTCCAAACATCTTGCCAACGTTAATATAACTTAAAATCTAGAAAGTAATGTTATTTATATAGTGCATGTATCATGTATGGCCAGACAGCTAAAGCGCTTCACAATCATGAGGGGGTAGGGCTGCTCAATTATGGGAAAAATCATAATCGCGATTATTTGAGTCATAGTTGTAATCACGATTATTCAAAACGATTATCAGTTGAAGTCAAAATTATTCTCCCTCCTGTGAATTTTTTTTATATATAAAAATTTCCCAAATAATATTTAACAGGAATTTTTCACAGTATTTCCTATAATATTTTTTCTTCTAGAGAAAGGCTTATTTGTTTTATTTCGGCTAGAATTAAAGCAGGTTTAAATATTTTGAAACCTATTTTAATAGCTCAATATTTTTAGCCCCCTTAAGCAATATATATTTTTGATTGTCTGCAGAAGAAACTACTGTTACAAAATGACTTGCCTAATTACAATAATTAAGCCTTTGAATGTCACTTAACGCTGAATACTAGTATCTTGAAAAAATCTAGTAAAATATTATGTACTTTACATCATAGCAAAGATAAAAGAAATAAGTTATTAAATCTGTTATGTTTAAACTGTGCTTTAAGCATCTTCACTGTGAGGAAAAAAACTTCAGCTACAAAAGTCCTTCAGTCAAGAGCAGTGAGGGATTTTCTCCTATTGTTGTTTGATTAATAATAAACAGGCGGCGGCAGGATTATTGCGGCGCTGATATAGTTCCTCTTTCTCGTCCTTTGATTCTCAACTTGTTTGTTTATCACACAAAGGAGGGTTAATATGAATAATCACTAAACACCGCGCTCTGACACAAATGTGCATGTATTTGACCATTAAAGCGCTCACATCAAGATGACATTAGATGTGTGTGCTCTGCTCATCTCCAAGCCTGTCTGAGGCCACACACACAACAGCATGTGCTCCTTTGCGCTTTTAAAAATATGAATGATTCGAACGTACATCAATGAATGATGCGCATCCCGTGCTGCAGAAATTACATTACAGCACATGCTCTTAGTCATTTTCACATGGAACTGAGCTTTGCGGAGCAACATGTGTACAACTGGAAAGGGGGGGGCGGTATATGATGCAATAATCGTTTATCTCGATTAATGCTTTTTCATAATCGTTAGAAGCCAAAATTGAAATCAAAACTGGATTTTCGATTAATTGCACAGCCCTATGAGGGAGGGGTGCTCTCCAGACCACCACCACCAGTGTGCGACATCCACTTGGATGATGCAACGGCAGCCACAGGTGCCAGTTCACTCACCACACACCAGCTATTGGTGGAGTGGAGAGACGGTGATGGAGCCAATTCGGTGGATGGGGATGATTTGGAGGCCATGACAGGTAATTTTGCCAGGACACTGGGCTTAAACCTGTACTATTTACGAGAAGTGCCATAGGATTTTTAATGACCACAGAGATGTCTTAATGGCGGCGCTCACTGACATAGTATACCCTTCATTATACTGGGGCATTAGGACTCACATAGACCATAGGTTGAGACACCCCCTGCTGGCCTCACTAATACCACTTCCAACATCAACCTAGTTTTCCCATGTGGTTTCCCATCCTGGTATTGACCAGTCTCAGCTCTGCTTAGCTTCAGTGAGTTACTGGTCTTGAGCAGGGTGATATGGCTGTGGTTTACTAATTAAGGCAGAAATATTAACTAGTTTAATTAGTAAACATTTCTATTTAATAAATTAAAAGAATTAAGGATTTCATTCATTCATTTTTCTTTGGCTTAGTCCATTTATTCATCAGGGGTTGCCACAGCAGAATGAACCGTCAACGTATCCAGCATATGTTTTGCACAGCGGATCCCCTTCCAGCCACAACCCAGTACTGGGAAACACCCATTCACACACATACACTACGAGCGCATTAGCTTATTCAATTCACGTATACCGCATGTCTGGACTGTGAGGGGAAACCGGAAGAAACCCACGTGAACACAGGGAGAACATACAACTCCACACAGAAACGCCAACTGACCCAGCTGGAGCTCAAACCAGAAAACTTCATGCTGTGAGGTGACTGCTAACCACTGAGCCAGCACAGTGGCTATTATAAATGCTTATTTTATTATAACTTTACTGTTTCTGTATTGAAAAATATAATTATATGCTCAATAATACCAGATTTTTCATGAGATATTTTACTTCGTTAATATTTCTTTGATTATATATACTTTTTACGAGTAAAAAAAACAATGCATAGTAACTAAAACATTTCACCAAACTAATAAGAATGGTTTGTAAATCTGTTATTTTTAAAAGAAAAGGAAAAAAATGAGAAAAGAAAACTTTAATTTTGTAATTTAATTTTAGTTATATTAGTTACAAATTGTTTCTGAAATATTTTACAGTATCAGGCCTGTAGTCAGCCTATTGCAGCTGGTGGTTCTTTTTTTTTTTCCTCAAAAGGGGACCTTTTTACAGTTATTCACCTGATTTTCTATTAAAGTTATGTAGTTCAAATACTGCATTTTAATGACATTAAGCACTTATTTTTGCTGGGTTAGCTTGTCGGAGGGTAATCATAACCACACTTTTTGATGCAACAAAATTTTTTACTACATCTTTGTCAAAGTGCTTACCATACTATTCTACAACAAAGAGTTTATTTACAAGTCTGCATTAAAACTGTAAGCTATTACAGTTTTATAAATGATGTAATCAGATTAGAATTTTAAAGGGCACCTATGATGAAAGTCAACTTTTGTAAACTGTGTGTAGGTATGTGTCCACTGTCATATTGGAGTGATAGAAACACAAGTCTCTCTTTTTTTTTTTAAATTTCCTGACGTTAAAATGGGACCCAAATCCCAGTGATTTTGTAGCCCACCGCAACGTGACGTAGGAGTCTATTTTCCCCGCCCACCGAATTGATTGACAGCCGTCGGTAAACGTGCACATATGTGACATTTGTGCATACATGCCAACACTCGTTTTTTTCGGGAGTATCTCCACCTCTGCCTCACACCACACCCCATGGTTTTACCTTAAATCTTGTAAAGGGGGTAAAACTAAAAAAAACGATTAGGAATCTGTTTTAAATGAAAAACAGTAGCCTATAGGCAAATAACAAACTGACCAGCTCATTTCCTCAGTCAATTGGTCTTAAAGCCTTCTTCTATTGGTTATTTTCACAACGTATGATGGCATAATGTCAAAAATGGGACAAATGAGCTCATTCCAAACTGTCAGTTGTGGTGGTGGTGGTGGGATCGTTCCAGGGGTGGATTTGACTAACAAGCAAGATAAGTGGCTGCTTAGGGCCCCAGGAAATCTGAGGGCCCCCAAATAAATACCTAGAAATGTAAATTACACCTATAAATTATACATAACATCGTTTTCTATCATATTTTGTATGATGAGGGTCTAAATGAAAGTTTGATGTTTATTACATCTGCGCAAAAGAATCCCCCACCCTAAATTATGGAGAAGTCCAGCAGTCTAATTAAGATTTAGTTTTAAAAACAAAATATTTTATGTATAATTATTAGTTCATTTTAAGAAAACAAACCATTACAAGATGTTTTATATGTTGTTTTTATTTTTGCATTGAGACAAATAGTAGAAAATGAGTCATTGGGTGATATAAGAAAAAAAAAAACAGCAAAGTAAATCAATTAAAAATACTTTTAGAGCTTTTTGGCCCTATGGCTGGAATTGCTTAGGACCTGGCTTCTACGGGTAGCGACAGTGACAGCATGGTGTCAGAAAGTAAGGTTAGAAAGCATTTACAGCCATTGGTAGGCGTTGTATAATGGCAGTAACAGGGAACGATCAAGAAGATTACGGATTTCCAGTGTTCGCTTAAAGGCAGCATGACTCACTTGAATCCACGAAGCTTTCTTTTCCTCTGTCCAGAAAGGTCCTGACCGGTCAATGACTCATGTACAGCTCATCTGATGTGACGTTTCTATCGGCAGGAGTGAAAGTGCAGATGACGAAACTCGTGAAATATTTAATTCAGTCACATGATGGAAATCCACAGGAAGTTGGGAAATGACCCATTTATTTCCATCTCTGCACCTGCTGGTATAATCCACGGGAGTCTGAAATATGAAGAGTCAGATGTATGACACAATGTTATCGTTTCATTAAGTAGACACATGCATAATATGATTAAATTTCAAACTGAAGTATGTTGACTGGTGGTACAGAAGATTTTCCAGATTGTACACGTCTGGGCTGCTCTGTGTTTGTTTGCAGTGCCATCTGCTGGATAGTCGTCTTCCTGAAGGATTTTGAATTGTAGTATTTTAGAAAAGGTAACATTGGTGGTCTACAGCAGTGGTTCTCAAAGTGGGGGTCTAGACCCCATGGGGGGTCGCGGGACAATGTGGGGGGTCGCTTGTTGGTTTAAAAAAATCTATTAGAATTACCATATTTTATCCATAACCTACAGAAGATAAAAATATTCATGTTTATTTCTATAACACTTTTACAATGTACACTCAGAAATAAAAGTATGCGAGCTGTCACTGGGGTGAATCTTTTCAAAAGGTACACATTTGTACTTGAAGGGTCCATATTGGTACCTACAAATTTTAAGCGGAACACTTTTGTACTTTTTAGGTACTAATATGTATTCTTGAGGTATTAATTTTGACCTTTTAGGTACAAATTTGTACCTTTTGAAAAGGTACCACCCCAGTGACAGCTCGCATACTTTTATTTCTGAGAGTGTACGTTGTGTCAAAGCAGCTTAACTAGTTAATTGTAAAACTTCTAGTAAATTGAAAGTGTGTCAGTCCAGCATAGTGTCAGCATAGTCAGTGAGTCTAGCATAGTGTCAGTTGCAACAGACTGATTTTACAGCACCACGGTAAACTTTGACACCTTTACAGTACTCATGTACATTTAAAAAAAACAAAAGTTTTTTTAAAGATTTTAAAAAGTCATAGACAAAATAATAATATTGTTTGACTGAATGCTTGCATATAGGCCAATTGTTGTGTGTGCAGCATTGTTTGCAATACTTGTATGTTTATAACCACCTCCGAGGATATAGTGGGGGTCGCGAGTCACTGGAATTGTTATTTTGGGGGTCACAGGATCAAACGTTTGGGAACCCCTGGTCTACAGCAGTTTGTTTGTTTGCGCCGATGTAAAATATATGCTGAATAAGTTGTCGGTTCATTTCGCTGTGGTGACCCCTGATGAATAAAGGAACTAAGCTGAAGAAAATAAATGTTTCATGCGCAAAAATACATTATTTTATTGTCATATATAATGCCGATTATGGTAGACAACATAAATTAAAGGAAGTCTGAAACCAACATGTTACAAATAAAGAATAAATGTTTTATCAGGCTATACCTTTTGTATTGTAAAAAGCTTGGTGAAGGAAAAATCATGGTTTGGGGTTACATTCAGTATGGGTGTGTGTGAGAGATCTTGAGAGACCATGATTTTAAATTCTATACTGTACATTATTTCTGTTAAGTGACAGGACTTTTGTCTAAGCAAAGTCAGACCTTACTGTCCTAATTAAACCATTAATAATCAAGCCATGATCATGTTTTATTTTGGTAAAATAAGTGTAATCTAGAGGCCTTTGCCTTTCATAAAAGCCACTTCTGGTACCAAATGATCAACAAGAAGTCAATTATTATTTGTTGTCAGGTGCACCTATAGAAAAAGTTGATTTGCTTTCTTTATCCAAAGTTCAACTTAAATAGTAATTTAGAGCTTTGTTTGTTTAGAATTTTTATGTTTTTATTGTGATTAAAAGGGCTTGTCGACTAAAGCTTGAATTTTTAAAAACTTTTCAGAGGTTAAACATTGCTATTGTGTTGTCAAAAAATGAATAAAACGATTTGTTATTTTATGACCAATATATGCTCAGCAGGTGGCTGTTATTCCCCCACTAACTTCCATTATAACCACATTTGATGGTGCACAAATCCACATCTTTGTTTTTATTTACTCCATGTAGTTCTGAGAGCTGAGATGCATATTTTGATTTTCTCAGACACATCAAGGTAAGTGCGTAAAGGTCACTCACACACACACACACACTTTAATTTGCTGTTAGACTCCATATAAAATCCAGAAACTAAACATTTTTGCTCCTTTTTTGGCTTATTTAAGAGGTTAATGGTGCCAGCTGATGATCAACTGTTAAAATTAGAAATTCTACCTCTTCCCAGTAATCAAAAATGCATGATTATATGGTGTCACAGTTTTGTAATTTAAAAAAAATGTGGTTATAATGGAAGTCAATGGGGCAAAAACAGCCACCAACAGTAAATTAGGGAGAAATAAATGAAATGTAATCAAAAACAATGCATCAAAGCCAATGTTGTTTCACGTCCAAGACTGTGATAAAATGTCTTTAAAAATCCAGTCCACAATTACTTTTTATTTTAAAATATGTCATTTTCTGTGTTTTTTTTTTACCTAATCAGTGACATCATTTATGAATTTGGCATCTAAAGAGTTAAAATCCTCTAATTTTCTAAGCAATTTAGTAGTTTTGATCAGTACTGAGGTTGATTAACAGATTTATGCAGAAAATTTAGGAAAAAAATTATCTGATGCATTTTACATAAGTTTATTTCAGTGAATGTTTTCATTCCGAATATAGCGAAATGGTAGTAAATTTGCCCAGAGTGTATCCTTGAGGTTTTTAAAATTAAATCAAAGCACTTTCTCAAAATAAGATTAGTCACCAAAAATCATTCTGCTAGCTCAAACACAGAAAAAAGGCCACATTAAGACTCAAAATCACCCCAGTGGATGAAAACATCCCCAACAGCAGGGTTATTCTAGACTGAAATAAAAATGTAGACAGGTTGCAGACAAACACACAAACAATGAGTTAAAGTTTAACCTCTTTTAGCCTGGCATCAGCATACTTATATCAAAGACTATAGTATATACCTTAAAAAGACTACTATATGGGAAAATGTAGTAAAAAAAACTCAGTAAAATGTTAATTTTTATCCAAAGTTCAACTAAAACAGTACTTCAGCCCTTTGTTTATTCAGAATAACAAACATGAGCGGCTCCCTTGACTTTAAATGGGAGTCTTCCCCATAGTGGGCGTGGCTGCTCCAACGGACTGCTCTCTGATTGGTTTAGTTCATGTTCAGTGACGTGTCTGCGACCGTTGGCTGCAGCGTAGTGAGCAAGCGCTAAATTCAAAATTTTCAAACAGCTGAAGACGGAGCTCGTGGCGAGTGTGTATGTGTGTGTGAAAGAGCGGAGAGGATTTTACTCCCTCCACAGAAAAATAAAGAAAAAAACAAAGAGGATTGTACTTTAATTTTAGCTTGTGGTGTACACTAGGATGGATCCATTCACCGAGGTGAGTGCTTTTTGTGAAAGATTATTTCATCGTTAGATTGTTAGCGAGTGTGTTGATATAAACTAGCACCAGTGCCATTGCTTAACGTATATGTGTACTTAACGCGACATTGCTAACGTTATTTAGCGTTTTATTTTGTCAACATTCTGTCGTTATGTATTAGCATATTGTTTGGCTAGTCATTAGTCGATAATGTATTGTTTTGTTATTTAAAGCTCACGCCACTCTAACGTTACTTGCTAACAACTGCATTACAAAGTAAACAATCTTCAACATTTCAGTCAACCATTTTGTTTTGTGTAACATTTGTGTAAAATGATCATTTTCTATTTTGTGTTGTTATTTGTATCCACACAGCTTGTTAACTGACTATACATTTAAGAAATACCCATTGTTTTCTAAACGTTTTCCTGTAAACCATTATAAAACATGCGAGTAATCACAACACGAGTAATGCATTCATTTATTATCTACATTTAAATATAGCGCATATTTGATTAAGGGAGAAAATAATGCTGTCAGGGCTGTGGCCATAACCAGTGGCTGGTTGAATACAGGAAGCTGGGTTTGAGTCTAGCCAATGGGATTCATCTGCTGGGCTCACATGATAAAATTCCATGGACATGAAATCCTTAGTAACTGAATTTTCCAGTCATTCCCTGGGAGACAGCCAAACCCACAGCCACATTCGAGGAATGTGTTTGGTCTTGCTCAGGCTGTTAATCACGAGTGTGACACATTCTGCTAGAATGAGCTGCTGGTCTGTTCACACTCAGATGATGAGCAGAGCAGATAGATGGGGCTTTTGCATGAAGAACTGAAACTTTAGGAGTGTTTGCCTTTTTTGTTTTGCAGCTCATGCAGAACATTGACATTAAGTTAACTGTACATAATGTATGCTTTTGCGTTTAGTAGATTTACTATGTTTATAGTAAAAAAAAAAAGTACTGTCTTATAGGCCACAATAATGAAAAAAGAATTGTAATGCTAATTTCTCATTTTGCTCATGCAGAAACTGTTAGAGCGCACACGTGCTCGTAGAGAAAATCTGCAGAAGAAGATGGCGGAGAGACCAACGGCAGCCAGTCGTCCAATGGCTAAAAGAACAAGAGAGCCACTTACAGATACAAACAGTGTCTTAAGTGAGCCGACCATTGAAAAAGGTTTTTATTTATTTTTGCATTTCAGTATTGACTAGAGATGCACTGATTTTTCCTTACTTGCACTTTGAGAGTCAAAAAGTAATAACACAGGCAAGACAAAATTAATACCCATGACTTCTGACAGTAAATTGAGCTCTTACAGAGCAAATCAGTCAGTTTGTGCAATAACATTATTTAAAACATCATTACCTTTGGTAGATAGCTATAATATGCATAAAAAGAATATCAGCCGACATATCATAATGAGTGTTTTTTTACTCCTATTTTCGGCATTAACCCCCCAAAAAACACATCGGTCAGGCTCTAATTAGTTAGTTCACTCAATTTAAATTCTGCCATTATTTACACATCATCCACTTATTCCTAACCTGTTTGATTTTCTTTGTTTCTTTGGAATGCAAAACAGACCCTGTCATTGACTCCATAGTATTTAAATATATATGTTTCTAATGTGGATGTCAATGGCTGCTTTTTATAAAACATTATTCAGAATATCTTGTTTGAGTTTAACAGAAGAAGGACATTCAATAAAAGTTTAGAACAACTTGCTTGTGTGAAATAAATGTACGTTTTTCAAAATTTCAAAGGAAATTTTCAGGAATTTAATTTTGTTTGAACCATCCCTTAGAAATAAAAACTCTATTAGTGCATTAGTAATACTCAGCAGATTAATATCAGATGTTTCGTTACTTGTGGTCTAATGATACATTTTCTTTTCTTTTTTTAATCAATGATCAAATCATAAAGCTTTTTCATATCCAGCCCTTACTAGGAGTAAAATGAAACTCTTAACTCAAGCCATGAAGAGATTATTTATGCAAGATGAAGTTGGACACACTAAACTCACCCGTGGACGTCTATTCAAAGGAGAAGTTGCTCCAAAATGTCAATATTGCAATACAATCCTAACTGTCAAAGATATTCTTTTGCAATGCCCAGTTTTTAATGTTGTCAGACAAGGATTTTTATCTAGAGAAAATGTAATTCTTTAAATGTAAATACTGAAAAAATGGTAGGATTTTAATTTGAAGTAAATCTTAAAAAGCTGTTTATCGATTTTTATCTTATTTTATGTATTATTTATTTTTGTTTTATGTCTCTTTTTATTGTTATAAAACCTTTTATTAAAATAATGTTATTTATATATTTTTTTTTAATTTGATCTGTTTTTGCTATAGCATAGCCAGAGAAACTGATGTAGCAAATTTGTTTATCTTTATATATAATTTTTTATATGTATTTATTTATATGTATTTTTAAAAATATATATATATATTTTTTATTACAGTGCTTCCCTCCTCCAAGCCATCCCCCTTCAAACGCCGCTGTTCAGATGAAAATGCTCTTCTTGCTGGAGAAGAAAACAAGCAGCCGGTGGCCTCACAAATGACAGACCCCATGACTGACCAGAAGCCACCCCTGGCACCAACCACTGTTAGACTGATACCTGTGGAACAAAGGTCTGCTCCAGACATGCCGCCCACTCTGCCTCCTCCAGACACTGAAAAGATGGTGGTGTGTCCTCCACAGTCTCCAGCCAAACGTGCTGATAATGTAATGAGACACAATAATCTAGATGGAGCTAGAGAAACGCAGAAAGATGCACCAACCACAGTACCCTCCAGCATGAGATCTCGTCTACAGAGACTGGCTGATCAGAGGCAGAACTGGGACTCTAATGGTAGGAAACTGGACACCCGGATACATAGAAATTGCTTACAGATTTCTTAACAATGAGGGAAAAGGGATAGTCCAATGTTTTTGGGTTAAGTGCATAATTGTTTTAACTGGCATTAAATAATATTTGGCTGATAAATATTAGCATGGCAGATTTTTTGACGTTTATTTTAGCTGTTTTCATAATGAATACAAACAAGCATGATTACATACTGTAAGATAAAATGGATTAAAACAAATGCACACTATTTGAAAGTTAATTTATTTTTAACAATTCAATACTTTAGTTTATTTAGTTACTAAGTATTTTCCAAATAATATTAGAGACAATTTTAATATTAAAATTTGACAGTTATTATTTGGGCTTTTAAACAATCTATAAAGGTGCCTTTTACATTTTACATTGGCTCCTTCACATAAAAACAGTCCTTTTTTGAGGTAGCATTGCATCTAAAAGATAGAAGACAAAATTTTGTCATGTGTAATAATGCCTTTCAGGGTTACCAATAAGTGTGTAATGATCTATACAACTGTTTTCAGGGGCCACAGAAGCTGTCCCAGAGAGTGTAGTTGTATCTCCTTTGAAGTCTCATTGCTTGGATCTCCCTCCTGCCACTCCAACGAATTCTGAGGTTTCTGTTGGAAGAAAGGGTAGACTTGCTAATCTTGCTGCCACAATTGGCTCCTGGGAAGATGACCTTGGACACCCGCCCACTCGCCGGGACAATGCACAAGCACAGCCTGGCACGGCCTATGTGCGCCCACCAGTCAGTACAGTAACAAGTAACAGTGAGCAAATTCAGTCTGCCCGGCCAACATCACACAAGCCTGTTAACAGAGGCCAGCAGGTGGGTCACTGCATCTACACGTTCTGTTCTATACAAGCTTGTATCGTGGGTTGAGAATCTCTTTTGATGTCAAGGCTCTGCATTATGGTGAATTTTAATTTATTCATTTTCTTGTCATATATGTCTAAAACTTATAGGATTTGTTTCTTTTTTTAAGCCTGCAGTTTATTCTCCAGTCAAATCAACTAGAGTGGTTCCTTCTAGTCCTCAGAAGACAGAGTTTCCTCAGGCCAGACTGGCTCAAGCAGTTCCTTCTCCTGTTTCCAGCCCACTGAAGATTCCCCCTTCCACCCAGCCCTCCAGTCCACTCAAATCTGTCACAGCATCTCCCTCTACTCCCCACAGAGGTTACATCTCTCAGAGCCCACTGAAGAACCGTGGCCAACCGGACACGTTGAATTTTGAAGCAGCACTTAATTCCAGTCCTGCGAAACCGGTTTTGGCACCTAAACCATCTGCTACTGATGATGCTGTGAGTCGTGAGAGGTTTACCAAAGACACGACAGCCTCACAGCACAGAGGCCCAGCTGCAACGCCTGGTCAGTGGAGTTTGTCATCTACTCATTGTTTGCACCCTAAAGTGTTCCATAGTTAACTTTATATTTGCTTATTTTGACTTTTAGGAGGGGTCAAGTCATTTTTGGAGCGTTTTGGAGAAAAGTGTCAGGAGCGCAACCAGAACACTCCCTCCATGTTAGGAGGTCCAGGCCACACATCTGCAGCTTCTACTCCTGCTACCCCCAAATCCAAACTGCTCCAGGAGAGGCTCGGAGGGGCTCAGGCCACTTCCACCACAGCCGCCCTTACTCAGAAGCAAAAAATGGCATGTGTTTGTAATTATTTTAAGTTTAAAATTGCACATGAAATGGGATCATTTATTTATTTAACTTCTTATTAACAGGAGCGAGAAGCAGAACTGGCACAAATCCGTAATAGGTTTCAGAAAGGCAACATGTTGAGAACCAAAGAGGACATCAGTGAGGTCAAGGATGACCCTGAAAATAAGGTTGGCTATCATGTTTGCTGTGACTTATTGGACATGGGATGGGTTACAGATGAGTCCAAACTGTTGCATAGCATTTCAAACAAATGTTTTGGCACTTGCTTGGATTAAGTTAGATGTTTGTTTTTTTCCCACTATTCATGGAATTTTAAGGAATTTATTCTTCTGCGTCAAGCGCATGCATATGCTCCGGTGCAGCCTTCGTACGGTCACATAGCCCTCGCCGTGGCTGACGCCACATTTGTTGCAAATTTAAAATGTATATGTATTTTGTGTCTAATTTTGTCCACAAATATTGGATTATAGTGGCAGGAACATTTGAATTTGAGCGGTTTTGCAACTGTTAGGATAAGAAACCATGGCCTCGTGGCAAAATTACATTGACCACCGAATGCTCATTTAGAATTGTGGTGTAAAAAGTTAACCATTTTGATGCTACCATTGTCCACTATTTCATGAATATTATGTAAGTACACCTTGGCTTCTTTTTATTTTTTTTTACCTACTTTATAAGAAATGTAGATAAAATTAGTTGTTTTCTGACCAAGGGAATACTCTTATCTTTTTAAAATTTGTTTATTAATTTGTTTCTATCACTGATTTGTCCATGTTTTGCAGTGGAAATATCCATCAGGGTATCCGTGGGGTCTTAAATCTCAAAAAATACATTTTAGGCCTAAAAAAAAGTCTTAAATCTACTGACATGTTGTGTTGTAGGTCTTAATGTTTTTTTCAACAGGTCTTAATTTTCCTTTATGTATAGCTACCCAATCTGGCCAACACCCCTACAATCACCAACAACCCACCTCAATAAACTTTTTTTATTTAGAAGTTGCATTTTTAACTTTATTTACCATAATGGTTTAATTACTTTCCTTACAGTAACATTTGTTTAAAATTTCTCTGTGTATTTACTGCTAAGGATATTGACCTGACCTATATTTTTTTATTATTTAATTATTATTATCATTTTTATTGTGTTATTAAATGTATCCTTTTTTTGATAGGGCAAATGAAAACTTTTCCAACTGGGATATTTGAAAAAAAAAACTTTGAGCATTTAGCTCTGTAGAGGTCTAAAATTTATTATATAATGGTCTTAAAAATGTCTTTGGAAGTCTGAAATTTAACGTGATGTAACCTGCAGAAACCCTGATCCATATAACTGACACTGCATAAAACAAAACTTCAAAAAGTTGAAGAACAGGGTATTGTTGGCCAGTATACTGCAGCTGTCATTTGAATGATTCATTTTTCAGTAACCATTGTGATTATGTATGTTATAAACCCAGGACTTAACCCGGGGATGAGAAGTCAGAGACTCTAATGTTGTTTCTTATCTTTAGGAAACTGAACTCTCTCTACAGAGCCAGACTTCCTTACCACTGCATGATAATGAGCCTTCTGTACCAGCATCTGAAGTGTTCAACAGCCCCTCAAAATCTATCAGAAAAGGTATTTCATTATATAAATCTATAACAATGTGTTAAAAATGTTTCATATAATTTAGTGCAGTGGTCTTCTCAATGGTCATTCCACATCATTGTGTTTTTTTCTTCAATTATTCTTAAAGGCATTTGCTTTTTGCTACATTTCAGCTTGTTTTGTTCACAGTTACACTATAGTAACAGTGTCTGTTCTCTTATAGACATGAGCGGTGCTCCTTCAAGTCCAGCAAAGAAAATTGAATTAAAAGTAGAGATGCCTACAGGGAAAGAGCCGGAGGATGTGCAAGGTATGCCCATAAAACAGAATGATTGTAGTTTGTTGTGCATTTTATTCATACAATTTTATTGGCTCTTGCTCCTTGATCACCATTTTAAACCTTTTTTTTAACTGTATTATTTCCAAAGTCCCTTTAAACCAAGCCATTTCACTCTGTGGCCATCTTTGTGATGGTATTCAACATATTAAAGATGTTCATATCTGTATTTATGAACCAGTCAGGGAAAACTAAACCATTTAAACCTAATGTATGAAAAATATAAATCCCTCATGCTGATTTCATGTTTGATCATGAACGTTCTTGTTGTCTTCATTACAGAAGTTGATGTAGTGCGTGAGATTGAGATGAACGTGGATGCCTCTGTTAACTCGGAGGTGATAAATGAACTGTTTGATGGAGTCCTAGAGGAAAGTGATGCAGATGAAGATCCTCTGAATATCTCCTCCATGTCTCTGCTTGCCCCGCTTGCAGAGACTGTAGCAGCTGTGATCAAGAGCCCAGAAAGAAAGCCTATGGTGAGCCCTGAGAATATTTGAGAAATTATAATTGCACTAAATAATGTGAAAATTGGGGAGACATTTGTCAGTTTATCTTTGCTTCAGACATCAACCCCTGCCAACTCATTCATGGTGAAGAGTTCCACCCCTGAGAATCCATCCAGGCCCAGTAAGTTCCAGAGGACACGCATGTTACGAGCTGAATCATCTGACAGCATTGATGTTCTAGAAGAGCAACAAAACCAGAAACTTCTCTATAGGTGCGTATCTGCTGCTTTTCCATGTTCAAGCAGTATTCAAACATATTTGTCCTCTTGATTGATTTGTTTGACCAGCAGTTTAATCTGTGGTTTTGTTTGATTTCAGCATTGATGCCTACAGATCCACCAGGGTTAAGACCGAGCCAGAGAGACCTCATGTTAAGCAGGTGATTGTCAGGAAAGAGGATGTGTCTCAGAAAATGGAGATGAATGGGAGCGCCAATCACATCAACATCAAGCAGAAGATGAAGGTCTGTTTTAGAGCAATCTGTGTTGCAAATGGTCACATTTAGATTTCTATTTATGAAATGTATTTATTTAAAGTAACTTGCAGAAGAGTCACAGCCAACAATATTTGTCAAATGAAATCTCAGATAAAAAAAAAAACTGGGTGTCCGCAGGGTCTTTAATGTCTTAAATTTCAAAAACAAAATTTTAGGTCTTAAATTTATAAATTCACTGAAATATTGTGCTGTGTGTCTTAAATCATTTTAAACAGGTCTTAGTTTTTCTCTGTCCAAGTAAAGCCGACATCCATCCAATCACCAACAATCCATCTTAATAAAATAATTTTTAGATATAAATTTAAGTTTATTTTAAAGTTTTTTTTATTGCAAAGCGATACAATTTAACAGCAGTTAGACATTTTACAGCAGTTTCTTCAAATTCCCAGGGAAAAGAAAACAATTACACAGTCCCTCGTGATAATAACAGAGCAATATATTCCTTTGTTATCTTACATCCATACAAAAACTATTTACAGAAGGGGGAGTAGACCTATTATTTCTAAATGGGGATGAAACTCAAAGTTTTATAACAGAAATGCATTAAGTTCAAGAGAAGTTATACTCGATCAATTTGCACCAAAAGCCAATTTTTGATATAACATTAAAGTATGTCGCTAAGAAATAATTGCCAAAAAAAAATATCAAATCAAATGCAAGCAAAAAAATCAAATCAGATACAAGCAAAAAAAATCCAAAATTTTATTCAGAATGATTTTAAAAGGGTTTTAAAAAGTCTTAAATTTAACTTTAAGCCTGGGAAACCCTGAATAAACAAGCTATAGTGGAGATGAAAAAAAAGGGATTCATTCTATGTATGGGAAGTATGATATTTGATATGTGTGCTTGCCCTTAGGTAGGTTATTGGCTTGTCACACAAACCTGGAAAAGTCATGATATTCTGACATGGCATTTTTCAGGCCTGGAAAAGTCATGGAAATAAGTTTAGCATGTGCTCTCACATTATTAGTCCTGTGTAAGAATTGTCTGAACACATTTTACATGTATATAAAAGTACATGTAAACTAAATAGATTGTTACGTGTTTTATGATATGCTGTAATAAATTTGAACGTACATTGTTTTTCTTATTATTTACCACATGTACGTAGACATTACATGAAACATTAGGTCATGAATATTTACTTAAGTCTTGGAAAAGTTAGGGACTTTTTGTACTAAAAATATGTATGAACCCAAATCTTTGAATTAAAGTGAATTTATGATGCCATACTGTGTTCTCAGATGTTGACCAATGAGATGAACTTGCAGCAGACCGTGATCCATCAGGCAAGTCAGGCTCTTAACTGCTGTACTGATGAAGAACATGGAAAGGGATCTCAGGTGGAGGCTGAGGCTGAAAGACTGCTGATTATTGCCAGTGAGTGATGCTGAACTTTTTGCATTGCACGGTTACTTAGCATAGGATAATTATTTGTTTGCTTTCAGCTGAGAGGAGGGCTGCTCTCAAGGCAGAGTTGGACCGAATAAAAGCAGAAGGACCAACAGCACAAAAGAAGAGCGCAAGCGGTGTCCTGGTGGATATGGGTTTACCTGCTTCTAAAGGCTCCATCTCACTACTGGAGCTGAGACTCCCTCTGAAGGCTGACTTTATCTGCTCTTCTGCCAACAAGCCTGGTAAGAACATTTTATTTATTTATATTTAGTCATATTAATATTTAACCATCTTTGAGCAAACAGACACTTGTGTTTTCTTTTTTGATGCAAGAATGTGGAAATCACTACTACTTTGTGATGATTCGTGCGGGAGCTGAAAACACTGTGGCGACTCCTCTATCAAGCACACGTACAGGTCTGAGTGGTGATGCTTTGACCTTCACCACCACATTCACTTTGTAAGTGTCATTTACTAACAAACCACTCTTGATAGCTAAATCTCCAATCACCTCAGTGCAGTGTTTTTCATGTTAATTTATTCATCAATGTGCAGGTCTGATGTGTCTAATGACTTTGAGATCGATATTGAAGTCTACTGTTTGGTAAGTACTTTGTTTTATTTTATTTTATTTTTTTCATTTTATTTATTTTTTTACTAAATGAGTGTTCTTAATTCAAATTGCATCTTTATTTAAAAGATTTAACAAGTGTTATGTTTTTTTTTTTCTTCTTCTTTAGGTTCAGAAACGGGAGCCAAACCCTGACAAGAGGAAAAAGGCCAGCAAGTCAAAGGTAGACTTTTAGTGTAGTACATACTGAATTGCAAGATCCCATATACATGGAAGTGTAGTGTGTAACACTTTAACAGCCAGTTTTAAGGAACAGCTACAATAAAGAGCATCAAACAGCATGTCCAGATTCTTTTGAGGCATTTCAATTCGGTGAAAGCATGCTTTTTGGTTTCCAAGTCATCATCTTCTGGTCTGCAGGCAGTTTGTTAAATTTTTAGGTGTTTTTAGTGAGTCGTTAGTCTAAAGGTGCTCATAGAAGGCTATTTCTTATTCATTTGTTAACTAAAAATGTATTTTTTTTTTTCTTTCAGCTGTACATTATTAGGCATGTTTGTGATATTTTAAAAGATGTTATAATTGTTTTCCTCTATTTTACACTGAAATAAAATTCTCTCCTCAGGCAATCACACCAAAAAGGTTCCTCGCTATCTCTGTAAGTAGCCTGTTTGCTTATCCCTCAACAACATACACTACCATTCAAGTTTGGAATCTGAAGTAAATAAATAAGCATACGCACCAGAGGAACATTTTCAGAGTTTCTATAAAAGTACTCTCTATTTTTGGTGCCTTCACACCGCAGGAAATAGGAATGGTTTCAATTACATTACCTTTTTGGGGGATTAGTTGACTTCTATTTCATCAAAAGTCTAACCCAGCACAACAAAAAGACAGTGACTAAACACTGACAGTTTACATTTTCTACACAAACTAGCTCCACTTCAGAGGTCCTACTGCTGGTGTGATTGCAACCAGAAAAAATATAGTTCCCAGAGTGCTAAGCAACACTCTCTGACCTCAAACCTTTGCTATAGGCATGCATAAAACAAAGCTTCTAGTCATTATTTCAGATAATTATAATAATCATACACACAACTGTCCTTGTCTTCAGAAAATGAGGTTCAAAAGAAATAATAATCAAAGCATTGAATAACAATTGGAAAAAGCTGTGGACTGTTGTTAAACATTCTTATATTTAAGGCTACCAAATCCTTCCTCCTTTTTATAATGCAAGCCTCATCAATAAACAATGCAACTGAATCTTTAATCGTTCTAATCTTCTAACACATTTTGACCTTTCCATTTAACTATTACAGAAGAGTAACCTCCAAACACCTGGTGAGTATTAGTTAAGTTTAATTTAACATTTCAATTTAGTCTTTCTCAAACTTTTTCCAATTACAAAATCTATTTGGTCTCTTTTCAGTTATGGCCAGCCCTGGCGGTCCAAATGCAGTGCGCACCAGTAGCTTTGTACTTGTTGGATCGCACAAGCTAACTCTAGCTTCTATTGGGAAAAATAAGTTCCCTTTGGAGAAGGTATTTTCCTCTCTGTGTGTCTCTCTTTATGCCACCCTAACTTTTTCACAAGGGAAACCTTACTAACACTCCACCTGGTGAAACACTGCATGTAAACCTTGCTGATGTCTAAGAGGGGGAAGCACAGCACTAATGTTCACACCAGTTTTAACACTACTCATTTTTTTTCTTGCACAACGCTGCGTTTTGCATTTGCCAAACTCTATCACATGTAGTGATTTCTCTCTTTTAGATCAAATATGAAAGGATTGAAAGAGAGCTGCTCAGTGACATGTTTCACAATAAGGTTGCTATATTTGCTCTGTGTTTAGTAACACGGGTTGTTTGTCTGAGTGTATGGGTGGTGTGTGTTTCTGCGTTACTAACTTTTAAGGTGCTTCTTCACAAATATTGTGTGCACGACAATTCCTATGCATTTGGGTGTATGTTAGCTTTACTCATTCACTCCCTCAGGCAAATTTCTCTCGCTATAAATGTTGCTTCTTTTGGATGCACTTGTATGCTCCAGTTCTTACTGTCCTTTATTGCTACAGGTGCCTTTCCTTTGTCCTTTGGAGGGGCATATATATCTGAAAATGCAGTGTGAGGTTGGCTCACGGATAGAGGAAAGAGGCTTCTTGGTGAGTCTTTATTCTGATCGTCTACAGAATAAAACACTACTTTTTCCTCTAAATATACTTCCTCTTTCATACAAAGATGGCTTTGTGTGATGCTAGTTGGTTTGTCATAATTTGCAGACTATGTTTGAAGATGTCAGTGGTTTTGGGGCCTGGCACAGGAGGTGGTGCGTCCTATCAGGATACTGCATCTCTTATTGGACCTACCCTGATGATGAAAAACGGAAGGTATTGTTATAAGTTTTTTAAGGATTGCTGATCCTTTAATACAACAGCATTTTTAGATTCATATGGTTTTATTTGACTCATCAAATAAAAGAAAATGCTGTCCAAAAATGTACACCAAAATTCTTCATTGCATGCAACAAAATTACGCTCACAGTACATTAAACCAGTGTATAACTGGTCACCGCCATAAATTAATGCAAGAAACAAACAAACATCAGCATTTGTACGCCGTGTCGGAAATACACTTGCAGCTTTCAAAGCTTTATGAAATTGATCAGCATATCAAGGTGTAAATACCCTGAAATACTTTAAACAAAGTAGAAGAACGAAGTGAAATGACATAATTTTGAACCAATCTAGCCATCATTTTGCCAGTTTAAAATAGCTAATCAAAGCAAACGTTTTGTGGAGTTTGGTTTGGTTCCTAAACACCTTTAAACAACCATTGGTTCATTGGTTTACGCAATCTGTAGCATGATCTTGAACTTCACCTTTGATGTGGTTAATATTTCATGTCCATGGATGTCAGACAGGCTAACAACATCCAAGACTACAACATCAGGTTAGCAACGTGAAAAAACTGGAGGCTCGAGTAACAGAGCACATTTTAAAGACTCAAAGGTAGGGGTGGGACGAGGTGCTTGCCAAAAGAGACGAGAGAAGAGATTGGGTTCACAAGACGAGATTTTTACACTAATTTTAAGAAAACGTGTCTTTCATTCTATTTTAAGTCAATTAAGGCCCTTAAGGTATTAAAAAGTCTTAATCGCGCTTTTACGAGTTTGTTCAAAGTGTTTGACTCCAAAAAAGAATAAATATATATTTATTTTCCTCCTAATAATCACAATGGCCTGCTCGATCCACATGATTGGTTTGGGCCGGGGCGCATCCGGCCAAGCTCCTCCATCAGGGTGATGTCACGTAATTTGCAACAAACTCTGGAAGGTGATGTAATGCTCTCCACATGTAACCACAGAGCAAAACAGACGACAAAATGGAAATGTAGGTTTGTGTACTCCTGGTAGGAAATGGATTAGTTTAAACAGTGGCTGAAGCCTGTCGCTGAAAACAACCATGTAATTCATTCTTTCAAGCTTTGTTTCTTCAGAGCTCATCTGAGTTATTTTGCATGGTTGTGCTCTATTGATTTATTTAACTACAACTGTTTGTTAACTATTTAAGTTAAAGGTTTGATACTGATTAGAACAGGAAGTGGCGATGAGGTCTTAATTTTCGGAGGTCTTTAAAAAGTCTTAAATGTATTGAAATTACCTTTAGGATTCCTGCATATACCCTGAAACAGCAAGATTTTATTCATGCCCCCATGACCCACTCTAAGCTACTGGATGCGATCATG
This sequence comes from Danio aesculapii, assembly GCF_903798145.1. NCBI lineage: Eukaryota > Metazoa > Chordata > Actinopteri > Cypriniformes > Danionidae > Danio > Danio aesculapii. The sequence goes on along the minus strand of NC_079453.1, from coordinate 36,892,743 downwards.
CAAATATAAAGTAAGGACTGATAGGAGAGGGTTGTTTTAATGTAATTTGATTACGCACTGGAAAAAAATGAGCTTTTCCTGGACAGCATACATAAATATTTTGTGAGTGTCCACACACCAGCAGAGCCATTTGATGTCTGTATATGGCAACTAGAAAACAATGTTAAGATGTGGGACGTTTCTCGTCTGTTGTGCGACAGGCTAGAGAATGCTGTTTGTCAGATGTTTACAAAACTGTTCTCTGTCTCAGCTGCTATCTTTGTTGTTTAGGGGTATACGTAAACAACCTGACACATTTACAACCCCATCTACTACAGCATGGGCATGTTAAAAGTATATCCTCAGTCAACCATTTCGAACTTCTTTTTGCTCTTAAACAAAGGATGAAAACGTTTATTTGAAGTATATTGAGGCCTTAAAGATGAGAATGAACCACCTCGTTTGTCAAAGACTCATGGTATAGGGGTGACATTTTAAGCAGTCTTTTACTTACTGTATTCAATCTCTCAGTCTGAGATGCGTCATGGGAAACCAAAGCATGCTGCTGTGAATAATTAAGCAGAGGAACCAGTCTCATGAATAATTGAGGCCGACATCTCATTGATTACTGCTGTCAATATCCTGGTTACAACCGATGACATCAACACCAGATTAAAGCCAGATTACGAAAATGCTCAAAATAAGCCTGTTCTCATTTCATTTTCCTTCGGGTTAGTCTCTGTTTCAGAAGTCACCACAGCAGAATGAACTGACAACTATTCCAGGATTTTTTTTTTTCCAGCGGATGCCTTCCAGCTGCAACCTAGTACTGGGAAACATCCATACACACTCATCCACACACACACTACGGCCAAATTAGTTTGTTCAATTCACCTATAGTGCATGTTTTTGCACTGTGGGGGAAACCGGAGCACCTAGAGGTAATCCACGTGAACACGGGGGAAACGTGCACACAGAAATGCCAACTTGCTTAGTCAGAATTCGAACCAACAGCCTTCTTACTGTGAGCTGATAGTGCTAACCACTCAGCCACCGTGCCACCCTGAGCCAGTTTTCTCCTGCTGCAAACATTGTAGTATAGGAAGAACACAAACCCCTTCGTTAGCTTCGTATTAAAAGAAGTTGTTTAGTGCTTTAAAATGAAACTGTGGTGGTGGTTGTTCTTCCTCCAGAATCCAATGGGTCGCATTAACCTTGCCAACTGTACAAGTCGTAAAGTGGAGCCGGCAAACCGAGAGTTCTGCGCTCGACCCAATACCTTTGAGCTTATCACTGTGAGGCCACAGAGAGAGGATGACCGAGAGACCCTGGTCAGCCGGTGCAAGGACACACTCTGTGTTACCAAGTAAGAGCCAGTCAGCAATGTGAATCCATGTGCTTTTGTTGAAGGAGATCGAATCCCAACTCAAATCTCCTCTTTGTAATGTGCAGGAACTGGCTGAGTGCCGACACTAAAGACGAGAGGAATCTGTGGATGCAGAAACTCAACCAGATCCTGGTGGACCTGCGCATGTGGCAGCCGGATTCCTGCTACAGACCCATGTGAAGGTCAATTTTACACTGAATACATGTCTGATTTGGAAGTGCAATACGGCATCACAGTTACAAAGCGTTTACAGATGAATTTACACCGGCTTTTCTTTAGAATTTTGACCGATGTCAAATCAATAAAGCCATAAATGTTGAGACATTTCAATGAAAGGACAATGCTTTGCCTCACAGGGGTATTCAGGTATGTTCTATCTTGATCTTGAGTGTAAAACAAGCATGGCTAACTTAACGACTAATCGGCGTTTGTTTGCTTTGCTAGTTTGTGTATATTTAAATGTCTTTTGCATGACTGCTGGGATTCCTGCTGTATTCAGATTTCTTCATCGCACCTCTAGGCGGAAAAAAAAAAAAGTCGTCAAGCAAGCCAGTGTCCTGAATCTTTAAATGAACCACACACTTAATGTCACTGCATGGTGGCAGCACATTTGACTCTCTTTAAGGTTTTTTTTTAAACAGCCATGATCTGCTTTTTACATTTTGCAAGCAGATCTGCTTTTGCTAATGCTACGGATGTTTTTAATTCTTGCGAGTTGTGTTTGAATAAGTAAAGGATTTGATATTAGAGTTATGAAAATGTTCTTCAATTGAGAAATCTATATTTATATTTCTTCTTGTTGAAATTCACAGTAGAGCACACTTGGATAAGCAAAGGGAAATGGGGTTTTTTTCTTTATTTTTGGAACAGTTACAGGGTTAGAACAGTTTAATTCTTCCCTAAGTGACACAAGCTCTTTTCAGGTTAGTTTCTGCAAAAAACACAAACAAAAGTTTACAAACACAACATTTTACTAGAGATTTTCATTCCTTATTAACAGGGAAAACTGTTCTTTTCTGTTTGATCCACGTCTTTACAGTATTTCTTGTTTATGTATCATGCACGTGCCCTGTTTTCTGAGCTCTCTACACCATATGTATATTTTTGTGCATTTGCATTTTTATATTAATATTTTAGTTTTTTTTAATGGTTGTAACTTACTCTAGATTTATTTACCTGTATCCAAATGTATTTGTTAAATAAGTGACATTTACCAAAAGCTTACTATTTTTAATGACATTCAATGTCAGGTTACCTTGACTGAGAAACTTCTTGAGCTTGTGTCGTGTGATATACAAAACCAAAATTCAGCCCTTATCAATGTAGTAATCTTAAAGGGTCAGTTCACTCCTCACCCTCATGTTGTTCTAAACTCTGAGCACAAATGAGTAGATGTTTATTACAAATCTGAGAGAGTTCCATCTCTGAAGCTTCTGTTTTTAATGTGAAGAGATTTTGAAAGAAACAAAATGACACTGATTTGATTAACCTCTTTATTTGTATTCCAAAGATGAGCAGATTTCTTATGGGTTTGGAACAACATGAGGGTCAGATTTTTATTTTTATTATTATTTTGAGGTTAATTGACCATTTAAGGCACTTTAATGTCATGGCTTCAGTTGTGTGTTATGGTATCTTAAACACTCCAAATGTGGCTTCCATGTATCACGCAGAGCTGCAGTTAAATAAATCAAGCTTTTGACAACATCTGCTTCTCGCTGCTGTTTTTGTGTGGGACTACTGTGGATTTACTAAGACTTTCAATTAGTAAAGGTGCGAAACCTGCATGTCTGTTAAAAATATATATTTATATCAGTTAACATGATCTGAGAATCATCTGCACTAACCCCAGTGGAATGAATGGAGTTTAGGTGCATTCCTTTGATTTTTGAACATTTTTGAACTCATGACTGCTCTAACATAAACTTGCAAATTTCTAATAAAGCATAATCAATGCAACATTATTATTCTCTCTTAAAAAGAATCTATACCCTGAAAATATATGAAATACACTTGCAAAAAGTTTTGATACTGGTATAATGTAGATGATTTTATACGTTTATTTGATCAGAATGGTGTTCCATACACAAGCCCAAAATGGGAAAATTTAAAAGCATTTTTAAATTTATCTCTTAAAAATGGCTGTTTTAAAGGTCGTTTTTGTCAACAGGACCAAATGCATGAAACTACTTTAAGGTGCAGTATGCCAGTTTGACACCCAGTGGTTGATCTAGGTATTGCATTTCTGGATCAAAACAAACACAGGCGAAGGTTGCCAGATTGACAACAGGAGCGACCCTGACTATAGAGCCTAAATGCTGATTTAAGTTGTGTTCTAAATTAAAGCAATGGTACGCAATACAAGAAATATTTTCCACACAAAAGGAGTTTTTGTTTTAACCAACAACTGAAATTGATATTGTAGTAATGGCTTCTATTTCTTGCAGCTGAACAACAGAATAAACTGACAATGATCACCTCAGGTAAGCCTCATTAGAAATGGTTTGAAATTGAACTTTAGAACTGCGACTCAAAGCCAACACATTGTGATTCAGCATCTGCATTTAATAATTTGAAGAGGTTTAATATGTATTAATTGGATTATAAACCTTACTATTTCGTGAGTGAGTGCATATTCTGTGCTTCTGAATGGCTGTATTTAAATTTCTGTCGTGTTTCATCTGGTGCAAACAGCCAAATTGCTTATCACTGCAAATCTCCTCACATAGAGTGTTGTTAGGACACAGGGTTACAAGGTAACCTGCTCACCTAATGTTTACGCTCGTAATATTTATATTATTTGCTAATTAATAATGTCATGTGGAACTATGAATCTGTGTCTTATTTCAGAGTCTGCTACTGTCCACCAGAGATCGCATTTCTGTCATGGGCGCTTGCTTTGAGAGCCTTTCTGAATGAATGAATAAATGAAATGATTGAATGATTTTCTATCAAGGTAACCCGGGGTGCTGAAATATAATTGGCTTACGTGGCAGTGGACAGTTTAAAAGAACCAAAACAAAGACAGCGTTCCGGCACATAACCGACATTTTCAAAGCGAATATCTGACTTCAGCATTGTTTTTCAGGTAAACAAGAATGTTCACTTAGCACGTTTCTGAAATATCTGCACACATTTGGCATTTTTATGCTTTCGAAGAGTCAAAAACTTACATAAAACACCTTTAAAGCAGTTTTGTTAATTTGTTAACTCAAATAAAACATAAAATGCTGAATTAACCATTACCGAGCATTTAGGAATGTTTAAAGTCAGAGTTCTTAAAGTACTGAAGCTCAAATAAAGCTAAATACTGAACAAACCACATACAAAAAGCTAAAATTTAACCTAAATATATCGAATTTAAAGCATTATACCATATACTTTTATACTATACATTATACTATACTAGACTATTACTAAAATAACATTAATAATTCTGTTAAACTACTAAATATTTAGTTTTAAATGTGATTACAGTAGTCAATGTTTGAAGTGGATGGAAAAATGTTTTTTTTTAAGTATCCTCTTAGACAGGAATGGGTGTTCAATAGTTTGACGACAGTTTTGGTGAAAGGTTTTGAAATGTTGTAATACTTTTAAAGACTTCTAAATTATGGTCTGTGGTTAATATAAAGTTATCAATTGAGTCGGAAGAACAAACGCGTAATAACAACCTTTGTACATTCTGATATAACCATTAAAGTGTCGTTTTATATACGGATATCTTATTCCGCCTTATCTAAAGCTCTATATGATATAAATCTCCACATCTCCTTGATCCTCCAGTGCGATGTGTCATTCCAGGCCAAACTCCGGATATTAGGTGATGCTGAGGCATTCAATTTCATCCAATGAGATAACGTTCTGTGTGAATGGCGTGCCTTTCGCCAATCAGATGATTAGTTTTGTGCGAGAAGGCGGGTTTTGAGTCAATACTCAGCTAACGGAGGCGTTACCACTTCCTTTCTAGGCTGAGAGAGTTTGTGGAAGCGAAGTGTGAGGTGGAGAGAAGTGTGTTTAGTTAGTAAAGAAGCTGTAGCTATGGCCCCCAGCACACAAGAGGACGATACCGTCTCCAGTTTACGGAAAGGCATACGAGCCATTCTGCTCGGGCCGCCCGGCGCCGGGAAGGGGACGCAGGTGAGAGTTCATGCATAGGGCCGCGTGGCTCATTCTGAAGCGGGATAGTGCTCTGGGATATTGAGGTAAAGTTGGTTTTATTTTGAGTTCAGTGATATGGTACTTGTATTGTTTACCATGGTAACATTACTTTGAATATTCGGTCTGAAATCACATGCAAGCATGACTTAGCACTATTTAGGTTAATTGACTGAACACTGCTGTGCTTTGATAGTCATTAACTGCTTATATGTTTTAACTATTTAAAATGAGCAAATAACACTTTATGAGATTATATTATAGAGGAGACAGTCTAAATGTGTTGATATAAAACCAGCTTTACCTCAACGTGCTCTGGGAATGATAGCTCACTCAGAAATGTTAGTTCTGTAATGTAACGTTAAGTGCTGTCATCATGTAACATTACACATTGTATTTTTTCAGTACTGTAACGTTATGGGTTTATTTATTCTGTGGGGAAAAAAACAAGACTGAATTAGACAGACACACTGTCAAATAGATAGTTTACAGACAAAAAAAAAAAAAAAAGACTTAACCATTCACTCGCCCTCAAGTGGTTCCAAACCTAATTGAGGTAAAGTTGGTTTTATATTCGCATATTTTGACTTTTGCCTTCCAGATAAAATTTCAGAAAAGTATTCTTTAAAAATTACAACAAAGAACAACATTTCACACAGTCAATAGTGCTAATGTTGTTTTGAAGTCATACTTGCGTTAGATTTCAGACCCAATATTCAAAGTAGAATGTCACAAATTGTCACTGGTCACACATGAACCAATGTGCGAAAATAAAACCAACTTTAGTCCCAATCCAAAGCTTTATGATTTTTCTTTCTTCTGTTAAACCCTGAGGAAGATATTTTAAAGAACCTGTAACTGTTGAATGGTTAGTATTAAAGGTGCAGTAGGTGATTGTCTTCAGAAACATTTTTTTTGTTGTGCTGGTTGAAAGCAGGGGCATTGCTAGACATAAAGCTCTACTAGGGCACCCCCCACTTCTCAAATAAATAAATATATATACATACACACACACACACACACACAGTTGAAGAATTATTAGCCTCCATTTGTTTGTTTTTTTTGTATTTTAAATATTTCCCAAATGATGTTTAACAGAGCAAGGAAATTTTTACAGTATGTCTGATAATATTTGTTCTTCTGGAGAAAGTCTTATTTGTTTTATTTTGGCTAGAATAAATGCAGGTTAAAATTTTTTAAAAACCATTTTAGGGTCAATATTATTAGCCCCTTAAAGCAATTTTTTTTCGATAGTCTACAGAACAAACCATTGTTATACAATGACTTGCTTAATTGCCCTAACCTGCCTAGTTAACACAATTAACCTAGTTAAGCCTTTAAATGTCACTTTAAGCTGTATTGAAGCGTCTTGAAAAATATCTAGTCAAATATTATTTACTGTCATCATGGCAAAGATAAAATAAATCAGTTAATAGAAATGAGTTATTAAAGCTATTATGTTTAGAAATGTGTTAAAAAATCTTCTCTCCGTTAAACAGGGAAAAAATCTACAGGGGGGCTAATAATTCAGGGGGTTTAATAATTCTGACTACAACTGTATGTGTGTATATATATATATATATATATATATATATATATATATATATATATATATATATATATATATATATATATATATATTATTGTTATACAACTATTATTCTAAATAAATAACAGAAATTAATCGTAAATATAAGTGGAAAACAACATAGACACAACTGGGGTGATATGCAATATTTTGCATGAATAATAATTTCACTTTAATGAAATTCTATAGACAATTCTGTAGAATCCAAAAAAAAGATGTTTTCGAATGATCTGTTGTCTTAGACTTGACACATGGCAGAGATTTAGGTTTATTAAGTTTTTCCTCCCTGACTCCTCATCCATACTTTTAAAAGAAATCTATCAGGAGACATGCTTAGTAAGATCACCATCATATTATTTAAACTTTAGTTTTGTCGAACGTGCCGACACCTCCACATAAAAGGCTGTTACGTTTCACAATGCATGAATGGCGCGTGAGCATAAAGTACTTTTTTTCGACCGGGACTCGCACCGGGAGAAGAGCGGCGGAGGAGTGGTGTGTGAGGCGTGTGGATATGGTTTTCTGCGCACATACAGAGATGCGTCAGTTTGCTTTTTGATTAAACTACATTGCATTCACCAGCGTTGGTTCGGTTGAACAGAGAATAACCTCTTTATTCCAGGATTACCACTCTCAAGAAATATACTTTGCATATGAAGTAAATCATATCTCAAAGCATTTACTGGGGCACTGGGGCAATTTTTACTGGGAAATGTGCCCTAGTAAATTGGGTCTAGCCACGCCCCTGGTTGAAGGTCTCTTCACATTCTAATAGTACTGATTAAAGTAAATGATCTAAATGTTTTTATATATTTTTATATTCTGGGTAAGGCATAAAACTAAAAAATGTTTATCCAATTAAATATTGTCGGGTCGACATCTCCCATAATTCTGATAAGTAGCACAAATGAAACTGTCAGCAAATGAAGATTTGTACCACTGCGCATCTCTTCACGCAGATCCACCATTAGCGTGTACACACATGCATGCACGCCGCGCGTTCATGTGCACACAAGACAATCACAGTCACAGTACAATCAAATGCTGAATCAACTCATTCAAAATCCTGAATGAATATTGCAGTTGGTTTTTGCACGCTGGAGGAAGACACCATAGCTGAAATATTTCTTTTAGACAAGTAATGTTATGTTTTAATACTCTTTTACTCACGCAAAGCTGATGTACATTGTGTTGTTATAAATGGGTTATATGCACAGAAGTGTTGTTCAGCCACTGAAATCTTCCGATGAAAGATGTGACTATTTTCAGTTTCATAAGGGACCTTTTACAGCATCGATAATTTATATTTTTATTTAGTTTAACAACAAAAGTCAATAGTAAATAGTGTTATTCTGCCTAGCCTGCTTTACTGAGGTGAAGTTGGTTTTATACTCACATTGGTTTATTTTTGAACAATGACGACCTGTGACGCGCTCCCTATATTGTTTACCATGCTACTCTGAATATTCACTCTGAATTAGCATGTAAGTATGGCTTAGTAATAAGTGTAATTTCTGCACGCTGCTGGCTGACCACTAACTACATTTCTAGCTGACTAATGTCATAACGAATGGGTTGTCTGCTGTCATCTTTAAGGTGCGCGCATTCGTGTTTCAGGAGGCGTGGCTTTGGACGGCAGGGGAGGAACTGTGTTTCAAAGATATTATGCTAGCCGGTTAGATTTTTGGCAGATCACCTACTGCACCTTTAACTAGAATTAATTAGTATAAACTACTAATGGTTAAAGTCAAGTTTGGAACAAGTCAAACATAACAAAATTTTCAGTTTAGGGTGAACTATTTCTGTATCTTTCATTACATAATTTTCTGTACACTGAAAATGATTGGTGAATGGAGCTGTCATTTATAAACAATAATGTGTTCCACATAAGAAAAACATCACAGGCTTGAAATGTCATAATTTTGGGTTGAACTCTGAACCTTATCAAGCTAAATTTTCTGTCCTGTTGAGCAACTGAAATAAATCAAGAAGCATATCAGCTTTGCAGATAGTTCAGCAGAAGATACTTGGTTAGCAGTGTTGCTTGCTGATATTAGGCAACGTTTGTGTCAACAGTTAAAACTTGGCTTATGATTGTGCTTGCAACATAACTGTGAATGAGATTAATAGTTCCCAGTAGTGGTGTAACGTATCACAAATCTCATTGTTCGGATCACATAATGGTTTTTTGAGTCACGGATCGAACCATTTTTCGGGTCAGCCAAAAAGGGGAGAAGACAAATGTAATTTACTTTCCATTTATTACAAAAACAGTACTGCAAGACACTTTTGGTTTTAACAAACAGAAAGTAGAACTTTAAAATAAAATGAAGAAATAATCAGCTGAATAAAAATAAATAGAAAAATATTCAGTATTGTGAAACATTCATTACTACTACTACTGTTGCTGAATGTCGGAATCTAACATTATAATTTGCACAACCTATATTTATTTTTAGTCTCATTTTTAATAAATGATTCAGTTATTCACTCATAAAACTTCATGCTTCATTGCTAGATGTGTCACTTTTGGAGAATTACTCAGTGGCATATTTTGATGGCTGGTTGTCACCCCCTATTGGTTAAATTTTGTAATTGCTCCCTACAACTTTCATTTTTGAGCATCGTTAAATGCATATGACGGTGATTTTAATCTTTACTATGAACATCAGTGGTTTTATCTGAACTATAAACTGTTATCCCAGTACTTCTGTGTTATTTGATTTGTAAATCAATAGACTGAACTCTAAATCTCTTGATTTTTGCATTTACAGATTTGAATGCAGCGATTCGAAGGATTAATAAACATATGCGAATCGCCATCATTTGTAGTTTATGCTGCGTGGGTGTTTTGATTCCGATCTTTTAATGATTAATCGTGCAGCTTACACTGAATGCATTAATGCAGGCTAAACAAGTAGTGACAGAAAACACCTTTAATAACCTGAGAAACCCTCCACATCCCGAATAACCCACCACAACTTTTTCTGTCATAATTATATTTTACAGGAAAGCCTAAATGCTTTCATACATGTGATTTGAATGACGCGTGAGCCAATCTCTCTCCGTGATCATTACAAATTTAGGATTAATTTACTGTGGGTTGTGATCCATCTGATCTGATCAACCATGATCCGTTACCTCCTAGTTTGCAGTTGTTCACATATAGTTAGGGATTTTAGAAAGCTCTTCTAATATTTACTCCTAAAAAAAAATATTTCTCTGCTAATTTCCATAATTAAATTTTTTTTTCCCCACAGGCACCCAAGCTTGCGGAGAAATACTGCGTGTGTCATTTAGCTACTGGGGACATGCTGAGGGCCATGGTGGCATCTGGCTCAGAGCTTGGCCAGCGTCTAAAGGAAACCATGGATGCCGGCAAACTGGTGAAATGAATGTTTTAATATTTACATTACTCTTTGTCCAGTATGTTGTTTGGATAGAATAAGTGCTGACTCTTCATCTCTACTTTTCTTTAGGTGAGTGATGAGATGGTGGTGGAGCTCATAGACAACAACCTGGACACGCCAGCATGCAAGAATGGATTCCTCCTGGACGGATTTCCCCGCACCGTTAAACAAGCTGAAATGGTGAGGATTTTACTGCAAACAATTGAGCCTCTCAATTGTGTATAAAACGGGGATATTTTCATCCACTCTGGGGAGATTTTTGAGTTTTAATTTGGTTACAGATTTCTCTGTGTTTCAGCAAATGGAATGATCTTTAGTGACATTTTATTTTGATGCATATTTTGGGGAAAATTCTGAAACAATCAACACTCTGGGCAAATTAACTACCCTTTCAGTATGTTTGTGACTGTTTTTGCCCCATTGACTTCCATAATAATGCCATTTTTTTAATTGCAAAGCCATGACACCATATAATCATGCATACTTGATTGTTACTGGTTTTCCCTGTTGAAAAGATGTAAAATGTGTCATTTTTACTGTTGATCATCATTTGCTGTGCAAAAAAAGCTTAGTTTCTGGCTTAATTATATGTTTATATAGAGTATAGTATGTGTGAGACATTTGCGTGCTTTCCTTGATATGTTTGAGAAATTTAAAAAATAAGCAGCTCCGCTCCCAGTACATGGTAAACATGGTATGTGTATTTATGCATGCGCACTATAATTTCTTGTTTTACTCCATATAACTCCATATAAAAATCTAAAACTTCACTGGCCTATCTAAAGGGTTAATGATGCCAACTGATGATCAAGAGTAATAATGAACAGTTTTACCTGTTCCCAACAATCAAAAATGCATGATCATTTGGTGTCATGGCTTTGCAATCAAAAAAATCTTGTTATAATGGGCAATAACGGCCTTGAACAGTATTTTGAACAGTACACAAGGGTTAACTTACAATTTTTTGCTAATTCTCATTTGTAGCTGGACGACCTCATGGAGAAGCGTAGTGAGAAACTGGACTCTGTTATTGAGTTCTCTGTCGATGACTCCCTGCTGGTCCGCAGGATCTGTGGAAGGTAAGAGCATGGAGGGTCCTGTAAGTGTGGATCAATCACCTAAAAAACACCTTTCTAAAATCTTCATTGTTAATGGGATGGTTCACCCAAACGTGAAAATACTGTCATTATTTGCTCACCCTCAAGTAGTTGCAATTGTTTGAGTTGATCTGTTGAACACAAAAGAAGATATTCTGAAGAATGTTAGAAACTGAGTGTCATTGACATTCATCAATACATTTAAAAAATACAGTGAAAGTCAATGGCTACCTGTTTCCAGCATTCCTCAAAATACCTTTAGGGTTTAACGGAAGGTGAAAGATTAGGTGGAGAATGAGTAAAGAGGAGATCTGTAATCTAGGTCTTTCTCTTTCCTTTTGGTAAGAATTGTAAAGCATGGAAATGATATTCTTGTTTGAAATTGCAATACAACAGCGGTGGCAAAAAGATGTTCTATATTGCGCTGAATATCTGGGTTCAACACATTAACAAAAACAATAAATGTTGGGCAGTCACTTGATGCTAGAGATCATTTGTTGATCGGATGTTAATGCAGTTGAATGTGAGCTTGCAGTGGCTATTTTAATGTGATTAAATCAGTATAAACCTAAAGTTCAGTTTTGCTGCTCCTCAGGCTCATTCATCAGCCCAGCGGGCGATCTTATCACGAAGAGTTTCATCCTCCCAAGGAGCACATGAAGGATGATGTGAGAAACAAAGCTTTATATATTGAAAAGACCTGTGTTGGGGTGACTCATTACAAGTAACCCGAGTTATGTTACAAGATTACTTTTTCCAAGTAACTAAAAAAGTTACTTTCTAGTCCGTTACTTTTTCATTTCCAATAAGATCTCTCCAGTTTCAGCAACAACAAAAATAACAGCAGTTCATTGTTTTCCCAATTGTTGAATGTCAGCTTTCCTGCTGATGTGTTGAGAGAATGAATTATGCACGATCTGTACATGAGATACTTACAGTACTATAATTTAACTTTAATGTGAACATGTACTTTGTCATCATCACACTTGCACAAAAGCAGATTCAGTATATCAGTACTCTTAAAATGATCAAAAACTGAAATGCAAACTCAAGATATTCATTCCTGAAGAGTTTTTCACCATGCCTGCTAATCTTCATGCACATTATATATGTTATTACATGTGCCATTAACAAGCAAGGCCAGCCCAGATGACAGTAACGCATTAAATTAGTCCATTACTTTGCTTAAAGTAACTAAATTCTATATTTAGTTACTTTTTAAAAGATGTAATGCAACATTTATATATATATATATATATATGCGCCATTCATTTATTTTAGCATTTTATTTATTTATTTATTTTAGCATTTTATTTATTTATTTTAGCATTTTATTTATTTATTTTAGCATTTTATTTACTTATTTTAGCATTTTATTTATTTTAGCATTTTATTTATTTATTTCAGCTATTTATTTATTTTAGCATTTTATATATTTATTTATTTTAGCATTTTATTTATTTATTTTAGCTATTTATTTATTTTAGCATTTTATATATTTATTTCTTTTAGCATTTTATTTATTTATTTTAGCATTTTATTTATTTTAGCATTTTATATATTTATTTCTTTTAGCATTTTATTTATTTATTTTAGCTATTTATTTATTTTAGCATTTTATATATTTATTTTAGCATTTTATTTATTTTAGCATTTTATATATTTATTTATTTTAGCATTTTATTTATTTTAGCATTTTATATATTTATTTATTTTAGCATTTTTTTTAATTTATTTTAGCATTTTATTTATTTTAGCATTTTTTTTTGTCTATTTATTTATTTATTTTTTATTTTGTCTTTATTCTTGCTTTTTTTTTTGCCTTTTATTTATTAATTTTAGCCATTTATTTATTCATTCATTTTGTTTTCGGCTTAGTCCCATTATTAATCTGGGGTCGCCACAGCGAAAGGAACCGCCAATTTATCCAGCATATGTTTTATGCAGCGGATGCCCTTCCAGCTGCAACCCATAACTGGGAAACATCCATACACATTCATTCACAAATGCCAACTGACCCAGCCAAGGCTTGAACCAGTGACCTTCTCACTGTGAGGCGATTGTGCCACCCACTTGTTTATTTTTGCATTTTCTTTATTTTTGGCTTTAAGTATTAATTGTAGCATGACTGGAAATTAAATGTTAAAAAGAGGGGAAATGGGGTCAGAAATGGTCCACGAGCTGGGATTTGAACTCTGGGACACTGAGTGCTACTGCTCTATATGTCAGTGCACTAACCACTGGGCTATCAGCACCCACTTTAATTAACATTAGTTTTAAAGTCCCCAACACTAGATAAGGCACCTATGAGCACTATTGTAATGTTTGGCTTTCATCCACAGGTGACCGGGGAACCTCTGATCCGCCGTAGTGATGATAATGAAACTACTCTGCACTCTCGACTAGAGTCTTACCACAGGCAGACGTCTCCTCTAGTGCAGTACTACAGCGCCCGCGGCCTGCACACTGCTATTGATGCTTCTCAGTCCACCGACCTCGTCTTTGCCTCAATCCTCGCTGCCTTCTCTGCTGCTACCTGTAAAGATCTTGTTTATTTTGTCTAAATAATCTCTGCATCTCCTCTTCCTTGTATGCTTTATAGCCATTTAATTCTTTTCGTGCTTTGTGGCAAAACATGGCTGTTTTGAGGAAAAAAAATAAATATTAAATGTGATTGTAGAACTCAAGCTAAATGTAACGTCTCATTGATTAGGATTACATACAATTGTTAAGAAGCCTTCATTTTACGATGGTTCTGTAGCGCTTTTTCTTTAACCAGACACCTGTAAAAAGGTATGGTTATGTCATTTACACTAAATGAAATGTAGTAATTACTAAGCCTTTCTGGTTGTCTTGAGTCTTGTAGTAATGCATGATGTCCAGCAGGGGTCGTATAAATGCCTGGTTACATTACTGAATGAAAGAAATGAATCATTAAATGCTTTATTGCTTATTTTTATCAGTCTGTGAATCATTAATTTACGTCTGGAAATTTCTCTCTTTTTTTCCTGCAGCTGTATGAAATCCAGTTTCTCCCATCCAGGTTGATCCAGATGTGAAAATAATGGATGGGGGGGAAAGGGGGAGCTGGAAGCATCTGAGATGTTAATTTGTGAACATTCCATGTAGTGAGTGTGTTTTGTAATGAACACCGATTCGACTGAAAGCCAGTTGATGACCTCCAATAAACTGGAGATTATTTTCTACTACATTACAATGCAGTGTTGATTCTTTTTAATTCTCCATTTCCATATTTACCTCCAAGTTATCAAAGAGGATAAATGTAAGGCAGCCACTTGGTACTATGGGTCAGTTGTTGGTTAGATTTTAAGATGTGATCGCTGAATCCGAGGGCAGAGGCTGATGATTGTAAGCTTGCAGGGGCTTTATAAGGTGACTGAATGATCAGGATACGTCACCATGAACTATCCTTTGTAGGCATCAGATGTGTACACTCTCTGACAAAGGTGTTGTTGCCTATCCACGTTTAAGGAACAACAACAACTAACAACTTGACATCTAGTTGACCATTTGGTGGCTTAAAAGTGGCTTATATGAAAGGCAAAGGCCTCTATTACGCTCATTTTACCAAAATAAAACATGATCATGCCTTGATTTTTATTTGTTTAATTAGGACAGTAAGGTCTGACTTTGCTAAGACAAAAGTCTTGTCACCTAACAGAAATAATGTCCAGTATAGAATATAAAGTCATGGTGCAGTGGAAAAAGAATGAATATTGTGTATGACTCCCATGAGCTTGGAGGACTGCATCCATACATCTCTGCAATGACTCAAATCACTTATTAATTCAGTCATCTGGAATGGCAAAGAAAGCTTTCTTGCAGGATTCCCAGAGTTCATCAAGATTCTTTAGATTCATCTTCAATGCCTCCATCTTACCCCAGACATGCTCAATAATTTTCATGTCTGGTGACTGGGATGGCCAATCCTGCAGCACCTTGACCTTCTTTGCTTTCAGAAACTTTGATGTGGAGGCTGAAGTATAAGAAGGAGCGCTATCCTGCTGAAGAATTTGACCTCTCCTCTGGTTTGTAATGTAATGGGCAGCACAAATGTCTTGATACCTCAGAGTGTTGATGTTACCATCCACTCTGCAGATCTCTTACACACACCTATACTGAATGTAACTAAACCATAATTTTTCTTCCACCAAACATGACTGATTTCTGTGAGAATCTTGGGAACATGCGGGTTCCAGTAGGTCTTCTGTAGTATTTGTGATGATTCATCTGAAAAATCGACCTTCTGCCACTTTTCCAAATGATCAACTAGAAGTCAAGGTATTATTTGTTGCTCGAACTGGGATCGACGACAAGACTTTTGTCAGGTAGTGTTCATTGTGGCCATAAAGTGATGGACGTGGTCAGCAACAATACTCAGGTAGGATGTAGATTTTCTAAAATCTTTCAGAAACGTGTGTGACAATGCTACACTGCTTGGGGGGAAAAAAAGGGAAGTGCAAGTTTAAGAAGTGTAATGCTGGGTTTCCCTGATCACGGAAAAAACTAGATGCATCAGGGAGTTTTCAAATAGTTTTTTCCAAGCCATATTATAAACATACAAATACACATACACACATATTTTTCAGTAAAGACATTACAAAGGCCTTTATATTTCAAGTTAAAGCTATTTTCTATGACCTACCTGTACACACACACTGAACACACATTTTCAAAAGCTTTATGTTAAAATTGTATCAGATATACATATATACATTCATATTTTAATTAGTTATGCATATATAACTTCCTCAATGGCCAATTTTATCCTAATTAAAGCTGTCATTTTATTTATTATTAGTATCTTAAACTATTGAAACAAGTTTAAGGATTATTAATGTCCACCTTTATTAAAGTATGTGGCCTCTTGACCGTAGTTTTTAACCTCTTACGTGCTCATTCATTTCCTTTGTTTATCAGGGGTCACCACAGCAGAATGAACCACCAACTTATCCTGTGTAAATCTGTTTTACACAGCGGATGGCCTTCAAGCTGCAACCCAGTACTGGGAAACAGCCATACACTCTCATTCACACATGTACAGTACGGCTAATTTATTTAATTACAGTGTCTTTAGACTTTGGGCCACGCGTACACAGAGAGAACATGCAAACTCCACACAGACTCCCAGCCGGGACTCGACCAGCGACCTTCTTGCTGTGAGGCGAGAGTGCTAACCACTGAGCCAAGGCTTCTGTATGTGTTCAGTTGTGTTATAACTGTGTTTTACTTGTACTTACTTGCTTTAGTATTCAGGAAAATGTTTAGAAGACTCGTTTAAAGGCCGTGTCTTGCTAAACAAGTTACAACTTTGGTGTTACGACGCACCTTTTCCGTTTCGAGCTGACGTAAGTGGGTGGAGCTTCCGACTCGAAGGCCAGTGGCGTCACACGCAGGGGCTTTCCTCGGTGACGTGAATGGAAAAGAGAATCAAGCTGCGGACATAATCTGAGCCATATCACGTTCAAGCCAGAAAAAAGGGCTGAAATCTTCCCCGCGGACTGACGGTCGGGGAAATGCTGTAGCACAGAGCTTTCGGGTGACATTTGTTAGCTTTACAGTGTAGTGAGTTGAATGTGACGGCTGTAGAAGAGCAGCGAAGCTCACTGCGCACCGCCCTGTTCTGCTTCTGTACTCAGATATCATCAGGACGGTAAGTACTCTACAGATCCCCCGTCATCGCTACAATGGACAATTCTCACCCTGTTTACCTGTTATTATAGGATTTAAAACTAATGTGATGCTGGCAGAGTGTTTTGATATTGCTATGTATGATAGCACATATGTTGTTTAGATGACTGGCTGCTTCAACCCAGTCAGCATTGTGTTATTTTACTGTTTTACTTTATTTACAGGCAGAAATACGACAAAATTGGCCTACAGTTAATAAACTAGCTTATTTAAACAATTGTGATTTAGTTAACACACAGAAAAGGCCAAAACTGAATAATATATTTATTCTTTTACGCACGTTTATCACCAAAAAAAAAAACCGGATTATTTAATAATATATTTGAGCAATTCCAGCGTTATGGATGTGACATTTGCAAAAAAAAAAATCTAAACAAATTGACAGAGAAAGTATATGCCAACATTAGATTGAAACATCCAATATATTTTCCAAAACAACTCAGTTATGGGATCAGAAAGATGGCAATCTGTAAACATTTTTTAATATTTTACCTGAGGGAAAGAAACATGCGTTATGGATGTGACCAAAAAAGGAAGCGTTTACAGTATACAAGATACTTCTTAGAAATTATGTGAATTAAACTGCACAACCCAAAAGAAATTATGCTAATCAAATACGTAAAGTCAGCTCACTTTAGAATAAAAATGATTTATTTTATTTGACATTTTTGCATTTATGAGTAAAAAGCTTTGATATGGACGTGACGTCTCTTTGTTATGGATGTGGCAGATGTGAAATTGTCACTTGTGTGACTTTGGTAAATCAAATATAATTGTTTGACATTAACTGTTAAACATTAACAGAGACATTTTTAAGTATTTTTAAACTACTGTAAAATACTTGCTTACGCAAAAAATGTAGAAATGGTTTCGCTATTTTGGTGAAAACCTGAGGTTAATATTTGCATGGAATTGATCATTTATTAATATATATATATATATATATATATATATATATATTTGTTATTTCATATATGTTAACCTTTGTGTTTAAATCAACTTAAATGTATAAGTTATTTTATAAACAAAAGCATGTATAAAAGAACAAGTGATTCTAAAACCATAATAAATGGCTGCTTCATTTTTTCAGATTTTTGAAAATGTAATTTTATGTAATTTTTGATGACAATAAACAAAATATAGGTGGAATAATGTCCCATAATCCCTCAGTGAAAAGGTTCATATTTAATATGGATAGATACATTAAATAGAGTATTTTAAATGATCAATCAAGACATTATCATTAAACACCCCCCCCCCCCCCTGTGTGTGTTATATATTCAATGGTTTCTTGAATAGATTAATACAATTGTAGAAATGGACTTTGGAAGGGATTTTGTCCATCAGCAATTGATTTGTGGTTTGCTATTGGTCAATTCTATGTGATTGACAAGTCGTTCCACCCCCATTAATTTTTGATAACAGATCATGTGGGCCATTCATAAGTAAAAATGATGTGCTCAAATAAATAATTTGTAATAAACACTATAATAATATTTCAGAAAAGTGTCTCTTTGAAGTGTACTTTAACAAACTGGAAGAGTTCATTTTAAATGTCTAAATTTTATTATAAATTTATATTTAATTTATTTAATTTTAAAATATTAAAGGTATAATTCTCCCAGTTTTAAGCTTCCTCCTAATGTTGAAAACAAATAAGATATTCTGAAGAATGTTTGGGGAAAAAACAGCCGTTGACATCTATTGTAGGAACAAAAAAATACTGTGGAAGTCAATGACCTGTTAAAGTTTTTTCCACCAATTTTCCACCAATATCTTCCTTTCCCAAAAAGGTTTTATGTTGACCCTGGCCAAGACACACTCTTTGTGGTAGGGCTGTGTGATTAATTAGGCTGTGCGATTAATCGAAATCGAATCGCAATCATGATTTGAAACATTGAGATTAGCTAATCGCAAGAGGCGCATAAACAGCACGCAAAATGCTCGCGGCTGTTAGTAAATCATTCAAAAAAACGCCTCAACGCAAAAAGCACACTCAGTGTGATCGGCCCCTTACTAGCCAATTGAGTGAGCACACGTGCCCAATCAACAACCGAACTGCGCGGAAAACCCACAATAAAAAAAAAACAAACAAACAAAACGGAAATCGCAACCGAGCGGGATGATGGCGTCTGCCACTTCAGAAGAATTAATAGATAAATTCATGTAAAAGAAAAACATCATGTCAGTAATATGGGAATATTTTGGTTTTAAAGTCACAGACAACAAACAAAAATAGGTAATTTGTAAGATCTGTCCCAGAATTGTTGCCAAAGCATGAGGAAATACAACAACCAGCACCTAAAAAGCACCACAGGCGGCTATATGAGGAGCGTCAACTAAAAGTATTGCCAGTCACACTTAATCTAGCAGTAAGCAACAGCAAAGTACAATTTCAGAGTTGTTTGCTAATATAAGTTGATATCTTTTCAGTTCCACTCACTGCATTTTAGCAGTAAGAAGCTACGATACAGATTATTGAGCTGAAGCTTGACTACAGAATTAAATCACTAATAAAATCGAAACCACGATATCTGTCAAAAAAATATCACAATTAGATATTTTCCCCAAATCGCACAGCCCTACTTTGTGGCGTTACTTCCTCAATAACACCTTTCCAAAAATAGAGTGTACATGTTCGTCATTAACTTTATAGTATGTCATAAACTCATTGAGTAGACGTGTACACGTGTTAGGAGTTTTAGCTCTTCCCTCTAGTGTAAGACAGAAATGCACAGTACTAGAACTTGAGTTTCAATTCTTCTTTTGCCTCACCAAACATGAGGTTAATTCCAGTCTTGTTTTTCTGAAATGTTGGGGTAATTCTTTTTACTGTAAACCACCCTATGATTGTCGAGAACTGATAAAATCGAGAACTTAGGTTTCACAAGAAAGCCGTGGCTGGTTTTAGCTGTTGTTGTCAGTGCCTGTGAATGAGGCACAGTAGTGTTAGTGTTGAGTGTTGCCTGTGAATCTACGTAAAAGGTATTTGTGATCATGTTATTAGAGTGTTATTGGAGATTGTTATGAGGATCGAGTAAAGGATATGGGATGAGCTGGAGAACAGACAGTCTGGTTCTTATAGCACGGAGGGGATGTGAATCAGCGCAACACCTGCTCTGAACAGACACTCACACAGACTCGCAGCTTAAAGAGATTTCATTAAGCATTACAACTCTTCTAATGAGTTAGTCAGTCAGTCCGTCTGCCAGTACTTCCTGCTGGAAAACTCTTACAGTGGAGGATCAAAATTTGGACCGATCTTTATCTTAGTTCAATGTAATGTCAATTATTTTATTGTTTATTCACCCTCATGGGGTTTCAAACGAACACAAATGAAGATGTTTGTAATAAATTCAGAGAGATTTCTGTCCCTCCATTGACTGTACTATGAAAACCAAATATTCATAACGAGACCCACAAATAAATCCAAGTGAATGAAGCTGTTAATTAAGTTGAATCTATTCTGTTCACACCAGACACAGATGAAGTGTCAAGTGCGAGCGATTTACATGTTAAGTCAATGCAAAGACGTGAGCATTTCACGTAAATGAGGTGGCATGAATGTGGCGATTCGTGGAATAAAGCGACACGAATTGAGCGTTTTGCCCTTTTTACGATTCGCTTGAGATGGAAAATCGCTGAGTTAACCAATCAGGAGCTTGCTCTAGTTTGCGCATGATTATGACGTACCGGCTGCAGTTGGTGTCCTGAGGGGAAATCCTCCTGTCGACACCGGACAACAGCTCATCAAACTGGGCTCGGCTCAGTCAGAAGCAATGCTGAAAGCTTCCATCATCTAGGTAGAGTTTGTGTGCACTCAAACACGGCGCCAAACGAATCTACGGTGTTTTTCAGCCCTCCTAAAGCACATAAACGCAGATAATCTCTAAATAATATCCATGTTAGCCATTTAGCAATGATGCTAGAGTCACCGGGTAGATTATTTTGAAGTGAATTTGATGGGCGAATGAAGCGAGTAAACTCAAAATGTTTACGCGTCTATTCACACGCGAATAACAAGATTTGTTCGTAGGTGCCACATCTGGTTTGAACACTCCTAGGCCCACATTGAATCTGACGCGCAGAAATCCGCAGATTTTTGGCCCATCATTGAGTTTATTAATTTACTTGTGTAAATGTGTGTACATTTATATTTATTCAGTTTTCAACTAATACTAATTTCATAATATTATTGACTAATATGAAAGTGTTCATGTGATTTATGTACAATACAGTTTGTAAAGTCATATTTTCTGTCTTTTAGTAGAGATATTATATGAGAGACTTGCTTTGTTTACCAAATAAGTGGATCTAGATGGATTTACATTGTAAACATTAAAGAAAAGTTAAAAAGGTATTAGGTTTTCGTTACGTTACTCCCAAAATAACTGCATAAATCCACAGATTGTTTTACAAAATGTTCCGCAGAAATAGCAAAAAACGTCAGCAGATTCTGTCTGGCCCTACTCATACCACATCAGAGACATATTCATACATATTCATATTCATTCATGCTCATTAAATTCATACTTTAAGACTTGAGTTCATATCGTACTTCTATTTCTTTATTTCGAAGCAGCAGAGTTTTGGGTGAATATATTTTGAAAGAAGGGTCAGAAATCACTCATACTTTAATAAAAATATCTTCCTTTATGAAAAAAACGTTTTTGAACTTTGGAACAAACGCCATATGACTATATTAGCATTAACATTATAACATGAACATATTAATATAACTGTATTGATATTATGGATTAGTTTACTGCTATCTGCTCACATTTTATTTTCCAAAATAATAATAATAATAATGTTATTTTATATACATTTCTGTACTTTTTATTTTGAATTAGCATTTACTATTTACTCACATTTTTAGATTTTCTGTTTTAATTTGAACTTTTAGTATTTTTTTAGACTTAAAGTGCTCAGCATATATAAGTACACCCCTCACAAATCTCTCTTTTAAGTTCATATTTTTAATAGGAAGCTCAACAATATTATATTTGTGCATATACATTAGATTATTCAGTACTGAAGCTAAATCTGAAGCTCATCTAACAAATTGACTTATGATAACAGTCCAAAAACTAGTACACCCAAATTTATGTTATAGAAAAATATTAAATACAAATTTAAAAAAAGAGGAAAAATCAAGAGAAGCAAAAAAATGTAAAAATTTAGTTGAAATTTTGTAGGTTGTAATTTATTTTTGCAAAATTTTGCTTGAATTTAATTGTATTATCTTTCAATTTCTGAAAAAGTTCTGTGACTAAAATATTATTTGAATAAATATATCTGTTTAATAAATCTGTTTTATTCAAATGCACCAAAATACATTGCCTATATTCACTGAGAAATGGATAAAAGTATTCATTTTCAAAATGGTGTGTACTTAATTATGCTGAGCACTGGATTTCAGGTATAGTTGCCATTTGCCAAGGCATCATTTTTCATTTAAGATAAGCTTATATAAAACTATTTAAATATTCTTAAATATATAACACATTATTATTATAATTTATTATTATTTGAAAAATCTGTTATATATACCTAAATATAAAACATTTTTCAAATCATTTTCTTTTGTCACGTTTTGTAAACTAGTGAGCCCTCAGTTGTTGTTAATAGTTAGTGAATAACTACTTAAATGCCATATCATATGATTCTGTGAGAAATCCCCCCTTTTATATACCCTGAAAGAAAATTGATCAAATGTTTAAGGAAAATGAGACTGAGTAAATATCAATTTCATTATATGGGTGACGTTCTCAGCTTCTTTACTTTGCTGCTAATTGAAATAATTGAACAATACTAGCAATATACTATATGATACAGATGCTCATGGAAAAACAACAACAACAGACAGCTTCAGATGTGACTCAAATGGTTATGTAATGGCCAGAGATCCAATAGCCCACCTGTACACCAATTAAACCATGTGACTGGTGTGTGTGTGTGTGTGTGTGTGTGGTGAGATAGAGACAGACTGAGCCGTAGTCTAGGGCTATAGGATGATAGTAAAGTGCTGATGTGTGCAGGTTCAGGGTTTGTCGCGGGCAGAAGTGCTGAGACGCTGTCAGTCTAGCTCTGTCTTTCTCTCACGGTAACACATTTGTCAAGATGGCTTGTGGTGTATCACTGGCTGGAGACCAAACGCTGTACACAATTATTGTCTGTTTCATTTTTTCTCTCAATGCTCTGCTGTGTTCTGTTCTGTTCTGTTCTGTTGTGTGTTCTATTCTGTTCTGTTCTGTTCTATTCTGTTCTGTTGTGTTCTATTCTGTTCTGTTCTATTCTGTTCTGTTCTGATGTCTTCTATTCTATTCTATTCTATTCTATTCTATTCTATTATATTCTATTCTATTATATTCTATTCTGTTGTTCTATTCTATTCTATTCTGTTTAATTTAATTTAGTTTAACTTCCCAGTCATGGGTTACAGCTGGAAGGACATCCGCTGCGTAAAACACATGCTGGATAAGTTGGCAGTTCATTCCGCTGTGGCGACTCCAGATTAATAAAGGGACTAAGCCGAAAAGAAAATTAATGAATGAATTTAGTTTATTTTAATTTTGTTTTGTTCAATTTAGTTTAGTTTCTTTAAATTTTTATTTAACTTTATTTATTTTTATTTAATTTGTACTTATTTAATTGTATTTAATACAAAAAACAATTTAATATTTCATTTTATAAATTTTTAACTATTTTAAAATTAAAATTTTATATTTAATTTAGTTTAATTTATTTTAATTTAATTTTTGTTTTGTTTATTTTCATTTAATTAATATTTTTATTTACTTTAATACATTTTATTTCAATTAAGCTTAGTTTAGTTTATTTTTATTTTATTTTACTTATTTAATTTTATTTAATATCAAATATTTACGTTTATATTTATTTTTAAATATTTAGTTTTATATTTAATTAAGTTTCATTTATTTTTTTAAATTTAATTTTGTTTGGTTTATTTTATATTAATTTAATACATTTTATTTATTTAATTTTGTTCAATTTAGCTTAGTTTAGTTTATTTTAATTTTATTTTATTAAGCTTTATTTATTTTTATTTAATTTGTACTTATTTAATTTTAAATATTTAAGTTTATATTTAATTAAAAAATAATAATTTTATAATTACAATTTTTTAAATGTTATTTAACTGTTTTTAAATGTAATAATATTATATTTAATCAAATGTTTCCAGAGAATTAGCATGAATTGTTCTGGGTTCTGATTTGTAGCCTTCATTTGAGGTTTCTGTTAATAATTCATTTTCTGTATGCGACATGTTGATCAATGGTATGGAAAAAACACAATTCATTCTAAAACAGAAGCTTTTTGTTCATTAAAGGGGATGTCTCTTACAGTAAGTGTGTGTAGTAAGCATCTGCTTTCATTATGACTGAGCAGTGGTTTCCTTTTTCAATAATGCACGGATGGAAAAACAGTATTTTTAGCTTAACACAAAATTGACAGTATTTTGTTTTCACCTGGTGATACATTTTCCACTTATTGTTTATAGTGTAAAATTATGACAAATCTTGTTATTTAGTAGACATGCAAATAGACACTCTCACGCACACAAATTAAGGTCATTTTGAGTTATTTCTATTCAGTAATTTGAAGTTACTTTGGAAAACTATGTCAAATACATTTGACTCCCTCTTTCTTGGTTTGACACTGAATGAAGCCGCGCTTTTAAACTGTATGCTTTACTTAGAAGCATTTATGAAAATAACATGGTTTAACACTTTCTGCTAGACAACAGCGATAATTAGGTTAATTTCTGACCTTAATATCTGAGTTTTAAAGGGATAGTTCACCCAAAGGCAGTTGGCATTTCTGTGTGGAGTTTGCATGTTCTCCCCGTGTTGGCGTGGGTTTTCTCCGGGAGCTTCGGTTTCCCCCACAGTCCAAAGACATGCGCTATAGGTGAACTGATTAAACTAAATTGTCCGTAGTGTATGAATGTGTGTGTGAATGAGTGTGTCTGGGTGTTTCCCAATACTGGGTTGCAGCTGGAAGGGCATCCGCTGTGTAAAACATATGCTGGAATAGTTGCCACCGGTTCATTCTGCTGCGGCGACCTCTGAAATAGAGACTAAACCAAAGGAAAATTAATGAATGAATGAGTTCACCCAAAAATGAAGATTATGTCATCTCGAACTCATCTTTTACTTATTTCAAACTCAAAGGAAGATACTTTAAAGAATGTTGGTGGGAAAAAACAGTCATTGTCTTCATAGTATTTTTTTGTTCCTACTGTGGATGTCAACGGCTGCTTTCTTCCAACATTCTTCAGAATCTCTTATTTTGTGTTCAACAGTAGAAAAAGATTCATATAATGGGTGAACTATCTCTTTAATAAGACAATTAACTCTTTAAAAATACACACACACACACACGTCAATGCATCTTGTTATGCATTTAGAACAAGAATCATTTGGCTCAGTGGTTAGCACAGCAAGAAGCTCGCTGGTTTGAGTCAGCTGGGTCAGTTGGCATTTCTATGTGGAGTTTGCATGTTCTCCCCGTGTTGGCATTGGTTTCCTTCGGGTGCTCAGGTTTCCAAAGTCCAAAGACATGCGCTATAGGTAAATTGGGTAAGCTAAATTGGCCGTAGTGCATGTGTGTGTGTGAGAATGAGAGTGTGTATGGATGTTTCCAAGCACTAGGTTGTGGCTGGAAGAGCATCCATTAAGTAAAACATAGTTGGTGGTTCATTCTGCTGTGGTGACCCCTGGTAATCAGGGACTAAGCTGAAGGTAAATGAATGAATGGAACAAAAAACATGTTTCTTATTTACCTCACACAGAAATGCCAACTGACCCAGCCGGGACTAATATTATTATTACAAATGTTTAACTTTATTTAATTTTATATTTTGTTTTGTTTATTTTTATGTAATTTCAATTTTTATTCAACTATTTAATTTTATTATTAATTTCAAATTTGTTTTTAAATATTCAGTAATTAAACACTTCTCTAGAGCAAACAGTAAACACAAATAAAATGACCTTTCCTTTCTTAAACAAGTTCAACTCAAATTAGGGAGATAGTGTAGCTTATTATACAAACAACAACAAAAAAAGTTATAGAAATACAGAACACTCAGCAAACCAACATGGCTGAAACAACTCTGAAATTGTACTTTGCTGTTGCTAACTACTAGACTGAGTGTCACTGGCAATATTTTCAGTTGACTTTTTAGCAAGATACTCCTCATGTAGTATTAATTCGTCTATTAATGCTTCTGAAGCGGCAAAAGTTTGTTTTTATTGTGGGCATTCCGCATTGTTTGGTTGAGAAACTCTGATTGGGCAGAACGAAAGTGCGCTCACTTAGTTGGCTAGTCAGATTATCACACACAGAAGGCAGTCACGCATTTGCTCTGGGCAACTCCAAATTAAATAATACATATATATATTCCATATTGCATCCTTCTGCGATTAGCTAATCGCAATGTTTCAAATCGCGATTCGTTTTCGATTAATCGCACAGCCCTATTTTGAATGCGACATGTTGATCAATAGTATGGAAAAAATCAATTTGATCATAAGTAATTTGCACACATTTTTCAATTCAATTCACCTTTATTTGTATAGCGCTTATACAATGTAGATTGTGTCAAAGCAGCTTCACATAAAAGGTCCCAGTAAATAGAAACAGTAAATAGGAACACATTTGATTATCGCTAACCTAAAAATAACATTTGATTTTTACCAACCTAATTCTCAGTATTCTTGCTCACATCCTGATCTACATTTTTAAAAAATCACAGATTCGCACCTCTGGACCACAGAATCAACAACAACAAACTAAAAAAATCCCCGACCGATAGAAGAAATTCCCCTTTTCACCTCATTTCACAACATTTCTAAAAATGTTTTCACTAGTGTGTGCTAATCAACATTTCATCTAGTAACAAACTCTGTAAGTGAGGCTGTACTGACAACCTTTAAAGGCAAACCTCTGATAACTGTGATCAATGCTTCATAAAGGAAGACCTGTGTTGTAAATATTTGAATAGAACTTCCCCCTGGTCACGTTTTAGTCCTATTTGGGCTAATGTTACTTTTAAACCAGGAAAAGGTGATGCAGGATTTCGGATATGGGCTATATGTATGGGTTAAGGAAAGTACAAAATATGTACAATGAGGATGAAGTATTTATGTCCATTGCAGCAATTTCAAACAAATATAACATTCCAAAGACCCTTTTTTTATATATATCTTCAACTTAGAAGTTTTATTTCCTAATTTCAAAATCATCCATTAGATATTCCTAACATTTTCTCATTACAGGCAGCAATCATAGGACACTGTTATGAAAAAGGTTCAATCTCCTCCTTGTACGGATTGTTCGTATCTGGCTCTAACGAATCCTCAGAATCCAAACTAAGGTTATGAAAAGAAGATAGGATGAACTATCTGTAGAGGATTGGAATGAGGCATGTCAGAAAGCTCAGTTACAAACAATCAGCAGTAGCCTGAAACTCGTACAGTACAAAAGGCTAATGCGAACATACATACAGTTAGAGTCAGAATTATTAGCCCCCATGTTTATTTTTTTCCTCAATTTCTGTTTAACGGAGAGAAGATTTTCACAGCACATTTCTAAACATAATAGTTTTAATAACTCATTTCTAATAACTGATTTATTTTATCTTTGCCATGATGACAGTAAATAATATTTGACTAGATATTTTTCAAGACACTTCTATACAGCTTAAAGTGACATTTAAAAGCTTAACTAGGTTAATTAGGTTAACTAGGCAGGTTAGGGTAATTAGGCAAGTTATTTTATAAAAATAGTTTGTTCTGTAGATTATTGAAAAAATCAAGCTTAAAGGAGCTAAAAATATTGACCTTAAAATGGTTTTAAAAAAATTAAAAACTGTTTTCATTCTAGCTTAAATAAAACAAATAAGACTTTCTCCAGAAGAAAAAATATTATCAGACATACTGTGAAAATTTCCTTGCGCTGTTAAACGTCATTTAGGAAATATTTAAAAAAGAAACTAAAACTTCAAAGGGGGCTAATAATTCTGACTTTAACTGTAACTCCTGATATATTGCACAAGTTTAACGATAATATTCCAGATTC
Organism: Danio aesculapii; assembly: GCF_903798145.1. Classification (NCBI taxonomy): domain Eukaryota; kingdom Metazoa; phylum Chordata; class Actinopteri; order Cypriniformes; family Danionidae; genus Danio; species Danio aesculapii. Next base: position 36,864,303 of record NC_079453.1, on the reverse strand, counting down.
TTGTATAAAGTGTAATTCAATTTGTTGTGATATGCAAACTTAAAAAGTTATAAATATTTTTCTACAAAAAAAGAAGAAGGAGGCCTGTGAGTTTATGCTGTGGATTGTTCCATGACACTTAAAGTTTTGATGTAAACTCTTCCCTAGATGGAAAAAGCAGGCTGATTTCAGTACAAGCACTGAATAGCTTCTTGTGAATCGACACGTCATTCACAGCTGATAAATAATAGAACAACCTCTGTTTTACAACAAACCCAGCCACGCCCATCACACACACACACACACACACACACACACACACACTCTTTGACTTTGTACACTTGCACTTTGATGTGACACAGATTTTCCAGAAACAGCTTTTGTTGTTCACCCACTAGCATAGCATCCCTCGCACACGCTAAAGCTAAGAGAGCGCAGATGGTAATTATGTGTCATGGGTTGCATTAGCAGAGGCTGCTGAAGTGGAATAGAGGGCTATTACCATCTTAGCCCCAAGTTATAAATACATAGACGTTTCATTTAGCCTGCTATGATTCAATCCCACCCTTCATTCAGTCTCCATGTTTAGAATGAGCAGATCTGTGGAGACTGTATGGGATTTTCCTGTTTCCGTCGGGCACTTTTGCATTTTTAATGTACGTGTACAGTATGGAGCACCTAGAGCATCTTTCATAATGGGTCAAGACATCGGGACGCGGTGGTGGCAGTGTGTAAAAGCACTCGGCGGAAAGTGGGTCACACTGACTGCTGTCACTGCGTACCTTGCAGATCCATGAACGCACGCCAGCAGAAAAGCTAACAGCCTGCTTTAGTTCATTCTGCTTCATGCTGTGACATGATAGATGGAAATATATGGAAATTACATGTGACATACAAGGTCATATTTGGATTTCACATATATAACATAGGGCAACACAGTGGCTCAGTGGTTAGCACTGTCGCCTCACAGCAAGAAGGTCGCTGGTTCAAGTCCCGGCTGGGCCAGTTGGCATTTCTGTGTGGCGTTTGCATGTTCTCCCCGTGTTGGCGTGGGTTTCCTCTGGGTTCTCCGGTTTCCCCCACAGTCCAAAGACATGCGCTATAGGTGAATTGGGCAAGCTAAATTGTCCGTCCTAAATTGGACTGTGGGGGAAACCGGAGCACCCAGAGGAACCCACGCAAACACGGAGAGAACATGCAAACTCCACACAGAAACTGACCCAGCTGGGGCTCGAACCTACAACATGACATTCTTAAATGAAATAATTCACTTACTCCTCAAAATATTCCTTCTTTCCCCCCACAGTGACACACTTATTTGTCATTGACCCATTAACAATCACATAACACTTGCACATAAATGTGCACTGATAACTTTACACTAGCATGGTGGTCTCTGTCCCTTCCCCCTCGCTCAAGTAAACAGATTTATACAACGCAGGCATTAGTCCAGAGCAGGAATCAGGACACGAGGATGAGTTTGTGGAGCTCTAGTGTGTGTTTTTTCGAGTAGTAATATGTACTAGAGAGATTGACAGATTAGGTTGGCCTACAAAACCATTTCCTCTGCTTCAGAATGACATTTACGAAGCGTATTGATGATCGTATTAATAAATGAATAAAGTGCACTTGCGCTCATGCGTTATGTGAAGTATGGTGTTAATATCTGCCAGGTGTGTGTGTGTGTGTGTGTGTGTGTGTGAGGGCCAGAGTCACTGTGAGAGTCCTTGTTTGCTGTATTCATAGTGGGAATCACCATAGCAACTGCACTAGCAGCGCAGTGTGAAGTGGAGAGCGAGCGCTGGAGTGTGTGTGTGAGAGTGTGTGGATGAGAGGAGTCATCAACACTGAGACACAAAGAAAACCAGAGATGTAAAATATTCAGCACAAGATAGATGGCCAGAAAATCTGATGACAGTAATGGGTTTAATGTCACAGTGCCAATTACTTCTTCAACTAACTGTGTGATCTGTAATTAGCTGGAAAGGGGCTGATTCGTCAGTCACTTCAGTTCATCAAGAGTTAACTGTGAAATGAAAAGAGATTGAGAATAAAAGAAGGGAGGAGTGTGTGTGTGTACGTGAGCGTGCACTGAGCATGCTCCTCCTGCAGGCTGTCTGTGCTCGGTGCTAACTTCCTGTGCTATTTCTCTTTCTTAACAGACCGGCCGATTCAGAAGTGGAGAACAGCAAACGGGAGCACTCACACACACATCTCGGCTCAGTGAGCAGGAGAGGATAGAAGACAAGCCCTGAGAAAGGATTACAACCTCTTGAGCCAACGCAGACTTTACAGTTTGTTTTGTACTGTCATCTTAAACTTTTGTGGTTATATTTTGGTACCCCGTTTTTAATTGACAGTATCTGTCAGGTTTGTAGTTGATATTATATTTGGGGTGCAATCGTTTTTGTGCAACTGTTTTTGTTTCCTGGTTTCCTTTTAGTATTTACGAGAAGATTGTTCAAGTGAAAGGACTTTTAATTCCTGTTCGTATGGTTATCTTTCCGTTTATTGTTTAAACTCCCTTTTATAGCTAAGAGGAAGAAATGACTTATTAAATGGAATTTCTCCAACGGGGAAACTAACTAGGAATTTTGCTGAGACCTTGACAGAAATTATTTTGTAGATCAGCACTGCGCACGTTCTTGAGGTTTGGAGCTTGGGTGAAATCTTTCCGTGGAAGAAACTGGGACGTTTCACTTGAACTCCTGTAACCCAAACTTGCTGACCTCTCTAAAGACTCAAGTGGGAGATCATTACAGAGTTGTTCCTAGGAAATGGGATCCGAAAAGGACTCTGAATCACCCCACTCCTCGGTTAGCGGCATTCCCAATCCCAAATGTCGTGGACCGGGCAAGAAGCAAGGCAGGATCTCTTTTCATAGCCTCTTCCATAGCAAACGTGGACCTAGGGGGAACAAGGCCAATGTGGGCACTCCTCTTGCTCAACAGCTGCACCAACAGCAACAAATCCAGCAACAGCAGCTTTTGCAGCCCCCCACGCCCACCAATGTGTCTTCAGACCCTTCAACGGCAGATCCTGCCGAGCCACTTTCCACTAGCCAGGCCTCTCTGGGAGGTCAAGAACTCCTAGAATGTCCTCTGTGCCTGGTGCGGCAACCTGCGGAGCAGCTTCCCGAGCTCCAGGGATGCAGCCATCGCTCTTGCCTGTGCTGTCTACGGCAGTACTTGCGGATCGAAATCACGGAGAGCCGAGTGCAGCTCAGCTGCCCAGAGTGCGCTGAGAGACTTGCCCCATGGCAGGTGGCCCTCATCCTGGATGATCCCAACCTGATGGAGAAGTATGAAGAGTTCCTGTTGCGCCGTTGCTTAGCATCGGACCCCGACTGCCGATGGTGTCCCGCTCCAGACTGTGGGTAAGAATCTTTGGGAATCCTAAAAGATGCTGTTGTCTTGTTTGTTTTGTTGGTTGTATTTACTCTACATGGACAAAAGTTTGCAAACCCTGAGTTTGGCAGGATTCCTAGATTCCACTGAATATGCGTCATGCTACTGCATACACTGACGTTCTAGGGAATTGTGGGCAGTTTTGGACTTTTGGGGAGGGCCATTTCTGTTCTAGTGTGACTGTTCCCCTGTGAGCAAAGTGAGGTCATTTTAGAAATGATTTTCTAAGTAAATGATGTTGACCAACTTGAGTAACTTCAGTAAGGGACAGTTCACCCATAAATGAAAATGACCTCCTCATTTACTCTCCTTCATGTGATTTTAAACCCTTTTTGAGATTCATTCTTCTGTTGAGCACAGAATGTGTTTCAAAAAATGCTGAATGATGGTTGTAAAAATATGATGAAAGTGAATGGGTATCATCAACCTGCATTCTTTAAAACATCTTCTTTTGTGTCCAATAGACGACTTAAATAGGTTTGGAACAAATGAAGGGCAAGCAAGAGATTTCATTTTAGATTAACTATCCCTTTAGATCTAAATCCAAAGTATTGGTTTGATTGGAAAAAGTTGGTAGGTAAATGTAGGCATGAGACCAACCGATTATATATACTTAAAATAAACCAGCTTTTAAAGGGCTTTTCTAATATTTAGGCCCAATCTTAATTCTACCCCTTAGCCCTTACCTCTTCCCTCGTTTTAGACGTTCACGTGAAGGGGTAGGAGTGTCCCAATTCTTTTCAGCTTGAAGGCGTAGGGCTAAGGGGAAGGGCTTGATACCCTTCGAAGCTGCGTCCGAAACCGCATACTTCCATACTATATAGGACGCTAAAAACAGTATGCGAGCCGAGTAGCATGTCTGAATTGATAGAATTCAAAAACAGTATGCGAGAAGTACCCGGATGACTTCGGGCGATATTCTGAAGTGTGCATCTCATGCATGCTGCGATATCCCATGATGCTCTGCAACAGAATTCATGAATAGGAGTAAAGTGTCGCAACTGATGTGGGTGACCATGACAAAATGGCGGATGTAGTACGTCCGAATTCCATTAATACTTCTCACATTCATACTGTATTGAACATACTTTTCTAACGGCCGAGTAGTACGTTTAAATTCAAATGCAGTACCTACTGAGTAGAAGGCAGTTTCGGACGCAGCCCAAATACTGATGACATATAATGACATGTGCAGGTGCTGTAGGGCTCTCCCATTTTTTAGGGGTAAATTTTGGAACCATTCCACTTTTCCACTGTTTTAAGGGCCAAGGGGAAGGGGAAGTGGTCGGGGTACAAAAATTAAAATGGGATTGTGTGTTAGCTGTCACGGTTTAACCCTTAACTGCCACCCCACATTTGGAATTCACATTTGAAAATTATGGGTAATATATGCTTATTATACATAGTTGCTCAAGATAAATTCAGAAAAATGTAGTTAAAAACATCCCCATTACAGGACAGTCAGGGGGTTAAAGATGGCCGTTGTATTGCAGAAGGAGGTCTGAAAATATAGACCGATTTCTTTCCCTCATATCATGTTTCATTTCCTATTCCCTCTGCCACAAAAGATCAGATATGACTGCTGACCTATTCTGTTCCTGATATCTGACGTGACTTCATACTTAATCATCCATTTACTTGGATGTTTGTTTCACCCAGCATTATACTTCCCTGTAATCATTGCCGGACATGATCATAGGCAATGGTCGACATATAGTGGTGCCCTGTATGCATCTGTCATGCTCCATTTGTCTCATTTGAATGCTTTGGTTCCAGCGAAATCACTAATAAAATGGAACTTGATCTGCTACTGTAACTGAACGCATGTGCTGACAGGTGAATGCCACTTTTGATGCATCGAAATTATGCTGAAAACATTGGTCTGAATTTACACAAAGAGATTTTCAGGCATAGTAGATGATTGTTCTAAGTATTGCTCCTCAGAAAATGTGTTCTGGTGTCGGTTTCATGTCAAGCTACAAAAATTAAACAAGTATAAGCTTGCTTTTCTAGTTAAATTAAAACTTTAATTTCAGTTTTGGTTTTTAAGAAAAAAAAAAGCAGTTCAAACTCTCTGGCACTCAAACAAGAACACTCCCCAGAGCTACATCAGCTCATGTCCCATCTGGACCCCCTTTGACTCAAATCCTAGAATGACCCCTGACTTAAGCATCCGTTGACCAATAAGGATCTCAGAGAGATGGCTACAGCTTTCAGCAAGTCAATTTGCAGTATTCCCTCTTGCTTTCAGCCTAACATAGCTCTTCCCACACCCTTAAAACAGAGCTTACGCATTGCTATCCGTCAAACAGTCTCCAGTGTATAGGCATCTAAAAATTGCTCTAACGTTGGTTGTTATTTTTTGTTTGTTTTCTGGTTTAACATGCTCTTGAATCAGAATGAGAATCACAATGGTCCAGATTTTAACCTTTTTAATAGGATGAAAGCTATCATGAAGGACCTACTCTTTTTTTTTAACAGTCAGTTGTTTTGAAATTAAACCAGTTTATAATGTTATGATTAATTAACGGAACACTCTCGTTTTTTTTGGTAATAGGCTCTGTTTACAACTCTCTTAGAGTTAAACAGTTAAGTTCTACCATTTTTGAATCCATTCAGCCAATCTCTTGGTCTGGTTGGATCACTTTTAGCTTAGTTTAGCAACAATCATTGAATCGGATTAGACCATTAGCATCTCGAATAAAAAAATACTTGACTCTTCTGTAGTTACATCGTGTACTAAGACCAACAGTTATTAAGCAGTGATGTTACCTTGTTGCCTAGCTGGGGACTATTTTCAAGCACTATGTACATTATATCATTTAGCCTGCTGCAGTCATGGTACAGGAATGAGAGTATAGTTTCTAGTCATATCAACCTAGAAAGTAGCAACTTTTCATTTTCCAATGGTCTTAGTGCACAGTTTAAATACAGAAGAGTCAAGCTTTAAATAGTGAAATTATCAAAATACTTTTTTATTTTATTTTAGTGAGATGCTAATGGTCTAATGCGATTCAATGATTTATGCTAAGCTAAGCTAAAAGTGCTCCTTCATTTTCCATTAGTCTTAGTGCTCAATTTAAATACAGAAGAGTCCAGCTTTAAATGGGAAAATTATCAAAAATATTTTTAGAAATTTTAGAGTGAGATGCTAATGGTCTAATCCGATTAAGTGATTTATGCTAAGCTAAGCTAAACGTGCTCCTTCATTTCCCATTAGTCTTAGTGCACTATTTAAATACAGAAGAGTCCAGCTTTAAATAGGAAAATTATCAAAATACTTTTTTTTAAATTTTAGAGTGAGATGCTAATGGTTTAACCCGATTCAATCATTTATGCTAAGCTAAGCTAGAAGTGCTCCTTCATTTTCCATTAGTCTTAGTGCACAATTTATGTACAAAAGTGTCAAGCTTTTAATAGGAAAATTATCAAAACTCTTTGAAATTTTACAGTGAGATGCTAATGGTCTAATCCGATTCAATGGTTTATGCTAAGCTAAACTAACAGTGCCCCCTCCAGATCAGCTGAATAGATTCAAAACTGGTAAAACTCAACTTTTTAACTCTAGGTGATTTGTAAAATAAGCCTATTTCCAAAAAACAGAGTGTTTCTTAAAATGTAACTCTGACTAAATATCTGAGATCTTTGTCAGAATCTGTAGAAGTAAGGGGAAGCATTTCACACTTTTTTTGTGTGTTATGTGTGCTTCGGCGAGTGTAGGAGGCACTTGGACTGCAATAGGGAACACTTGGGCGTGTGTGGGAAGTCTACTTTAACTGATGTGTCATTCTGAGAGAGTGATTTAGTTTACAACCTGTCCAAGGTTTGTCAATCACAATGCTGCGCCAGTGACCTATATTTAAGGGACATGATTCTGTCTACATCTCTGCATGTTTGACTCACTGCCACTTCCTATCAGGCCCACTGAGGGAGTTTTAGATGGTCTGGGAGTTTTTCTAAAAGGCCATTAGAGATCACACCACTGACTAATAGGGTGTTAATAGCGTCATAGGGAGTTGTTAAATGCAAGAGTGGCATTTTTTGATGCGGTATACGAAAAGGTTCATACAAAAATCTCATTTCTCTCTATGTAGTCTAACTAGAAATCTAGTTAACTAGAATACTTTAAGGACAACACTCACTTATTACACAAATACACTTAATTGGATATGTACACATCACCTATTCACTATATACCTGCAGGTTAACTATGTGTATACACTAACTGGCCACTTTATTAGGTACATCTTGCTAGCGCCGGTTTTGAACCCCTCTTGGGTTCTTTAATAAAGCAAAGGTGCTTTATTGGATTGATGTCTGGTGACTGTGGAGGCCATTTGAGTCAAGTGAACTCATTGCCATGTTCAAGAAACCAGTGTAAGATGATTCATGCTTTATGACTTGGCGTGTTATCCTGCTGGAAGTAGCCATCAGAAGATGAGTATACTGTGGTCATAAAGGGATGGACATGGTCAGCAACAATACTCAGGTAGGCTGTGGCGTTGACATGATGCTTAATTGGTACTAATGGACCCAAAGTGTGCCAAGAAAATATCCCCCACACCATTACACTACCACCAGTCTGAACCGTTGATACAGGACAGGATTGATCCATGCTTTCATGTTGTTGATGTCAAATTCTGACCTTACCATCTGAATGTTGCAGCAGACATCGAGCCTCATCAGACCAGGCAACGTTTTTCCAATCTTCTGTTGTCTAATTTTGGAGAGCCTGTGCGAATTGTAGCCTCGGTTTCCTGTTCTTAGCTGACAGGAGTGGCACCCGGTGTGGTCTTCTGCTGCTGTAGTAGCCCATCCACCTCAAGGTTGGACGTGTTGTGCGTTCAGTGATGCTCTTCATCATACCTCAACTGTAACGAGTGGTCATTTGAGTTACTGTTGCCTTTCTTTCAGCTCAAACCACTCTGGCCATTCTCCTCTGACTTCTGGCATCAACAAGGCATCTGTGCCCACAGAACTGCCGCTCACTGGATATTTTCTCTTTTTTAGACCATTCTCTGTAAACGGTTGTGCATGTAAATCCCAGTAGATTTACTCAGAAATACTCAGACTAGCTCGTCTGGCACCAACAACCATGCCACATTCAAAGTCACTTAAATCAGCTTTCTTCCCCATTGTGATGCTCGCTTTAAACTGCAGCAGATCCCTTTGACCATGTCTACATGCCTAAATGCATTGAGTTGCTGCCATGTGATTAGCTGATTATAAATTTGTGTTAAAGAGCATTTGGACTGGTGTACCTAATAAAGTGGCCGGTGAGTGTATATAACTTTAACTGTAAAAAGCTATTAGTTACTAGTTAATTACTTATAACTAATAACTTTAACCTTTTTGTACAGCTGCTTAGAAACAGTAATTATTGTAAAATGCGCTATACAATAAACTTGAATTGAATTGAAATCATCTCTCATCTTAGATGATAGACAGCTTTTCAGCTCATTCAGAGTCTCAGAGCTGACAGAAAAGCTTCCAGAGTAAATTTCCGGAGTATCAGTTCCAGTCTGTGGTGCTGCTTATTACCCATCAGCCCCCCAACCAGCTCAGCTTCAGCTTGACTGAAAGGCCAGAGCTGCCAATGGGAGAAAGGAACAGCTTGTTTCTCTCTCCCTCAGTGATGAGCTGCTATGGCAACTGAGATGCGCCTCTGAGGTAGAGTTGCTATGGGAAACCGTGACTGGTATTTGATTAAGACAATCATTGGCTACTCGCTTGACCGTTTGCATGCCACAGCGTCTTTGCGAGGCTCAAATGAGAGTGTTTGTTTCTTTGTCTTCCGTCCTAGTGAGTGTTCAGGGATACCATAATCATGTGTAATGAGGTCGGCTTGACTCTACTTGTAGGCTGTGTGTGTGTGTAGGTAATTGGAAGCTCTGTGTAGGACATTTTACAGTTCTCCATTGCAGCTGAGCTGATTAATGAGGTGTCGGCTGAAAGAGGAATGCTTTCCTCAGAACCCGACAGGTCGAAACATGCACCTGAAATTAAAGCAATTATTTGTGTCACGCATAAGTCAATGTTGAGGAGGTTGGATTAGGTTTTATTTTAATTCGAAGGAAGAAGTCAGCTTCCTTTCACTGGAACAACATGTCCTGGTTGCTCTGTTGTTAATGTTTATATGTGGAATGTAGAAAGAAACCTGTGTTATTAGCAACGCAGGTAGCCAATAAGTGAACTGCAGTCAGCTTGTAATGTACAAAAACCTGAACATAACTTAGGCCCAATCCCAATTCTATATTTGTACCCCTTTCCCTTGGCCCTTGGAACAGATTGTGAAGGGAAATTTACCCCTAAGAAATGGGACAGCACTACAGCACCTGCACACGTCATCATGTCACCGTGAGCTCTTGTTTCATATGAGATCGTCGATCGTGACTGCTGTAGTTACTTCAGTTGTGTTATTTATTGGTATTCATCTTCAGGACATCACTGAAGTCATATATTATGTTGTCATAACAATATAATGTGTCAATAAGATCACAACTATACTGCGCATTTACACAGTGGCCATATTCATCTACGTAAACACACGAAAACAACATTAACATTATAGCAGACACTGTAAAAAGGTCATTTCTAGCCAATAGACATTTCTGACAGGGTATTCGAGTGTCATCGAGTGTCAGAATGTTGTGGGACTGCTGTAAAAGAGTTATTATTATGGATTATACATAGCGAAATTTAGCGATTTTATTTTAGCTTTTTTTTTTTAAGCATGACAGTAAAACACAAACGTGGTCATGAATATATTAAAACATGTGCTTGTTTGTTGTAAAAATTCATAATAATGACAAAAATACCAATTTGTGCATCTCCTGACTTCAGGTGCAGCTATACTGCTGTTGTAGCTGGTGTATTATGGGAAATTATAGGCGTATGTAGCTCTTCCCCTTAGCCCTATGCCTTCACTCTAAAGAGAATTGGGACAAGGGGAAGGGCTAAGGGGTGGAATTGGGATTGGGCCATAGTGTCCTGATATATTCCTGAAGGAAAATGTATTCTTCGCTTAACCCTTATGTACTGTTGGGGATGTTTTCATCCACTCTGGGGTGATTTTGAACAAACGTCCACTGAATAAAACTGCTGTAAAACTGCATCAGATAAAACTACTGAATTGCTTAGAACATTTGAGAATTTTAACTCTTTAAATGCCAAATTCATAAACTTTGTCACTGATTAGGTGAAAAAAAACACAGAAAATGACATTTTCAACATAAAAAGAAATTGTGGACTGGATTTTTCCTTTCATCACAGTCTTGCACATGTGATATAACATTGGCTTTGATGCAGTGTTTTTGATTATTTAATTTTTTTTTCTCCCTAATTTACTGTTGGTGGCTGTTTTTGCTCCATTGACTTCCATTATAAACATCTTTTTTGATTACAAAACCACGACACCATATAATCATACATTTGTGTGTGTGCGTGCGTGCGTGTGTGTGTCTTTGAGTGTGTGAGAGTGACTTTTATGCACTTACCTTGATGTGTCTGACAAAATCAAAATATGCGTCTCAGCTCTCAGAACTACATGGAGTAAACAAAAACAAAGACTGTGTGTTTATGCACCATCAAATGTGGTTATAATGGTCAATGGGGCGAAAAAACTAAACAAAAATAAGTCATTTTGTGTGTTTTTTTCACCAAATCAATGACATCATTTGTGAATTTGGCAATTAAAGAGTTAAAATCCTCTGATTTTCTAAGCAATTCAGTAGTTTTGATCAGGACTGAGGTTGAGTAACAGATTTATGCAAAAACATTTGAAAAAAATATTTATCTGATGCATTTTTACAGCAGTTTAATTCAGTGGATGTGTTCATCCCTGACATAACAAAAGGATAGTAACAAACACATACACATACACGTGCACATGGTTAGTTAAGAAAGTTAAGAAAAACTCTTATCATTGTAATGTCGAAATATTTGCATAAGCTCTTCAATTTACTAGTCTCATGTCAAAAGATCTGCTCAGTGAAGTCACACTGTTATGGTAGTTTGATTATAAAGTATACTTAGACTACGCATCTCCCTAACATAAGAATCAGTCTACAGGCTTGCATAAACAAGCAAGGTCTTGTTTTTAATAGGTTTCGATGACACATTGGCAATAAAAAAGTGATTAACTCATGGAAATTCCTACATTAAGCCACTATTTATTTATTTTTATTCATAATATGTGTCATCATCATCATTGTGCTTACAATGCAGTTGTTCTGGGTTTAAAGTAGAATTTGGCAACCAAGCAATGTTCTTATGAAAGGAAAAAAAATGCAACTGGAATAAGTTGGAAGCCCTCAGAGCAGGAACACACAGAGTGCAATAAATCCTCCCACAGTTTTTTCCATAATGTAGCAAAGTCTGTACCTGCTAGTGTTTTTCCTGACTTTAAAAGGAATTTGACATTACAATGATTCTGAGTGGAGAACACACTTTCATTCTAGTGTACTTGATTACTGTTTGGTTGATTATGGGATTGATCATGATTATGTCCTTGAGATTTGAGAAGTCTGAGACATTTGCATGGTCCACATACACTATTCCTCATGATTTTACTTTAAAGTATCACACAATACAACTGTATGTGCTTATGATAATCATACTGTACCAGTCTACCTTACTATTAGATGGTCTAATACCATCTTTGTAACATATACTTCTGTGTAAGAATAGATTGCACATGGCTAGGTGTAATGATATCGGGTGTTACTTAAATTATAGATTCTCTAGAAGAGTCTGTTGACCTGTTTGCATTGTTCTCCCGCCAGCTTCGCAGTCATTGCCTCCGGATGTGCCAGTTGCCCCAGGTTGGTGTGCCGAAGAGAAGGGTGTGGTGCCGAGTTCTGTTACCACTGCAAGCAAGCGTGGCATCCTAACCAGACATGCGACTCTGCCCGCCAACAGAGGGCGCTGTCCTTGAGAACGCACAGTAACCATTCACCCAGCTACACAGCCGAGCAAGGACACAGTGAGTATTTATTCATCAGTCAGTTTTTTATCTAATAAACTTAGGAGAGACTTATGTCAGGTCTAGAGACCATAATAATAATGCGCTCTTTGTACCTCGGTTGGAAGGCTACCATCTAGCAACACAGATAAACCTAGCAACGACCTCGAAGTCAACAAGATCTCCCTGGTAACCATATCAAAACATCCAAGCCACATTAGTTACTAAAAACAGCCATAACACCTCTATAATCGCACAATGGCATGACAACCACCTAGAATATCTCAACAAACTCCTGGTAATGTCTTACAAACCACAGAAAGCATCCAAACTAGCATCAACAAAAAACATAGCAATATTGTTGTAACCACCTAGAATATCTTAGCAAACACTCAATTCCCTAGAAACAACTCGGGATTCCTTAGCAACTACCTTGTCATACCCTGAAATTTGGTCTGATTGCATTAGTAACCTTCTAGTAACTAAAAGCACACTTGCATAGCATCGCATAGCGTAGCACCTTCATAACACATTTAGAAACCATCTGGATTATGGTCTTTACACCTGGCTAGGAAACAAAAACATGTAACAGATGCAAAGCAACTCCCTGGTAACCCCTGAGCACTTACTAGAACATCAAACGTAACCACTTGTATTACCTTGGGAGTTGAGTAGTGACACCTCTAGAAACCATCTAGAAACCATCTGTGGCCAAAACATAACAAATGCATAGCAACCCCTGTGCACCCTACCAGAGCTTCACATAGCATAGCATTGCCTACCATAGCATCACATAGCATAACACCCGTATTACCTTTGGAGTCGACTAGTGACACCTCTAGAAACCATCTAGAAACCATCTGGATTACAATCTTTACAACTGACTAGTGGCCAAAACATAACAAATGCATAGCAACTCCCTCGTAACCCCTGAGCACTTACCAAAGCATTGCATAGCATTGAATCGCCTACCATAGCAACATAAAATATAGCACCTGTATTATCTTGGGTGTCAACTAGTGACACCCCTAGAAACCATCTGGTATTACAATCTTTACACTTGACTAGTGAACAAAAATATATAACAAATGCATAACAACTCCCTGATAACCTCTGAGCACCCTAGCAGAGCATTGCATAGTATAGCATAGCCTACCATATCATCACACAGCATAGCACCTGTATTACCATCGGAGTCGATTATTGACACCTCTAGAAACTATCTAGAAACCATCTGGATTACAATCTATACCTGACTAGCAGCCAAAACATAACAAATGAATAGCAACTCTCTCTTAGCATAACGTATACTGCAGACCTTTAGCATATTAGTTCTTTACTTTGTTTACTGTGTTAGGAAACATAACATGCAGCGTTTATCGCTTTAAAACAGACTGCCAGAAATTAAAGGCTAAAAATAAACTGTGAAAGCTCTACCTGTCTGCTTTATTGTGTTTAAGAGTGCCACCAGCCACTCATATAATTTGATCTGCTGCATGCTTCCCCCCCTTGAGCACTTTCATTTTGTAAACTTCTCTGTGTTCGCTGTAGATTATTGAGGTTTCTATTTCCCTAAAGGATGCTCTCCTCCTCCTCTAGTTGTCTCCTAACCTCCTGAATTAAAGCAGGAGGAGTCCGCTAACGTCTCTCCCAGCTCTTATTCCCACCTGACATTCAGAAAGCGCTTCCTCAGCACACATTGTTTACAGCAGATTCTGTCTGCCTGCACACATTCTAAATCCCAACCCTTTAATCCCCACTCAGCTGATGACATCAAGCCTTGTCCTCGATGCGGTGCCTACATCATCAAGATGAACGACGGCAGCTGTAACCACATGACCTGTGCTGTGTGCGGCTGTGAGTTCTGCTGGCTCTGTATGAAGGAGATTTCAGACCTGCACTACCTCAGGTACCCTCAGCTATTCATCAGGGGGAGTTTAACTAAACGTTCTCTTGCTTCTTTTGATCTGGACCAAAAAAATGAATAATACTAGCTCACATTGCATTCACAATGTCATTTTTAAGACTGAACCTAAAGATAGAAAGATAAAAAAGAGCTTTTAATTGCTTTTAATGTCCTCCTAGGTCGTTCATGCTACAAGGACCAAATTTGGCCAAAATGTGCCTTCTGCATTCAAGATTGTTGCTATGTCTCCTCATGCCAATCAGACTTATTGTTTTTTAATTAAAAAAAGTGAAATATTACATTTTAATAATCCGGGCATATAAAAAAATTATACAAGTGTAAAGGAGGCCAGCTAGTGAGCTCTGACCTCTAAAGCTGCTCTAGCGACAGATGTTAGAGGCCATGGTCTTTAACCTCCTTGGTAGAGCACCCGACTCCCATGCGGAAGGTCGCTGGTTCGATACCAGCCCGAAGCGGTTTGGGTGGCGTAGGCGTAGGCGGGGTTACACGAGCCTCAAATTTGGCTAAAAGCTGTGTTCTGCATTAGATTTTGTTGCTCTATTTTTTCGGGTTTATCAGACTAATAGTTTTCCAATAAATAATTTTGAAGCATTATTTTTTCTCAAAACATGGCAAGCCATAAACTCCATGACTTAAACTCCATTTTGTTTACTGATATGGCAAGCCTATTTTGCATGTATCATTTTTACACTTATTAAGCATTGTGTTGTCAACAAAATATGGCAAGCCATTTTTAACGGTGTTTTAGAATGAAAATGATCCGCGTCCACACTGGTGTTTCACCCAGCGTTTCTAAACAACACTGCGTCTACATTACACCACTGATACGCACATCACCACACACACACACACTGGCATGCACTGCAGATATGAGAGCTGTGCTTGTCGGACTGTTCATCAAGGATCTACCGCTGGATCTAATCTCACTATATTTGTTAAACATGATATTTAATTCATCTTGCCATTTCCATCTAACAACATATTCCCTGACTTTGGTGGTTTAAATCTATCACTTGTTCTCGGGTAACGTGTTTTGGCTGAGAGCAAAGATAAGTTAATATATTCATTTATGTAAGCACATACACTGATTCTGCACATTTAACTGATTGCTTGCCTTTATTTCCTATATTGTATTAACTTATTGTACGTTATACTTTTATAATGGCCATTATTGATTATTAAAACTAATATTCAGCAAAAGAGGCAGAATAGGTTTCGTATTTTTTATGAAAATGAAAGGAGGCAGTGATGTTATAGGCTCTGTTTTGTTATAAATATGCAAACAGTGAAGATGACGGTCATATAAATATGTAGCTACACAATGCCTCACCATTTTTGGTGTCTGTTAAGTTAATATCAAAATGAAAATAGGCAGTTATTTATATCATGTTTTTATTTTATTGTTAAGAAAGTGAAACAACGTAGCCAGGGTGATGTGAATGATGTTATAAAGTACACTGTTCCCTGAAGATTTACCTGACGTGTCCTCAAGAGTTTGTTTTCCATATCAAACTTGAAAAGTCTGAACTTACAAGGAGAGGATGCAAGACTGAACTTTGTTTAGGCAAAGTTTGTTTAGGTTAAATATCGAGGCCTCGCCTCCGTTTTTAGGTGTCTTAGTTTTTCCCCATCCACACTGACACTGAGCAGCAGCGTTTTAAAGTGAAAACCTCTCCAGCGTTTTTCAAAAAGCTCGTTTTCGGCACTCAAGAACTCTGGCGTAGTGTGAACGGAGGCCGTAACCGTAGCAAAACTTCTGCTTATTAACGAACTTTAGGTTCTAGTTTAATTTAAATTCATATTTTCTATAGACCATGTTGATGGATGTAAACATAAACAATAGTCCCATTGTATTTCCTGTTTTACATTTTTAATTTCTATAGCTTCCGAAAACATAAAAAGAGCCACATATTGAGAAATAAAGTTATGATAGCTGTTTTAACATTAAATTATGATTGAATTGCCTTTTATTACAGTTATCAAATAGTTTGATATCAAGCAGGAAATTTTTATGGGCCAATGACAGGACCACATTGAAATGGTCTATAGGAAGCTTTTATATTTGTGCATATATATTAGTCAATGCTGAAGCCAAATCTGGAGCCAATGTAACAAGATAACCTACGATAACGGTCCAAAATTTGTACACCCGAATGTAAATGTCAGGGCAAAATGTTAAATTAAAAATTAAAACAGAAAAGAAAAACAAAAAATGTATCAAATTTTGTAGAAATTTTGTAGTTTGTAATTTTTTCCCCAATATTTCACATGAATTTAATTGTATTATCTTGTGTGTGTACAGTACTGAGAACTTATGAAGGGCTTATAAAATTCATAAAGTGTTTTTTTTACATTTTAAAGTCCTTTTAGATTACTTTGATCCGTGTTTCGTTTGTATTTCAGTCAAACTGCTCAGAGTTCATTTGGAAGAGGCCTGAGATTACTGAAAAAGTGTTTTGCTCTCTGAGTGTTTGAATAAACCGCACTAACAGAGCGATTTAAACCAGAGTGTGATTTAACTAAACCAAACCTGCCACGTGAATGCTTCATAAAAATATTAAAATGTGTTTTTTTTTACTGTCAGTCCATCAGGTTGTACTTTCTGGGGAAAGAAGCCATGGAGTCGCAAGAAGAAGATTCTGTGGCAGCTGGGCACTTTGATTGGTGCACCAGTGGGCATCACTCTAATTGCTGGCATTGCTGTTCCTGCTATGGTTATCGGCATTCCTGTTTACATTGGACGCAAGGTAATGCCAATATCACACCCTTCCCTACAGCGTTATAGATATCACTAGCAAAGCCATTATCAGCTGTCAGGTATTTAATTTCCTTATAATCCTTGGAAGTTTCCCTATCATCAGCCATGTTGCTCAACTTCAAATGATTTCGCCATTATTATGGTAAACATTTCCTGCTGTTAACCCGAATTCTAATTCTCTCTGATCTCTTGTTTGGATTTTGTTTGGGACTTCATTTCATCGATCATGTTTGAATGAACGAATCATTGGCTTATGGATTGGATGAAACTTTTATGTGTTTTGGTACAATCCAGCAAAGTATGAATACCTTGTTTTGGTGCATTTTCTCACAACACATTGAACACATGTTAGGTCAAAGGGCAGAGAGAGTGTTTTCTTGCTTTTAAAATGATCAAATGTGTAAACACTTTCGCTATATTTGGCATCATAGGCTCAGTCTGAAAACAAAGCCCTATATACATTTCTGGAGATTGCGAATTATGTAGCTAGAAGTACATATGGCTGCATTTCGTCTTTAAAACGAACGCTACGGGGCGCTATGACACCATTTCTTTTTTCGCAGTTACCAGCTGACCACAATAGAGTTTGAGTCCAGGGAAAACCGGTTCCAGAAAGTGGTTAAGACAAAAACAGAAGCCAAAAAATAAAATAAACAATTAAATAACAGGGTGACAATGTGGTAAAATCTGAAAATGTGGTAAAAATCAGGCGAGGGCTTTTCTTTTTTTAGACTGCTTTTTAAAACTGTCGGTTGGGTTTAGGGAAGGGGGTGGGCGGGTCAATCGGTGCTTTTGAAAACACTATTGGTTGGGTTTAGGGAAGGAGAGGGGTGGGTCAGTCGATCGGTCAGTCAGTCAGTTAGTCGACAGCAGCCTCTGGTGGATTAACGCGAGATTAGCAGGTGCGAATGGCACTCACGAGAAATTTTTGAGATCTCAAAAATCATACACAGCGGCCTCTGGTGGATTCACGAAAACAAAAACTGAAAAAAACACACCTCCTGAGACGTATTTGGCACTCTGCAGAAATGTACATAGCAGTACGTTTTCAGAGTGAGCTTGGGTGACAAAGTCCCCAGGAAAATCCAAACAAGAAAGTTTGAATTTACAAAAATACATCTTAAAGGGTAAGTTCACCCTAAAATCTTCAGCCTCATATCGTTTCAAACCCCCCATTTACCTTCAGAACACAAAATCTGAGAGCTCCTCATCCTCTATAGACAGCAATGGAACCGACATGTTCAGAAAAATACCAAAAAAAATTCACAAAATAGACCATATGCCTTCAGTGGTTCAATTAAAATATTATCAAGCTATGAGAATACTTTTGTGCACACATAAAACAACAAGAATGACTTTATTCAGTTTCTTCTTCTCAGTGTCAGTATAGGGTACACATTCATGATAGCTTTCTGTGTGTTGCGTTCGGTCAGGATGTATACCTCGGATGCAGCTCGGACCTTTTTTTCATATTAATTACTGCACATGTATGCTGTTACAGTTTTGCACATTATTTATTTTGCACATTTAATATACATTGTTTGCTTCTATTTATTTGATAGTTTATACTTATGTTTACTTTTTATATGGTATATTGTACATGGAACTTGTTTCTTACAGTGCATATGACAATAAACACTTTGAATCTTGAATCTTTGAATCAGAATCCAGGGTATTCTTCATTGCACAGCAGTCTCGTGAACATGCGCCCTAAACTGACACTGACAACTGTTAAATAAAGAAGTCATTATTTTAGTTTTATGTGTGCACAAAAGTTTTCCTGTAGCGTCATAATATTCCAATAGAACCACTAAAGGCATGTGATATGTTTTGACATGTTTTTTTTACATTTTGAATAAATCTGGACCATTGCTGTCTATGCAGGATCATAGAGATCTCAATTTAAATCTCAGGGGGCTTTGGAACAACATGAAAGCGAGTAATTATTGACAGAATTTTCATTTTATGTTTGAATTATCCCTTTAATATCAAGCTTTAGGATGCCAATAGGCCATATCTTTTATTTGAACAGTTAAAAGCACATAGATGACAGCACAATAACAAAGCTGCCGTTTGTCACAGATCCACTCGCACTATGAGGGCAAGAAAACGTCTCATCACAGGAGGAATCTGGCCATCACTGGCGGTGTGGCGCTGTCGATCATCACAGCTCCAGTCATCGCTGCTGTCAGTGTGGGTGAGTATTCCTCAGAAAAATATCATATTTACACTAGACGCTCAGTAAGATTTTTATAAGAACTATTTAGCAAGGATGCAATAAATATAAAGCCATAACAGTGAAGGCATATTTGAATATTTTTCCCGAAGTGACTCTGAAGATAATTCAAATTTTGCATTTTAAAATATATATAATAAAATAGTTGGTTTTATTATATTTACTGTATTGTTAGTCTTGGTGAGAGTAAGAGATTTAAAGGGTAAGAGTCTTTAAAAACGTAAAAACTCACCGAGCACAGTTTATTTGTTGGGCAGATGCTTTTATTCAAAGTGATTTTCGATTGAGGATTGATAATTCATCCATTTAAAATGATTTGCAGCACAAAAATTCACAGTACAATAAAATGCGATGGAAAAAAACGAATCTCTTTAAAAAAAAACAAGCCTTTTTATGTGCAAATTTGTCATTAAATAAATGAAGCCTCTGTCGTTATTTACCCTCGTGACTTTCTCTCTGCTGTTGGTGGAATATTCTTGGCTTGTTTAGTAATCAAGGCTGATCTGTTTCTGTCCAGATCAACTCATTGACTTTGCTCTTAGTACTGTGCTAACAGCAAATCAATGAATAACGGATTTGCACACATTGTATAGACTACTTCCCCTTTTTGCATCCTTTGTTAAGATTAAAGATTAAAGGCTTCTGTTCCTGTTCAATGTTAAGGACTCTATAGACAATCATTTCCACATTTAGCGTCAGAGGCCACTGCAACTTCTGGTGCAGTGCAGTGTATGAAAATTGGGTGACAATAAAGCACAAAATAAAATAAAAAACTGAAGTGATGTTTTGATATAATGTTAACTATAATTCATAATAAGGTATATCATAAGCTATATTATAATTAGTTGTGAAAAACAGTTATTAGACACATAACACATAATCTGCTACTACCACAGACTTCTTAAAACATAAGGTAAAACATTCATTTTCCCTATAAGGAAATGCAAAACCTCTAAAGGCAAATCTTTTGTGATCACTGAACTTGTTAATTGGTTGTATACGCTGAAACGTTTAATAATGCAGTTGATTAATGAATTATTGCATTAAAAACTACATAATAATCATAATTATGTCATATAATGCAGATCTTTATGTTTATGTATATATGTCTTTATATGTCTCCTCTTTATATGTGTGTGACAGCAAGTTTCAAAGGAAAGGAGCAGATAATAAATACATTACAAACGTATGACTCACATATATGCTATTTCTCAATTGTGTTATTTTTTCATACTTTACAGGATTGTAGTTCTTTCCTTTAAGCCATTAAAAGGTTCAAAGTTTTTAAGGTTGTTAATGAGCTGATTGGTTTGGATCATGCCCCTTTAAATAATCTAGATGGATGGATGGATGGATGGATGGATGGATGGATGGATGGATGGATGGATGGATGGATGGATGGATGGATGGATGGATGGATAGATAGATAGATAGATAGATAGATAGATAGATAGATAGATAGATAGATAGATAGATAGATAGATAGATAGATAGATAGATAGATAGATAGATAGATAGATAGATAGATAGATAGATAGATAGATAGATAGATAGATAGACAGATAGATAGACAGATAGATAGATAGATAGATAGATAGACAGATAGATAGATAGACAGAAAAGACAGACAGACAGACAGATAGATAGATAGACAGATAGATAGATAGACAGACAGATAGACAGACAGATAGACAGACAGACAGACAGACAGACAGACAGACAGACAGATAGATAGATAGATAGATAGATAGATAGATAGACAGACAGACAGACAGACAGACAGACAGACAGACAGACAGACAGACAGACAGACAGACAGACAGACAGACAGACAGATAGATAGATAGATAGATAGATAGATAGATAGATAGATAGATAGATAGATAGATAGATAGATAGATAGATAGATAGACTGGATGGATGGATTCTGATTTCGAAAGTAACAAGATATTAGTTGTTATAGTTGTGGTGTGACCCTGCTATTCATTTATATTTAGAATGAGTTTTAGAACTACTTTGTCCTTAATGTGAGTGAACCTGAACTGTTAAAATCACAAGGCTAACTATAGCTGCGTATTTATGTCTGTTCCCTCCAGGCATCGGTGTGCCCATCATGCTGGCGTATGTGTATGGTGTTGTGCCAATCTCTCTGTGCCGCGGCGGGGGCTGTGGGGTCAGCCGGGGCAAAGGACGAGGAGTTAGAATAGACTTCGATGAGGACGATGGGCCTATTACAGGTATAAAAATATAAATGTGCAAATAGTTTTGGCAAACTACTTTAACAAAATAATGGATAAACCAAACCACTATCTATTACTATATACTACTATCTTCTAGAACAGTGGGTACAGAAAGCCATTTGCTAAGATCATTTAAGCTCATTTTTTTCCTCATTAATGTACACACAGCATCCCATATTGACCGAAAAACACAGAATTTTTTTTGCTGATTTATTAAAAAAGAAAGACTGAAATATCACATGTCTTAAGTATTTGTAAAAAAAAAACAAAGAGTAAAAAATTTAAGGGGGTTTGAATACTTTGTGTACCCACTGTGTACTTTCCCTAAAGTACTAGTAGGTATTCACTAGTTATATAATCAGTGGCATAAAATGATCTCAAAATGATAATAATAACACTTATCACATATTTTTGTGACAATATATCGCACAAAAAAAATGCCTTATCATGACAGGCCTAAGTATTAGTATTTTTGTTTAGACACTAGTATTAATTAGATAAAAGTACTTTATACATAGATTTATTAGATACTCTTACATATCAAATATTTACTAGTTCTTTTTTACTACAGACATATAAAAAATGGAAATAAGGGCAGTTATAATAAGCAAATATGTAGGAGGGCTTTGCTATTATATGACTATATTGTATTGCAATTTGCAATATGAAGCAATTAAGTGTTATATACACTTAAAGTCAGAATTATAAGCCCCCCTTTGAATTTTCTTTTCTTTTTGAATATTTCCCAAATGATGTTTAACAGAGCAAGGAAATTTTCACAGTATGTCTGATAATATTTTTTCTTCTGGAGAAAATCTTATTTGTTTTATTTCAGCTTGAATAAAAGCAGTTTTTAATTTTTAAAAAAATATTTAAGGTCAAAATTATTAGCCCCTTTAAGCTATATATATGTTGGATAGTATACAGAACAAACCATCGTTATACAATAACTTGCCTAGTTAACCTAATTAACTTAGTTAAGTCTTTAAATGTCACTTTAAGTTGTATAGAAGTGTCTTGAAAAATATCTAGTCAAATATTATTTACTGTCATCATGGCAAAGATAAAATAAATCAGTTATTAGAAATGAGTTATTAAAACTGTTATGTTGAAAAAATCTCTGTTAAACACAAATTGGGGAAAAAAATTAACATGAGGGCCAATAATTCAGGGAGGCTAATAATTCTGACTTCATCATTAGTTCCTCATATTTTCTTTTTTGAGTCATCTCTGAGATGGTTGTGCATGAAAATCCCAGTAGATCAGCAGTTTCTGAAATACTCAGACCAGCCCGTCTGTCACTAACTACCATGGCACATTCAAAGTCACTTAAATCACCTTTGAACTGCAGCGGATTGTCTTGACCTTGTTTACATGCCTAAATGCATTGGGTTGCTGCCATGTAATTGGCTGATTAAAAATTTGCATCAATGATTAGTAGGACAGGTGTACCTAATAAAGTGGCCGGTGAGTGTAGATACTAGTGTTGTGTAGTGTAGTGTTGTTAAAAAGTTATTCGGACATAAAGAATTGATAAGAACTAGTAATAAGTGCTAGTAATTGGACTGGTACTTTAGGAATAAGAAGAAGTAGCTAATAAATAACTAATAAATAACTACTAGAGAATGAAGAAAGATACTAGCAAGATACTAGCATCTAAAAATAAGTACTAGTAAAATAGAAACTAGTTTTATTAAAAACTTTAAATAAAAATATATGTTTTTTGTTTTATTTTTAGCCTTTTTTCCTTTATTAGATAGGACAGTAATGAGTAAATCTAAATCTGTTTTTCTGTCTGCAGTTGCGGACGCGTGGCGAGCTCTGAAGTCCCCCAGTCTGGGCGAAAGCAGTCTGGAAGGAGCAGCCAGTGGCCTCAGCACCACCTCCCCCAGTGAGGGTCTCTCTGTTGCTCCTGGAGGTTTGGGGGATACGCCCCACTTTAACACACTGGCTGGAGGAGCTCTGGGCGCCAGGACTGGAAAATACAGCAGGTGTGTGGGCTGCTGAGAGGTCAGCAGAAGGGCGTGCTGGGTTATTCTGTAAATATAGTAGATGTACACTGTAAATATGGGTGATGCTCTTGTTTTGATGGAAACATGTTTATGTTTTGTTAGGCTGGAGGTGCAGGGAACGGAGCTGGGAAAGGAAGTTGCTGGCAGGGAGACGGGCAGCTTGGGGGCAGCAAGTGATTGTGCCAGTACGAGAGGCATGGCTGGATCAATCACTTCCTCATACACCTTACCTGACAGGTGTGGAAATCTGCATTATGAGCGTAATAATTGCATATGCTTAACAAATGAATGTACACTACTGTTTAAAAGTCTGGGGTTAGTAAGGGTTTATGAGGTTTTTGTCTCATTTAAAAAAAAAAATACAGTAAAAAACAATAATATTGTGAGATATTAGAATTTTCTAGGAAAATAATTTATAATATAAATCAATAATTATTTAATAATAAGTATTATTATCATATAAATAATACATTCTAATTTAATGTATTTTAAAATCCATTACTCCAGTTTGCATTGTCATATGATCCATTTTAAATCAACATAGAAATATGCTGATTTGGTATTTAGGAAACATTATAAACAGTATAAATGAATCATTATGTTGAAAATAGTTTGATATTTTAGATGAAATTCTATGATACACTGTAGTCTTAAAAGATAACACTATAAAATGTATTTTTACAAATAACAAATCCTCAAATTTTCAGTTTTTACATTATGATTGTACATTATAGTGTTTCCTAAATACATTTAATTATGTAAAAAAATTTAAAAAGCACTTTTTAGTATTGTCATTTTAAATAGACCCATTATTCATTTCTTTTGTCATAACATGAATATAATTATCTGTATAAGCTAGGGCTGTACGATATTGGAGAAATCTAATATTGCGATCTATCTAAAATAATCCCCAAGTACTTAAAACTGTTTACAATCTCAACATGTTGACCCTCAATATCAGTGCACCCCTAAGATAAATTTAAAAGTGTAGCATCTCTGATAAACTCCTAGAACTCCTCAAACACATATTCTGCATAAGAACATGATGCATTTTGTCTGACCCTTTTACCTGCTGTCTTTCAGAGAGGGCACTAACCTTGAGATCCAGGTGGACATTGAAACCAAACCGAGCCATCTGTGTCTGACCACTGAAGAGGATCTGGCTCCGCCCACTGCTGCCATGGCGCCCGGTGTGGGGGAGGAACCTCAGGACTGCAGTTCTCGCCGGAGCGGGACGGTCATGGATTCCCCGCTGGGCCTTTCTCCAGGGATGTCACTCAGGGAGGGTCTCCGAGACGTCACCCTTGCTCAGCCCGAAAGCATCCGCAGTGACCTGGAGATGTCCGACACGCAGTCTGATGACATTGCCGAGCTCACATCCGATGACTGCGACTCTCCTCATCCCAAAAGCTGCCACGGAGCACCCCCGCAGGCCACCTGCAGAGCCTTGAACCCCACCGACAGTCTGCACTGTCCCGACAACGTCATCCTGTACGTGTGAGAGACTCTCGCACCATTGCACAAAGCCAACCGTTTTTTCCGAGCTTCTGACGCTTTACCTGTTATTTTGCTGCTTTTTTATAATTATCCGAACACCGTAGTGGCAACTTGTGGAACTGACTGCTCATCGCTCTGCTCTCCTTGTCCCACCTGGTTTATTATCGGGCACGGACGGGTCCTCTACCTCTTCAGAAAATCCATACTGTTATTCATCGGTTGGTGTTTACTTCTCAGTGCTGCAATGCATTGAGTGAAAAAACAAAATAAAGTTGAATCCGGTACTGTCGTGACCAGAAGAATTTCCAAACAAACAAACAAACAAATAATGCTACAAAGCGAAATGTCGCCAAGCACATGTATACGTGAGTGGTTTGTATATGGATGACACATCACAGTATTGTTTGTATGTTTGTTTTACTTTTTTTTGTTAAAAAACGACGTGGAAATTGTATGATTTAGGCTACCGCATGCATGTTGGATGCCTGCGCCGCACTAGTATTGTTTTGGTCGCGCTGGCCTGGTTTGCACAGAAAATAAGTAAGGTCTGTCTGCGGACTGCAGGACAGGGATGTCACATGAAGGGGTCACTTGTAGTAGAGGCATAACTTGAAGTTATGGAGACCCACATGTCTATGTTGTCTGCAAGATGGCGCTGTACATCAGTTATTAAAATCGTCTACTCCTACTCCAAACCTAAACCCAACCATCACAGTTATTAACGTCTACACCTTCACCAAACCTAAACCCAACCATCACAGTTATTAACGTCTACACCTTCCCCAGAATTAAACCCAACCATCACAGTTATTAACGTCTACACCTTCCCCAAACCTAAACCCAACTATCAGTTACTAACGTCTACATTTTCACCAAATCTAAACCCAACCATCATAGTTATTAACGTCTACACCTTCCCTAAACCTAAACCCAACTATTACAGTTATTAGTGTCTACACCTTCCACAACCCTAAACCCAAACATCACATTTATTAACGTCTACACCTTCCCCAAACCTAAACCCAACTATCACAGTTACTAACGTCTACACCTTCCCCAACCATTAAACAAACCATCATCGTTATTAACGTCTACACCTTCCCCAAACCTAAACCCAACCATCATAGTCATTAATGTCTACACCTACCCCAACCCTTAACCCAACCATCATGGTTATTAACGTCTACACCTTCCCCAAACCTAAACCTAACCATTACAGTTATTAGCGTCTACACCTTCCCCAAACCTAAACCCAACCATCATAGTTACTAACGTCTACATTTTCACCAAATCTAAACCTAACCATCATAGTTATTAACGTCTACACATTTCCCAACCCTGAACCCAACCATCATAGTCATTAATGTCTACACCTACCCCAACCCTTAACCCAACCATCATCGTTAACGTCTACACCTTCCCCAAACCTAAACCCAACTATTAGTTATTAGCGTCTACACCTTCCACAACCCTAAACCCAAACATCACATTTATTAGCATCTACACCTTAACCAAACCTAAACCCAACCATCATCGTTATTAATTTCTACACCTTCCCCAACCATTAAACAAACCATCATCGTTATTAACGTCTACACCTTCCCCAAACCTAAACCCAACCATCATGGTTATTAACGTACAGCTGTGAGTTGCGGAGGCTTTCATACTTGACGCGCTCGCCATTGTAGTGCTATTTGCAACCATAGGGGGTGACTCCGAGTAGGTTAACTGTCATGACAAAACAGATAAAGAAGTCAACGAGTTGCATGGTGGAGTTGCTAAATGAATGAATATAATAATATATCAAATGAATTGGTTGTGGATAAATTTGGAGAAAACTCATTTGCTGAAAATGTTCTCTGGTAAGTATTTCCGCCATCTTGCCAACAACATCTCGTTGTGACATCTCGCATTGTTTAATGGGATCTCGATAACTGCAAGTTACGCCTCTCTAACTTACTACAAGTTAAACCCATTTGTGTTACGCCGCAGACAGATACACTTGCAGAAAACACACACTTCAGATCAGTATGAGGGCTTTTCACACTGACTTTACCATTCGAAACGCAGCTTTTAACACGGGCTAAAGGAACTGGACTGGTATTCGAGAAGCAGGGTTTGTTCTAGCACAACTTTTGCACTGTTAACCCTGCATTGCAGTATATAACATGTCGACTTTTACAGCTAGATAGCAAACAACAGTCATTCACATGCTTTAGAGCAGTGTTTCCCAACCCTGTTTCTAAAGGCACACCAACAGTTCACATTTTAAACCTCTCCCTAATCAAACACACCTGAATCAACTCATCAGAACATAGGAAGAGACTCCAAAACCTGAACTTCATGGATCAGATTAGGGAGACATCTAAAATATGTACTGTTGGTGTGCCTCCAGGAACAGGGTTGGGAAACACTGCTTTAAAGAGTCACAGAATCACTATAAATAAATAATCAATTCAGTGATTGCAAGGAAACGTGTTCATGGGAAATGCTTCAGCTGGAGTATAGAAAAGACTGTTTCATCACTCTTACCTTTTGTAGTTCAATAAGTGCATTCAGGAAAAACATCTTAGGTTGCGTGCTGCATTAGTCCGATCACTGACACTGCAAATATGCAAATAAGTGAGTTAACCCAGGTGTGAATATCCAGGATTAAGTGTTAACCCCAGATAAACTATGACCACATATGCACTAGAGATAAATTCAGTTGTATCTTGTGGGGCTTAATCCTGTTCTATTTACACACGCTTCAGTAACTTAAAGGAGTGACAACCACATTTAGATGGCACAGTGGCTCAGTGGTTAGGTTACTGGTTCGAGTCCCGGTTGGGCCAGTTGGCATTTCTGTGTGGAGTTTGCATGTTCTCCCGATGTTGGCGTGGGTTTCCTCCGGGTGTTCCGGTTTCCCCCACAGTCCAAAGACATGCGCTATAGGTGAATTAAATGAACTAAGTTGGCTGTAGTCTATAAGAGTGTGTGTGAATGAGTGTGTATGGGTGTTTCCCAGTACTGGGTTATGGCCGGAAAGACATCAGCTGTGTAAAACGAATGCCGGAATAGTTGGTGGTTTATTCTGCAGTGGCGACCCCGGATAAATAAGAGACTAAGCTGAAGGAAAATGAATGAATGAACAACCATAATTACAAAAAAAATAATAATCTTAAGAGTGGATACAGTACAGAACAAGCCCAGCTGCTGATTTAAAGCTTTAAATGATATTTTTAACCCAACAGCTGGGTTTTCCCATTTTTTCACCCACATTTGGGTTAAAACAACCCTTATTTTTTTAGTGTAATGTTGCCAGATCTTGTGACAAATAATAAAAACAGCATTTAAGGAACAGCCCATGATAAACTTAAACCCAAACACTTTATGCTACTAACAAATAAGCTATTTATTAAAATATTCCAACCTGCAGCTGTCGACTTTATTAAATCCAGAAGCTGGATTAGTTAAATTGATAGTTCACCCAACATGAATATTTACTCACCCTCAAATGGGTTTAAACCTTCATAAGTTTCCTCTGTTGAACACAAAAGGAAATATTCTGAAGAAAGCTGAAAACCTGTAACCACTGACCACCTCCATAGTATGAAAAACAGATACTATGGAAGTCAATGATTACAGGTTTTCAGCTTTATATTATATTTTATTTATATTTCAGCTTCAAAATATCTCAGAGGTTTGAAACTCAAAGAGGTTTGGAACAAGTTCAGGGTGTGTATATGATGACAGAATTAAAAATTTTGGGTGAACTATCCCTTTAAGCTGAAAGACACTTTATAAGCGTCCCTTATTTTAAGTGGACATGGCAACCTTTCGAGAGCGCACTATTGAAGCAGCCTTCCAAACATTAAAATAGCTCAAATCTACAACCCTCAAGTTCTTTTATTAGTTCGCTCTTATATCACTACCAGAATATAAATTATGCAAGAAGCCAAAAGACTGTTCTGTGCCAGTCATCGCAAATCACAACTACATTTTTAACCATTAAATTTGGCTGTCACTCCTAAAATTTAAAGGGATAGTTGACCCAAAAATGAAAGTTCAGTCATCATTTACACACCTTTGACTTGTTAAAGTTGTTCCAAACCTTTCTGAGTTTTTTCCCAAAAGAAGCCATTTTGAAGAATGTTGGAAACCTGTGACCATTGACTTGCATTGTAAAAAAAACATAGTATGGAAGTCATTGGTTACAGGTTTTCAGCTTTCTTCAAAATATCTTTTTTTTTTGTGTTCAATAGAAGAAAGTCAAATAGGTTTGGAACAAGTTAGGGAAGGGAGGGGGGGGGGGGGTGTATGATGACAGAATTAAACATTTTGGGTGAACTATCCCTTTAAGCTGAAAGACACTTTATAAGCATCCCTTATTTTAAGAGAACATGGCAACCTTTCGAGAGCCCACTATTGTAGCAGCCTTCAAATCTATATAGCTCAAATCTACAACCCTCAAGTTATATTAGGTCGCTCTTATATCACTACCAGAATATAAATCATGCAAGAAGCCAAAAGACTGTTCTGTGCCAGTCATCGCAATTTATAACTGCATTTTTAACAATATAAATGTGGTTGTGTCTTCTGAAATTTAAGGGATAGTTCATCCAAAAATGATCATTTACTCACCCTTGAGTTGTTCCAAACCTGTTTAAGTTTTTTCCAAAAAGAAGATATTTTGAAGAATGTTGGAAACCTGTAACCATTCACTTCCATAGTATTTTGTGTTCCTACTATGAATGTCAATGGTTACCGTTTTCCAACATTCTTCAAAATATGTTCCGTTGTGTTCAGCAGACAAAAAAACCTCTTTAGAATCATTAGTAAATGACGATTAATGTATTCCGTAAGTGTGAAAAGCCCTACAGAGTGAGGTCAGTGCAAAGGGAGACTGATGGGACCTTCACTAGCAGACAGTTTGACTTGAATCACTGACTGCCTGCCTTACAGACACAGCACATGCACTCAGATCCCTTACACTGTCTGTGACTCACTGACAACACTGTTTGTGCCCTCTTGAGCTGAGACATGAGAGACGTCTGGATGGATGTATGTATGTGTGGATGTTTACCAGTGTTGATTTTATTGCTGGGTATTAAATTGTATAATAGTATCGAGGATGGAACTGCCATTCACATGCATGTCTGTTGTTGTTATTGTTATGTTATTATGATTTTTGGCCTACTTTTTTCTCTTTCTTAAGCACACAGAATCATTTTTGGGTTTGTTTTGCGCAGTTGTAATTTTATTTGGACCCGCTGGATGGATGTTTTGATTGGATGGATGAGCACTCCTGCACTTTATCCCTCTATTTATCATTGTAGGCTTATATTTATGCACTCCCTTTCTTTATTCTTTGACATTCAGCTTCTCTGGGAATTTTTTTTTTGTTATTTAATTTTGGTTGTAATGAATTATTGACATTTTTGGTTTTGCATTCTTAACATGCTCTGCTTTCTGAATTTCATTATAATATTCGGCTGCAGAGAGAAATTTCAGTTTTTACATGTAATGATGGATTGGCTTTGTCTTGTAATCACAAAAAAAGAGACTTTTGGTCACATCATTTGCTTTTTTTTGGGTTGGTTGTGTGAAAATGCTTTTATATTTTTAGGTTCATGAAAATTACTTGATAATTTGACTGTAAACTGGTTCTGGTGAAATGAGTGTTCATTCAGTTACTTAAGCAATATGCTGAAGAGAAGGTTTGGTCAATCTGGCATTGTTTTTGTACATCCACACAAAGATAACTGCACTGGCTGTGAGTATTTGAAACAATATGAAAATAAACATTTCTCCTTTGTGGCACGTTTTGACACTTTTTTAAAAATAATTATTATTATGGACTATTTTGAGGAGCCTATGATTAGGGTGTGTTTAAACTGTCCTCGTCTACCTGTGAGTAGAAACATGTAAGCCTAATAAATAAAATAATTCTCTTTTTTTACATATAAAGTTTGAAAACTTGGCTATAAAATATTGGGGAAAAACTGTAAAAAAAAAATTATGTTGGAGTTGTATATACACTGGCCGGCCACTTTATTAGGTACACCTGTCCAACTGCTTGTTAACGCAAATTTCTAATCAGACAATCACATGGCAGAAACTCAATGTATTTAGACATGTAGACATGGTCATGATCTGCTGCAGTTCAAACGGAGCATCAGAATGAGGAAGAAAGGTGATTTAAGTGACTTTGAACGTGGTATGGATGTTAGCACCAGACAGGCTGGTCTGAGTATTTCAGAAACTGCTGATCTACTGGGATTTTCACGCACAAGAAGTATGCAGAAGAACAAGAGGTATGCAGAAGAGCATCTCTGAACACAACACGTCCAACATTGAGGCGGATGGGCTACAGCAGCGGAAGACCACACCAAGTGCCACTCCTGTCAGCTAAGAACAGTAAACTGAGGCTACAATTTGCACAGGCTCACCAAAATTGGACAATCGTAGATTGGAAAAATGATGCCTGTTCTGGATTTCTGCTGCCACATTCAGATGGTAGGGTCAGAATTTGCCATCAACAACATGAAAGCATGGATCCATCCTGCCTTGTATAAATGGTTCAGGCTGGTGGTGGTTGTTGGTGGTGGTGTAATGGTGTGGGGGATATTTACTTGACACACTTTGTGCCCATTAGAACCAATTGAGCATTGTGTCAACATCACAGCATACCTGCGTATTGTTGCTGACCATGTCTTCTGATGGCTAATTCCAGCAAGTTAATACACCATGTCATAAAGCGTGAATCATCTCAGACTGGTTTCTTGAACATGACAATGAGTTCACTGTACTCAAATGGCCTCCACAGTCACCAGAACTCAACCCAATAGAGCACCTTTGGGATGTGGTGGAACAGGAGATTCGCATCATAGATGTGAAGCTGAAAGTGGCCGGTGAGTGTATATGCAGTATACATATCGTAGACGTGTCTGATGGATTACATTTATTACGGTTGTTTATCTAAATTTGACAAATCAGATGGGGCCCTGCTATTTTTATTCCCACCTATCCAGTAGTAACCCGGTACTAGTAAGGTGTACCTAATAAAGTGAGCGTAGATACGTTGTCATTGTTAAAACATTTTATACATTA
The DNA here is from genome assembly GCF_903798145.1 of Danio aesculapii. Taxonomy (NCBI): domain Eukaryota; kingdom Metazoa; phylum Chordata; class Actinopteri; order Cypriniformes; family Danionidae; genus Danio; species Danio aesculapii. Next base: position 36,832,193 of record NC_079453.1, on the reverse strand, counting down.
TATATATATATATATATATTATAGGTTTAATGCAAGGTTATGAAAATAAGTAAACCTATTAAAACACTATTAAGAAGAACAAATTGGTGAAACTGATATTACTACAACTTTAACTAAATACTCAAAATATGAAATAAAAAGCTGATTAAAAACTAGCTGTAAAAATAATTATATCATATAAAGGTGTAACAGTATAAACAATTATACATAAAATTACCTTAAAAATATGCATAAAATAAAACTAACAATAATAATGGTTATTATAAAAGCACACACCAAAATCAAGGCACTAAATCTTGGTTTAAAGAAAACATTAGCCTACTGTAAACTGAAAATATTACGATGAACTGAATATATTACAAAACGGCTGATTGAAAATAGTAATAAAAGTAACCGTATAAGGGTTTATAAAGGATCCTATAATAACGCTTGTCCAGTAATTCTCAAATATCAAAAATGCAGCAACACTGCTCCCTAATGTTTATGTGCAACATCTTCCGACGTGCATTTTTATTTATTTTACTTTGCAGCAGTGGCGTAAAAAAGCATCGCGCTCAGTTTACGGCAGCTGAGAGGTCGTGAGTGAACTGTGGGCCTGTGGAAGGTTAAAGTGACTCTGAACCGGACGGTCAGTGCTTGTATTCACAATTTTTAAGCTTTGTATCATACATGTGCCATCCATAAATTTGCTAGCACTAATGCAACCTTGTCGCTGTACGTACGTTACATTAGAATAAATTCTGCTGTATAGTTATCAGGCCTCCCGATAGGCTATCATGCTAACTGTAGCAAAACTACGATTATCAATATTGAGGTGAAGTTGGTTTTATATTTGCACATTCATTAAGTGACAACTCTATATATTGTTTGCCATGGTACTTTGAATAGTCGGACTGAAATCACATGTATGTATGAGTTCAAATCAACATTGATTTAACAATGTAGTGCTTTGATAGTCATTGACTGCTAATGTTATTTCATTATTTATAATTTGCAGAGAATACTTTTCTGGAACTCTATTATTAAGGAGAAAGTCTGAATGTGTAAATATATAGCCAACTTTACCTCAACATTATCAAGACAGATTTGCGCACGTAAAGCATAGGTTAAATAGCATAGCTGTTTCTAACTGTAAATAATTACATGATTTAAGTAGATCTCTAGTTTAACGCTAGATTATGAAGAAATTACTTGTCAGGTCAGGTGTTGTAATCTTAATAGCTAATAAGTTATATTAGTTTAAAGCATGCTCATATTTTCGCTGTAAGAAATATATAATCAAGCAATCTCTAATACAAATGCACTCATTCTCAAGCCATTAAAGATTGTTTGTTAATATTAAAAACTAAAGACGTTTTTATTCAGCTGATTCTGTGGTTCTAGATTATATAAAACCCTTGTATGTTGAGGATACATTGAGGATTTATGAAGTGAAAACATTGACCAGTCCAAGAAACTAACCATTATTTTACATTAGTACGTTTATTAAGCAACTTTTATCAAACATATGTATTTTAAAATTATTACTGTTATTTTTATTGCCGTTTTTTTACTATTATTTTTGAATAATGAGGTTTTTTTTTAAACAAAATTGGTTAAATGATGTAAATATTTTTATTGAAATTATTCTGTTTAAATATTGAAACTGAACCGTTTTGCTGTGTTGAATTATATTTAATTTCCTGTGAGCTCAAACTCATTTGAGTTGATTCAAATGAACTTGTGTTTATACTCGATGCTGCAACCTATAATAAATCTATACAGTACAACAAACAGTGTCAGTTTTTGCACCTGCACATTTGTTATTATGCGACAAGAAGCTTGTGTTACATTATTATGAATATCCTCAGGATTATATTGTTATAGTGTGAAGATAATAATGTTGTAATTTGTTCCACAAAACTGAGTTTACATTCACAAGACCTAAATAAATCACCAGGATTCACAGGTTTTATATTTATTTATTTGAAGGGATTGAGCCAAAAAGAAAACGAATTAACGAATAAATGAATGAATGAATATTTATTTATTTATTTTTACAGTTTTTTTCTTTTGTTTAGTTTTTTTTTGTCACTGCCAAAGTTTCAGTGGCCATAAACTTGCATTATAAGATTCACCAATGCCTGTGATTTCAGCCAAAAATGAAAAATCCATCCTTTATTTAATCTAATACTGCTCACCTACTTTTTGGATGGCTTGAGTATGAGTAAATTAAAAGAATATTATTATTTTGGGTGAAAAAACTATTGGATTTCACATAAAGCATCTCTGCTGGCTTTCTAGAATCATGCCGTTCATTGACCTCCAGTCAAAGTTGGGCATCAATGTGGACAAGTGGCTGCTGGCTCAGAGCGGCGAGCAGCCTTTAAAGCGGGCGTCTCGCTGCCATGCCTTTGAGAAGGAGTGGATCGAGTGCTCCCATGCCATCGGCAAGACCCGGGCCAGTAAAGAGTGCAACATCGAGTGGGAAGACTTCTATGAGTGCATGCACCGCATAAAGACTGTAAGTACAATCAGAAAGAAATCACATATTTAAAGCGAGAGTTCATCCCAAAAAATTGTCATCATTTACTTGTTCCAAACCTGTCTGACTTATTCATTTACACACAAAGGAGGATATTTTGAAGAAAGCTAGAAACCAGTAGCCATTGACTTCTGTATTAATGAGGATGTCAATGGTTTTCAGCTTTCTTCAAAATATCTTTCTTTGTGTTCAAATGAATAAAGAAATTCCGGTGCTTCCCACACATAGACTTTACTTGAGCGGGTAGTGGAAAATCATCCTTTGTTTACCTGTTTCGTACTACTCGTGCTATGTACCCAAGAACTCTCACTGCAGACCCACAGAGATGAGCCTTTTGGCATCTGGTTTGGGGTTTTTAAATCTACTAAAATGTCTGGGATTTGGCTTAAGCTTTCGTTTTCTAAAGCTGTCGTTAATTGTATGTGTACAGCCACAAGAGAAACATTAAACAATGAATTCTTTAATCTAAACGACTCAGAAAAACTTTGCTAAATACTCTGAGGGGACAAAATTGCATCTAAATTAGCTGCAAAATATTTGTAGACCATTAGAAAGGGTTACTCAACTCATTTGTCTTTTTTAAATAATTTACACGTTTTATTCTTGTAATTATTATAATTCTTTTCAGATATTGTGTTTTATTCCTTTTTTCTGTCATTTATTTGCTGTACATTTCATTATTTTGATGATGTCAGTATATTACATATTTTATCCATCTAAAGTGCTTTGGCAATACTGTACAAAATGTCATCCCAATAAAGTAGGTAGATGTTCGTAAGTTCTTTCTTAAACTAGAATGTAAAGTCCACACTAGAGGCTTAGTAACCACCAGCTAGTTTGTAATTAAATTTGTTCTTACTCCGGTTGTACCACATGTTCTTATGGCAAATCATAGTGAGTAGGTCGTAAGCTCTCCGTAAGGTCATGCGTAGTCACATTGAATGACGTAATATCCCATAAAAAGCGTTTAAATGGTTAAACTTCTGCAACTAATGTGTCTATATATAACTCTCCTATAAAAATTTAAGGACAAATTACATTTTTATAGTGCATTACATCACAGTCACTAATAACAGACAACGCACATACCTGCATCGTGAGCCGTGAATGCACGCGAAATGCAAATGAAGTTATCAAAACATTAAATGTGAATTTTTTTATGTCCTACACATGAAAGAGAAAAGAGCTGGGAGAAAAACTCTGTCATGATGAAACTCTTGTTTTAATTGATGCATACAATTAACACAAAACACTCCTGGAAAGAAAAATAAACTCATAAAATGAAAAAAAGTGAGATTTGGGATGAAAATAAGGCTGTGAGTAGAGGGAGATCATTCTTTATAATCATCGCGAGCTGCTCTATGGAAACTAATTTCACGGTCATTTCTTTTCTACCGTCATAGATGGTGGGGGGATGTAGCCTAGTTGTGACTTAAAGGGACACTAAGTAACAATTTAAGCAATACTAAATATTTTTGTTTTTCACCACTTAATTTAAACGTAAAGCTACGGTCAACTAAATATTTACGCAGAAATAATTTTATTTGAACGTAGCGTTACGTTTAAACTAAGTTTAGTGGTGCAAATATTTAGTAGTGCGTAAATTGTATCTTAGTGTCCCTTTAAGTCACAACTAGGCTACATTTTAACTTGTGCACTGCTGGTGCAACCGGCCCCTGAACTTGAATGCGAGATAGAGAGAAGCAGATTTGACCTGTCAGTGAGTACACATGACTCCTCAATAGCATAAAAGTAAGAGAAATAGTGGATTTCTTTTTTATTACAACAGTATTTTTTTACTTTAACCCATTGAAAATAAACAGTTTATAACAGTTTCTTAATAAATTAAATATTGTTAAAAATCTAATTATGTTTTGTTTGTCGCATATAGTTAACTATTTAAGTGATGTGGGTAAATGGTGTGTTTCAATCTGCAAGTAGATTAGATTAGGTTCAACTTTATTGTCATTACACATATACAAGGCAACGAAATGCAGTTTAGGTCTAACCAGGAGTGCAACAGCAGCAAGTGCAGGATATAGGTGTAAGTTATAAAGTGCAATTATAGAAAAACTATGGGTAATATTTGAAGAGTTTAGATGCTAAAGCTGCTAAACCCCATTTCCACCAAAAATGACATAATGACATTGAGTGAATGCTTTAGGCACGTAGTACATGTTCAACAAATAGATTTGCTTCAAATCATCTAAATCGTAGCGTCAGCGCATTCAGAAATAACAGTATGTTGGCAAAAGCCTCTAAACGCCTCTTGCCTTTGAAAGCAAAAGCCGCTATATCCCGAGAACCAATCGAATCGAATTATGTTTTCAATGAAGCAGCAAGTTGATACGCCAGCTTTATGAGGAGACTGTTTTATTCCGCTTTCGATTTTAAAAGGCAGAGTTTGATGAACTGGATGAGCCTGTCCGGCTGTCAGTGAATGGCAAATGAAAACGTTTTCCCTTACCTCAAAACTCTGTGCATTATAAGAAAAAGAAAATACAGTCAGAAGTGTAACATGCATTATAACGTTTTTTTTGCACAGTGACGCTATTTTGAATGAGTCCGATTAACTATAGATTAAACGGCAACTGTGTTTCACGAAAGACAGAGTTAAGATGCCTTTCTTTTATCCCATGTGGATGCTATGAGGATAAACAAGAGACCAAGACCTTGAGTATGGTGAGAATGAATGAATGAATGACAGCTTCTAAACGTGTCAGAGAGACATCCCCTTTTTGCCCTGTAGTTCCACCTTGTGTTTTATTTGCAAATTTTTAAAAGATAAATATAATATATAAAACTATACATTGTTTATATTACTTCATATTACCTATACGTCTGATAAGCTTTTTATATTAATGGGCAATGCACAGCTATTGATGTTTCACTATGTTTTTACACTATATTATTTGAATTTACCAAGCTTAGTTTACAATGTATATAATGTTTACATTACTCTACTTACATTAAATCTAAATCTTAAATATCAGAAATGACAGCAGCTTAGGATTTATTAATGTCAGTTTTAATGTTATTAATTAATGAACTTACTTGACAGACCTCATTCATTCAGTTTCTTCAGCTTTTTCCCTGGTTTATCACAGCGGGGTAAACTGCTACTTACTTGACAGATTATGTATTTTAGGTGGCTTGTGTAATGTGTTTTATATTTGGTAAAATAATTTGTAATTGCATCTTTAGTGATTTTTCAGCTAATTGCATTGTCTTGTCCCAATAGGTGGATTTAGAGGTTTTTGAAAAAAAAGCAGATGTGGATTTAGCTGGTTTTGACGCAATCTTGTTAAAAAACAAAGAATTGTCTAAAGTGACATTTTTGACAAAAAGTTATTTTATTTACTAGCTAATAACCTTATCATTACATATAAAATGAAACTTCTGAACCTAATCAGTGGAGCCTGATAGAAAATGCTCATTTACAAGAAAAGAGGTCAGATGGATTTAGAGGGTTTTGCATCTGAACTCTTCATTTACAGACGGATGTACTATGAACATTATGTACAGGTTGTATTAACTATAAACAGAGATTTACAATAGATGAATATTATGTACAGGTTGCTATTAATAATCAGCAGTATGAAGATGGATATGAACATAATTACAAATGGATATGTTCAGTGGACATGTACAATTCAAAATGAAATGAACATGTACCATTTTAATTGTGCAAATATTGGAATTGAACGTATTCATTTCACTTCGTTGTACATATTTCAAACCTGTGGGAAGCACTGATAATTCATAAAGGTTTCAAACCGCATGAGGATGAAGATGTTGACATGTGGGAGAATTTTATTCTGAGTGTTACCTCAATGGATGACAGAGAATACATCCATGTTTAGAATGTGAATTTACTCTGTTGGGCTTTACAGATTGAAATGTTGTGGTCTTATTTTATGGTATGTCTATATATGCATTTATTTATTGCATACAGTATGTTTAATTACTTATTACTGTATGTTGTTCTGAAAGATGTTTTTCTATTTTTAAGAAAACCAATAAATAAAACACAAGGATGAGGTCATTTGTATTTTTGGGTGAACTATACCATTAAGTTTTACTTGCATTGCTAAAATTACGATCACTCCTTACAGAATAAGCGCTTGTATGAGATCCGCAAGCAGAAGGACAAGATGATTAAAGAGGGAACCTACACACCTCCTCCACACCACACAGGCAAGGAGGAGCCCCTGTCCTGAACCCAGACGCCACAGACCCATCATACAGTCATCCTCAACACTGTCATGCTGTTGTACAGTTGATTCCTCACTCATGTATTATAATTCTGTTGCTGTATCAACATTGTTTAATATACAATAAATATATTGATTCCATGTCATTGTTGTTGTATGCATGCATAATTTTTTTTTCTGGAAATATCTAATACAAGTATCTATCTATCTATCTATCTATCTATCTATCTATCTATCTATCTATCTATCTATCTATCTATCTATCTATCTATCTATCTATCTATCTATCTATCTATCTACCTATCTACCTATCTACCTATCTACCTATCTACCTACCTACCTACCTACCTATCTACCTACTTGCCTACCTACCTACCTACCTACCCACATATATATATACACATACATATACATATATATACACATACATATATATACATATATATACATATACATATATATACACATACATGTACATATATATACACATACATATATATACACATACATATACATATATATATACACATATATGTATTTATTTATATTCATCTCGTGATATTTAGCTTAATGGTTTCAGAAATTCAAAATAGGACTTTTATACCGCTCTGGGAAAAATCTAGATATTGGTTAAAGTTATTGTATATTTATAAAGTTATTAGTCCAAATATATTGGTTCTCTAGATTTGTGATTAATTGGTTTGTTTTTTAACTACAATGTTCTTTTATTTTCTTTTTTTGCTAATGGTCATAACGTTTTTTTATATCATCATTGACAATTTGTAGAGCAAATTTAGAGCATTATTAGCAGAATATGACATTGTCAAATATTGCATGTTCGAAGACCTTAAATATTAAAAATATCTATATTTTGCACATATACACACACTTATTTTAATATTTTTCAATGTAAGGATGAAAAACATTTAATATGAAAGTCAAATATATATTGACCAGTATTGTTATGGTGGCTTGAAAAGCCAGCATATTGTTATCTATCTTAAACTTATTATTATTCTTCTTCTTCTTCTTCTGAGACTAATTTCTAAGTGTATCTCCTCCTAGGCCTTTCAAGCTACATACTTCAAACTTTCGTCAAACCTTCGAACTGGTCTGACTCGGGTTGCTATATCTTTTCTAACTGATCCGACCTTGGGTTTTCCGAAAAACGACCCAGAAAAATCCCAAAAGTCCCATTGACTTAACATTGGGTCAAACTTTGTGAGCTCATAACTCTGCATCAGACTGTCCTACAGACTTCTAACTGGACTCATTTAACTCAGTCTAGCCAGCAGCCAATAACTGATGACTTTTTAACTTACTAGCCACTCCCTAGCAACCACTTACAGCACCCTAGCAACTGTCCCATAGACTTCCATTGTAAAAGACTCCCATTTACTTAACATTGGATCAACCTTTGTGAGCTCATAACTCTGCATCAGACTGTCCTACAGACTAGAGTCTGGCCTCATTCAACTCAGTCTAGCCAGCAGCCAATCACTGATTACCTTTAAACTTACTAGCCACTCCCTAGCAACCAATTTCAGCACCCTAGCAACTGTCCCAGAGACTGTGACTAGCTTTTCTAACACATGCTAACAGTTTAAACTTCCTACTGACATGCTAATCTTGCTAGAAAGGTGCTAGCAACACGATAGTGACATGCTAGTCATGCTAGTAACATGCTAATTCATGCTAGAATCATGCTAACAACATGCTAATTCATGCTAGAAACAAGCTGATTCATGCTAGAATCATGCTAGTAACATGCTAGTTACATGCTAATTAATGCTAGAATCATGCTAGTTACATGCTAATTCATGCTAGAAACATGCTAGTAACATGCTAATTCATGCTAGAATCATGCTAGTAACATGCTAATCCATGCTAGAATCATGCTAGTAACATGCTAATTCATGCTAGAATCATGGTAGTAACATGCTAATCCATGCTAGAATCATGCTAGTAACATGCTAATTCATGCTAGAATGATGCTAAAAACATGCTAATTCATGCTAGAATCATGCTAACAACATGCTAATTCATGCTAGAAACATGCTAGTAACATGCTAATTCATGCTAGAAACATGCTAGTAACATGCTAATTCATGCTAGAATCATGCTAGTAACATGCTAATTCATGCTAGAAACATGCTAGTAACATGCTAATTCATGCTAGAATCATGCTAGTTACATGCTAATCCATGCTAGAATCATGCTAGTAACATGCTAATTCATGCTAGAATCATGCTAGTAACATGCTAATTCATGCTAGAATCATGCTAGTAACATGCTAATTCATGCTAGAATCATGCTAATAACATGCTAATTCATGCTAGAATCATGCTAGTAACATGCTAATTCATGCTAGAAACATGCTAGTAACATGCTAATTCATGCTAGAGTCATGCTAGTAACATGCTAGATCATGCTAGAAACATGCTAGTAACATGCTAATTCATGCTAGAATCATGCTAGTAATATGCTAATTCATGCTAGAATCATGCTAGTAACATGCTAATTCATGCTAGAAACATGCTAGTAACATGCTAATTCATGCTAGAATCATGCTAGTTACATGCTAATCCATGCTAGAATCATGCTAGTAACATGCTAATTCATGCTAGAATCATGCTAGTAACATGCTAATTCATGCTAGAATCATGCTAGTAACATGCTAGAATCATGCTAATAACATGCTAATTCATGCTAGAATCATGCTAGTAACATGCTAATTCATGCTAATTTATGCTAGAATCATGCTAGTAACATGCTAATTCATGCTAGAAACATGCTAGTAACATGCTAATTCATGCTAGAATCATGCTAGTAACATGCTAATTCATGCTAGAATCATGCTAATAACATGCTAATTCATGCTAGAAACATGCTAATTCATGCTAGAAGCATGCTAATAACATGCTAAATCATGCTAGAAACATGCTAGTAACATGCTAATTCATGCTAGAATCATGCTAGTAACATGCTAATTCATGCTAGAAACATGCTAGTAACATGCTAACTCATGCTAGAAACATGCTAGTAACATGCTAATTCATGCTAGAATCATGCTAATTCATGCTAGAAACATGCTAATTCATGCTAGAATCATGCTAGTTACATGCTAATTTATGTTAGAATCATGCTAGTTACTTGCTAATTCAGGCTAGTAACATGCTAATTCAGACTCGGCTTTTCAAGCCACCATAAAGTTTGTCCTCAAACTTTAATATCTAGTTGTACTTAAAGTTTGTATTCATAAATGCAGAGAACCAACAAAAACTTTCTCTCTCTTAAATAAATCCATAAATGTAAGTACTTTTAATCACTTATGAACCAAGACTTTAAATGCATTTTTATTATCTTACTTCATTCTTCAAATAGTCTGAGACCATTTGATTATCTGTAATTTTTTCATATTAAATCTGAGCCTGAATTTAGCTCGTCTTTAAGTGGTTTGCTTAAGCTTCCCAAGGGACCGCTTCCAGCTGAAGGCATAATATGAGTACATCAATCCATATTTGACATTCCAATTACATTACAAAGCCAGTCGCCCTGACAAGATTAGTTATTTGGTATGTCGGTCAGTGGGTGGCAGCAACAAACCACTCTTTTTGAGCTTCAATTAACTTAAACTGTTGATTGATAACTAAGTCTACAGCACAACAGGGAAATTAGTTTTATACTAAGGAAACGAAACCTAAAGAATAATTGGATAAGCATGATTCATACACCGCTTGAATAATTGGATGAGTATATGGTTCATAAAGTGCTAGATATTCCTGTTGATGTTCTTAGAAGAGCTTCATTTGAGCAAAGATCAGGAGCAAAATCGAATATGTGAATGGAATGAAGTCATGCCGACCATCACAAGGGTTCAATTAAGCCTATTTAAGGTTCAAATCTGACTCTAAAGAGTTAGACGTGAAAGTAAGATCTAGTACATTTTAGACATTGTTTGTCTTCACATGATAATCAGTTGAAATTGGGCAAAGAATGTCCACAGGATGTGCGCTGGTATTTTTAGCAGGGCTGCTCTCCTATGATGGGTTTTGTTTGATCAGTAAAGCAGCAGCAGTTAATCCTTTACTGTCACACTCAATTCTGCTCACTGAGGACAGACAGATTCTTCACTCCAAATTCATTTCCGATTATACTTTTATTTATTTTATTATTAAGCGAGAGAGGTGCTTAGACATTAGTGTGTTATAACGGAAAAGTCTGTAAATGTTAGTGTACTGTGCATAAAGGTTATGGTGATTGTTACAGTTTCATATCACTATACTCCACATTAAAATTTACACTTGTAGCAAAATCTGATGGGTAGTATATTGTGTCATCAAATTGTGCTACCTACTTTTTGAATGGGAGGTAGGACAAATCGACGGAACACCGGAAATGACACAAGCTTCACAAAAAAGATTGTAAGATGATGTACAAGAGGCATCATTGTGGAAGAAAAACATATTTCTCAGCATTTAATTACATTTGAATGAAAACTTTAAGTCAGAATCTGCCAGGGGTATGAATAAGTTCTGTCTTGAGCTAAAAAAAATACTATAGAAGTCAATAGCTGCATTTTTTTCAATGTTCTTCAGAATATTTTCCTTTGTGTTCAACAGAAGACAGAAATTCAAACAAGTGGAGGATGAGTAAATGATGGCAGATTTCTCATTTTTGTTGAATAAAACCTTTAATTGCATGAGGACAATCTGGTTTTGAGGGGTAGTAATGTAAATTTGCTGATGTTTGCAATTGACTCTCTCACAGGCCATCCAGGATGTAGGCGACTTTATTCTTCACTAGAATTTACGTATACTTTGCTTGGTCGATGTATCCCAATGTTATGCATGTCAAATATGGACTAAACTAAATTTTAATTGAATTTAAATTACACATTTTAACCCAATGGTTGGGTTTGTCTATATTTGACCCAACAATAGATTACAACAACCCAGCAATTTCTTTAGAGCAGGGGTGCCCAAACATTTTCTAATGAAGGACCAAATCCAAACGTAATTGAGGCTGGTGGGCTGTAATTATAGTTGTCATGGGTAATGTCCTAATTTAATTTATAATGTTAAACATGACTATAGAAAACATTTGCTGTATATTAACTAATACAGTTTTTTTTACATTTTATAATGAACTTATCACAGTAAAAACAAAACCTCATTTATAACAGAATTACATTAGTTTTTGCTTGATTTGCTGGCCGATGTCTTCTGCGTAGCCCTAAAAATCTGATTCATTTACAACATTTAATTGAAACATTTTAATTCAGTTTACTTATTTTGTAGCTCAGCAATAAAAGAAACAAAAAAGGTTACGTGAAATTAGAGATGATGATCTCGATTTGCCACAACCCTCTCTATCATTCTCACTGTCAGATGGAATGGTGGGCCAAATCAAAGGTTACAATGAACCACCAAAGTAGGGCAACTACTTTGGACATCTCTGTTTAGGAGTGTACTGTATACTTTGAGCTGAAATGGTAATTTAACAAGTGCCCATGGCTAACAGTGCTATGAAAGCCAAAACGAAAGGAATACCCATATCTGTCAAGTCATGAAAAGTTGCTCTGTGCTAAAAAACAGAACATTATTGTTCACATTATTGCCATTAATCCACAGTTTAGGCAAATAGTCCTGAGCTTGATCATGACAAGTTGAAGCGTCCCATAATGACATATCCATGAATGCAGGTGAGTTGATTCAATTCAATTCATCTTTATTTCTATGGCGCTTTTACAATGTAGATTGTGTCAAAGCAGCTTAACATAGAAGTTCTAGTAAATTGAAACTGTGTCAGTCCAGTTTTCAGAGTTGAAGTTCAGTTCAGTGTGGTTTAATTTTCACTGCTGAAAGTCCAAACACTGAAGATCAAACCCAATGATGTGCAGCTCCACACGTCCAAACCAAGCAATCCAGTGGCGACAGTGGCGAGGTATAAACTAAAAACAAACCTTAAACTAACACTCGACACTTTGTTTACAATGGAGGGAATTCTTCTTATATCTTTTATCAACATGATGCTTTTTGATGGATGCTGCAACCTACATAAAAAGTACGATTAAATTCATCCATTCATTTTCAAAATAAGCTCATTCTGAAAGCGTAGCCCTATATATGTTTCTGGAGACCGTGAATTATTTAGCCAGAGGTACGTATCCATACACACTCATTCACACTCATACACAGCCAATTTAGCTTATTCAATTCACCTACAGCGCATGTCTTTAGACTGTGGGAGAAAACTCAAATGCCAACTTACCCAGCCAGGGCTCGAACCAGCGACCTTCTTGCTGTGAGGCGATCGTGCTACCCACTGCGCCACCGTGACGTCTTTAAAAAATTATAATTATATTAGAGAATTAATAATAATTATAACTTTTTTTTATTTTTCTGTGAATAGGCTACCGTTAAGGAACTGAGGACCAAAAGTCATGATTTTGGATGGCCTGGGTGAGTAATTCAACAGCAAACATTAATTCTGAGGTGATGGTCCTTATAAGATGGTCTTGGAACTATGAAAAGATCATTTTAGCATGGTTTGCAAAGAAGTGAAGCGACCTTTACCTATATTGCATTTCACACTGAAATGAGATTATTTGATTTAATATATTGGAATTTTGATTGAATTTGATTGGTCTTATGATTGTTTTTACATAATGCCCCTAATGAAAGATTATTAAAATCCTCATCATCATCATTAAAGAGGGATGGGCTAAAGCTGGAAGAGAAAGGAGAGAGTGAGGAAGAGGAGGAGGAGGGGGCTGGAGAAAGAGAGAGCGGGAGAGAAGGAGGGATATGAAAGGAGGGGAATAGACAGCCATTACCGAATCACAGTCTCCATACTGCTCCTCCGTCTACCGGGTCGGTGGAAACGAACCGAGCGTCAGTGATTCTCTGGCCGGCTGAGACGCGTGTTTGTCAGGATTGAGAGCCAGCGCATCCCCGCCTCTGTCACCCTGCGCGCGGTAACGGGCACTGCCGTTATACGGTAAGATGGTCCAAACGTCCGTTATTATTCTGTCCGACAGCTTCGGGGTGTAGTGTCTGAACATTGTCGTTTTTTTCACGAGTGTCACCATTTCCCTAGCTTTGTGTTAGAATGTTCGCGTTTGGTTACAAAGGGCTGAAATATCACGTAAAAAAAGCTAGATTTCCTACAAGCATCTTCTGATTTCCATTTAATCACCGGGCATCGGAAGTGCTTTTCTCTACAGAGAGCGAACCGCCGAGGTGTTAATTTCTCAACTTAATTAATTACAGATAAATATAATAATTTATTCATTTCAAGTCTTCATCAATGTGTCTTTACAGACAGCTCGTTATTCAGTGTGTTTGGACAAAGAGACTCTGCACATCTCTGTGGTCACTCTACTCGGTTTCCGCCACATTACACGGTCCTTCGATGATGTCTGATGTGTGAACGAATCGTTCGTTCAAGTTGAATCTTTTGAGAGGCTCTGTTGAGTTCAGTCCATAAAACTTGACCGAACAGTTCGTTCTCGAAATAAGTGAATCCACCCAGAGCAGTTCATAATAAAAATGACAACTAATTGACAATGTTGCCAATAAAAAGTATGGAAACGGGGTTATTGACTTCTCACAGATGTAATAGTAATGCACAAAATATCTAAGTTTTTAGTAGATTATGCTATTGGATAGGCCCACTAAAAATCACAACGTAGCCTTTGTAAACTAAAATTACTAAAATTACACAGTCAGTGTTTTACATGTAAAATATTACATTTACAGGTGAGTTTTTGAGGTAAAATCAACAAATAACACGAAATTAGTCGTGATGGAAACGCACGGCTGAATTCGATTCATTGAAACAAGTTGTTCATAAGAACCGATTCGCTAAATGAGTCGGATTTTCCATCCCTATGCAGAGGTACGTGTTGAAAGAAGGGGCGTTCCTAGACAAATAAATGAAGATCTAGTACGCACATGTCTTTTCTTTCATAAATAAATATTCATTCATATCATGAGAGAAACGAACAAAACTCTTGTGGCGTTTATATAAGCCTATTTAAGCGTTGCTGTTGCAAAATGTGAAGTTACAAAGGGTTGAGTGGGTAAAGCGTCTACAGATTTCTAGCAGCATCTACAGATGGTTTCCTACATTGTGCTCCTGTAGAGATGCACATATGCAATGTTGACCTGCTGCGTGAGTATAGCCATTCTGCTCATTTCCGTTTAGACATCACCTCTTATACGAAAACCACCTTTATTTAAAATATTTAGAATTAACAAAGAGAGCAGAATCACTATTTTTTGTAATAACACCAAATTACATAATACATGTTACATTCCCAAATACAACATCTAAGCTGCAAGTAAGTGATTATTGTACTATTGTATTAAATTACATCTCTAGTCATTCTAGCGTTGTTTGTATGTATCTACATCAGTTTAATATCTTGAGGTTCCTGACAGTTCGAGGCCTCGGGCACTGGCCCCATTGGCCTGATTTGTAATCCATCCTTGATCTGATCAAATGAGGCTTATTGAAGCTACCGCCCTTTGGCAAACATGCAAAACCTCAAAAATGAGGACAAATAGGGTCTGTGATTGCAGGCTGTCTTGTGATTTCCTTAATACAGGCTGATCATACATTTTATTCTTGCTAACAAGGTTAAAGTTTGTACATTTGCCTGTCTACGGTTTCCAGGTCAGATTTTTACAAATAGATCAGTGGTTTCCAACTGCTTGTTCATGACCTGAAAATGGGCCACAAGTTGTTTTTTGTGGACAGTGACAAAAAAACAAAACAAAAAATTAACCTAAACAAAAAATATAGCTGCAAGCAGTAATTAAGGAGCCAAGCAGTTCAGAGCCATAATGATCAAAGCAGTCCAGAGTCAGAATGAGCAAAGCAGTCCAGATGCCAAAGGAAGCAAGGTTAATAAGAAGCATCAGACCAAGTTTTTGAGAGCATTTGAAGTATATTTCAATTAAAATATCCAAAAATTATGAAAACAATTAACATATTGATGATTTATTGGTTTACAACTGATGACCAGTAGAAATGACAAAATGCAGCTAACCATTTAATCATGGGTAGGATAACAATAATAAACACAGAAGGCTTGAGCAGCATTGTTTTAATTAAAACCAGAAAGTTCTGTAACAGCAGCATTTTGTAAGAAGAAAAATGTATGTCTTTGAAAACAGGTTTCAGAGTTTATGAAATCAATACTATTGTAATTTCCATGCAATCTATAAAAATGTGATTTTGTGAAAATGATGACGTCGTGTCCGTACATATTATATGCTATAACGCATATGTGAACACTTGATAATTGAAGACTTTATTTGCAAAAGCAGTTAACCACAGTTGTTTTTATTATTCAGAAATGTCTTTTTCAAAAAATTGTTTTCTGCAATGCTCAACGTAAAAACAGGATTTCTGAAAATTACTAAAAATTCCAGTTTTTGTAATTTCACCCTCAAAAATCAGGTCCTTCACAGACATAAAAACACGAGATCTGACAAATACAAAATATTCCAAAGTTTTATTGAGGTTTCATGAAAACGTATTTTGACAACATTGTCACAAAATGAATCTTTTTTTAAAATCATTTTTAGTACCTCAATAAAAATGATTTCCTTGCAATATATTTTGATTATATTTAATCAATAATTAATAAATTCACAATAATCTCAATGACTTTTGATCTTTGTTGGTCACCACTTAGAGTGGTGGAAAGAGTGCTGAAAAATCATACAAGTAAATCATACTTAAGTAAAAAAAACCATTACTTGCCTAAAAATGTAGTGCAGGTAGAGTAAAAGTATCTGCTGTAAATATTACACAAAGTATGAGTAAAAAGTCATTTTTTTCAAAAGTACTTAAGAGTAGTGAGTATTACGCTGTTAAAATCTGATGCATTTACATGATTTTGTGGATGTGTGTCAACGTAACATTCTGTAGTGCATTTAGTTGATGCCCAGCAGGCACACAATGTCATAAGACATTAATATTAGGTTTGATTTAGGTTGTGATGTCAGGTGACCAAAATTCAATGTCTAGCCAGCATTTAAGGACAACATTATTTTGATGTCCAATTAAATGACATTGATATTTGGTTGATTTTAGGTTATTAGAAAGTGACTAAAATCCAATGTCGAGCCAATATCTTAAACCAACGTCATATTGACGTCAAATACTGACATTTATTCGTCCGGTATGGCAACCAAAATCCAACGTCTGATAGACGTCATAGTGGTAACGTCCACACAACAGCCAGCTCTAACATCATTAGGCGTCGATTTTAGGCTGGACATTGACGTCGACCCAATTTTCATTTTTAAACAAAATGCGACATCTCCATGACGTTGGGGTACAACGTCAATACAGTAAACATCCGTCATCTTCTCATCATTGACATGCATCTAAACAGTTTCTGGGTCAATGCGTGTAAATATTTTGGACATCTTCCTGGACACTTTTAATGCTTCCAAATAGTTTGCTGCAATTATAAAGTCTAAGGTTGTTCATTATGATTCGATTTACCTTCTATGTGCGATTCGATTGGACAGGAATCACAGGACTGATTTTTCTAATCCCCATAGACAGGAAATAATAAAGTAGTGACTGCAAGTTGAAGGATAGTAGTGGAGTAAAAGTACCGATACAGCACTAAAATGTACTCAAGGGAAAGTAAAAGTACACGTTTTTAAAGCTACTCAGTAAATTGCAATTCCTGAGAAAAACTACTCACAGTAATTGGAGTATTTGTAATTAGTTACTTTACACCACTGCCACTTACTTTCAAATGTATAACATGAGCGCAGAAGCAAAACTAATGCTTTTAATATCGAACTAAAGGCATAAACTGATGCTCTAAACTGCACAGAATGGTTGACCGCTTGATATTACGTCCAGATTAAATGTCAGATTTTCCATAAGAGCTAATACCTAGCTGCCCACAGCGTTCTGAATAATGCAAAGCCATTATTCATCACTATGATAAAATCCCCTCCTCCATTGCTTTTCCCAGCAAGTGTCATTATTGAGTGAGTGTGTCTATAGTGATGTGTCAGTGTTACTCATAGCAGATGCTTCAGTCCTCATGGGTGAATGCACACGTGAGCATATCTTTGCACACATTGTATAAACACCAGCGAGAGAACAAATGCCACCAGCCTCTGTTTCACAAACGAATCATTTCTCGGAGCGGTGGCGCAATATTGAGGTTGCTCTGGGACGTTGTAGGAAGCTGAGTATTTGTGCAAATGCAGAGCCAGTCGCAGAGAGACTTTAAATCAACACAACAGTTCTGTGTTGGTGCGTTGGGTGCATTCAACTTACTTAATGGGGAGTGGGAAAGAAATAAGAGATGAAATAATGAAAAAAGTCAGCAGTGTTTTCCTCGCTTCCCTTCACATGCAGGCATAATGACATAGCAAGGTCTTGAATACAGCATTGCCTCTATTTATATCTGTTGGCTGCCGCTGAACCACCATGCTGTCAGGCAGCAGCGGGATGGCAAAGAAATCTAGCTTCAGCAACATGGTTTCTGGTGAACTTAGTTCTGCTTTTAGTCACAGTAAATACAGAGCTTAGCATATCCAGTTATATACAGGGATTTTTTACACGTTATGATATATATATATATATATATAGTAAGGGGTTCCTGGACAGACTTCATAGAGAAATGCTTTTATTAATGCTTTGCTTTTGAGGGGAGTTATTTTTGTAACCTATATGTATTGCTTGGAAACTGAACCCATTTCCCTGGGGTTGCAAGTACCACATTCTGCTGCTTCAGCAACAGGAACTGATGCTTTATACTCATGCTAGACAACATTATTAAGATTAAATGTCTGTCTCTGGTGTAAGACATGTTTCCAGGTCAGATTTGTTCAGACAGATTGGTGGTTCTCAACTGGTAAGTTGTGACCCAAAAATGGGCTTTTCGGTGGACAGGTAAAATTTAAGTAATTGAAAAAATGCTTTGGTCACATAGGAAAACTAAGTCTAAATAAATAAGGGTTCACTTGCAATATGAATAAACATCCAAAATGAAACTGATAAAGTAATGCATCAGTTGGTCCCCATATCATAATTGTCTCTGTCTCCTCTCCACCAATCAGCTGGTGTGTGGTGTGCGGTCTGGCGCAATATGGCTGCCATCGCGTCATCCAGGTGGATGGTGCACACTGGAGGTGGATGAGATTTCCCCCAATGTCTACGCTTTTTTTACACTTTTTTGCAAAGTGTAAAGTGTCCAGAAAATTGCTATATAAATGTAAGGAAATATTATTATTATTATTATTATTATTATTATTGTTCTGAGGCAAAATTAGTGCTAGACACTATTATACAAATGAGATATAATTTTTTTTGTTAAAACTAATATAGATAAATGGATGCAAATTCTCCATTTAATCAAAAGAAAGTATTTTATTATTGGACTATTTTTTATGAAAATAGAACATGATGTTAAAAAATAAAAATTTTTTATGATAAAATATAAAAAAATGCATAAATATTCATTAAAAATGTTACGTTTTTCATACTTTTTTGCAGGGAATATTTAGAAATAATTCAATCCAAATCAATTCATGTTTATTAGCTTAAGTTCTAGTAAATTGGAACTGTGTCAGTCCAGTTTTCAGAGTTAAAGTTCAGTTTAGCTCAGTTCAGTGTGGTTTAATTTTCACTGCTGAAAGTCCAAACACTGAAGAGCAAATCCATCGATGCGCACCATAGAAGTCCCAAACCAAGCAAGCCAGTGACAAAACATAATATAGAAAAATCATGTCAACATAATATTGTAAATAAATGAATAAAATCATGTTACTTGTAAAACTGTCATGATCCTGTTCTGTTTTGGTTTAACTTAATGTACCTTTATTGGTTTTGTTTGACCCAGTTTCCTAATTCATGATCCTATAGCAACCTATTGTGTCCACCTGTTCCTCACTGATACATCCTTTTAGTTCGGTGTTCTGTCGATTTGTCCTACCATGTCAGATTGTCCCACCTCCCATTCAAAAAGTAGGTAGCACATTTTGATGACGTAATATGCTACCCATCAGATTTATTCCATGTCTTGTTAATTCTTATTTAGATTTATATGGTTAGTATTCTGGTCAATCGGTGCTTTTGAAAACATTATTGGTTTGGTTTAGGGAAGGAGGAGGGTGGGTCAGTCGATCGGTCAGTCAGTCAGTTGACAGTCAGTCGACAGTGGCCTCTGGTGGATTTACACGAGAACAGCAGGCACGAATGGTACTCGCGAGACAAATTTGAGAAAAAAGCCTGCTCAGCGGCATCTGGTGGATTTGTGAAAACAAAAACGGCAAAAAACATAGCTCCTGAAACGTATTTGGCGATCTCCAGAAATGTATGTAAGGGTACATTTTCAGAATGAGCCTGGTTTGCATTCTTGACATCTATGTTTAGTTGCCTGAAATCTCCTGTGCACCTGCTAACCAGACATCACAAAAATGCTATTTTATTTTTATGGTTACCCTCAGATTGCTTTCTAGGAGGATTTTCTGTCTCCCTGTGTCTGTGTGGGTGTGTGCGTTTGTGTGTGTATGTCCCCTCACCCCTCTGCTCAATTCATAGTCTATACCATTGAAAAAACACTGATCACAGCCTGGGACAACATTCCTAGTTGTCTCCCCGAACAACGGCCCCCTGCACGGTCAAATCACATTTCCAGAAACATTAAAGCAAAAAATGTTAACAAAAAAAGTCACACTTTAGTAACAATTTAGTTAAAGTACCCATTCTCAATATCAGCTAGTGGTGTATTCGGATATTAAGGATACTATTAAGAAATTGGCTATTTATTGCTACTTATAAAGTACACATTTTGCCAGATTTTATTCTACATCCCAAATTCTAACCAATATCTAAACCTAACTATTTCCTTAATAATTATGAAACCATAATAACAATTAATAAGTAGCAAAATCTGAGTTTATTTTAAAGTTATACTCATAGTTAATTGTTTGATAATAGTGACAATTGTATTTTAAAATAAAGTGCGACCATAAAGTCTTCAAAAATCATTTTAAAGGGTCATTTATTTCCAGGAATTTAATGGATACCATGTTTTTTATTACTTCTTAAACACCTTTATTTCCCACTGACCAAACATTAAGAGTTTTAAAAGAATATAAATCATTTCGAGTGGAACTCTCTACCACATCTCCAGTCAGTTTGCATTGAGCTCACTTGTATTGATGAGTTCAGCTGTTGTGGAGTAATGTGATGGACAAGAACCCACTCGAGCCCCCAAGGGCCCCATTTCTTCCAGCTGATCACAGAGGAATGCACATCAGAGAGGTCTGGCCCAACTGAATGCAATGTCCAATACTGATCAAGACCTGTTTTAATAGCAGTTACTGAAAAAAGAATTCGATCCTCCTGACACTTTTTCTTCTCATCATCATTGCTGGAGTGAGTCAGCGGGGTTTACCTGAAGCGTCAGTTTTTATCTGTTTTACTTTCTTTTTATTGCAGTTTTCAATTGATATATTCTTGTAAATAGTGTGTATGTTTTGCACTCTGGTAAAGGGCTGTACAGTACAGTTTCAGCACTGATATAATAGTCAGGTAGGGATGCTCCAATCAGGATTTTTGCAGCCGATACCGAGTACGGATTCCTTGTCATGGTGATCGGGTGATACAGAGTACCGATTCTGATGCTTCAAGCTTCATAAGGCATTAAGCAGATTTTCCTTCTAAGGATGATACTTAAGTGGAGAGAATTAATTAAAAATGCTGCATATAATCCCTTAAACATGTTTCATATCTATTTACAGGGGAGACGCCATGGTTAGAAGCAGCTTTACAGAAAATAAGAGATAACACAGATTAAAAAATGCTAAGAAAAATTTGTAACAATGCGGTTTGGAAACATTGCAAATGATGGAAGAAGAATTTAACATGTCTCAATGAAGAAAAAGTTTAGAGTGCATATGTGATGCATAAGAAGTTAAAATGCACACCTACAGTATAAATCCATTACTTTACTCAAAGGAAAAAGACCTATAAACTACTGTTCATTGCAATAAGTCAATTACATGAATTTATATTATTAACTATTCATGTTAAAAAATTGCATTTTTTAGTTTTTTTATTTATTTATCTAATATTTTCAGGTGGTTCATTCTGCTGTGGCGACCACTGATGAATAAAGGCACTAAGCTGAAGGAATATGAATGAATGAATAATATTTTCAGCCTGGTTTTACTGAACTTGCAATATTGTCAAAAACACAGAACTTTCAGTTGTTATATGTAAAAAGGCGTAAATACATGCAAGACCATTCATATATTTAGCTAATCTCCAACTAACACAAACACTTGAGATTGGTACATGGGATTGGCCAGATCAGCAAATACCGATTGAGTCATTAAATGTGATTATCAGCCGATACTGATCTCTGGCAGATCGATCAGAGCATCCCTATTGTCAGAAGTATTTTTTGCAAAGTTTATTAAGACCTAGTGTTATTAGGACCTAGTGTTATTAAAGCATGTTTAAAGAACAAGAAATTCACTATTATGTATATTTTTAAACAATAATTTACTGTATTTATGTATACGATGAAGACTATAGTCGGGATGGGGAATATCTAGGGCCAGACGGAATCTGTGGACATTTTTTGCTATTTCTGTGCAGAATTTTATTACAAAATCTGCGGATTTATGCGGAATGATTTTGGGAGTATCATAACTAAAAACTTAATATGAATTTAAAAAAATGATATGTTTTTAATTTTATTTAATGTTTACAATGCAAATCTAATTAGATCCATTTATTTGGCAAACAAAGCAAGTCTCTCATATAATATACCTACTAAAAGACAGAAAATATGACTTTACAAAGTGAATTAAAAATAAAACATATGAACATTTGAGTCAATAATATTACTGAAATTTAACAACTGAATAAATATAAATTTACACACATTTACACAAGTAAATAAATACTCAATGATAAAATATGCAGATTTTTGTGCGTTCAGATTTCGTGTGGACCTAGCGATATCGTTTGATATAAAAATTGGCATTGAAATAATGGTAAAATCTATAATTGTTCTGTGCAACGAGTTGTTTTAGTAGTGCGTGTACGAAGCCTGTTTACAAAACAAACAACAACCAAAAACTCACAGCAACTTCAAAAATGGTCCAATAGGTACATAGACCAAAAAATCCCCAAAGAGCCTATTTATGCACCAATGGAGTGTTTAAAATAACTCATTTTTGTGACCAGACATGGTTTAATATAACAGAATGAAGAAAAAATCATGCTATTTAACTGCTTCAGTGTGTTTAAAGGTCCCATGAAATCTAAAACAATGACAAAATTTGCGTTTAGAAGAAATAATACTGATATAAATATGTGAATCTTGTAGGTTGTCACTTCCACCTAAATGGATCAATGGTTTTATTCATGTCAACCCATACTACAGTTTCTCATTAAATCATATCCAATCAAATGCTCTCTAGTATCTGACATGCCCCGCCCCCTTTAAGGCACTTGTCTCTTGCTTTTCAACGAAACGCTACTGGCAGTTTTTTTAAAGAGGGGAGGAGTTACACTATGCCCCACCCACTCTCCGTGTTTTGGTTGAGATTACGCCAAACAGCAAATAAAAATGCACATTTCAAAGCACTTCAGGGAACCTTTAAATTTGATTTACCAAAGTCACACTAGTGCCAATTTCATAATTGCAAAAATGTCAAATATAACAGGCCCATAGCCAGGTTTAAGGGTTCTTATTTCTAAAAAAGTGGACTTTTTTTGCAATTATTTGCCTCATTTTCTATTTAATTATGAGATTTAAATGCTGCGTTTTAGTAACATTTTACGCATTATTTTTACCTGGATTAGCTTGTTGGATGGTCATCATATTGTACCAAAAACTTTCCCAAAGATTTAGAATAAAGAAATGTGAATAAATACTTATTTTTAATATACACATTTATTACATCATATATCATTAGAAAAAAAAGCTAATTGTTAAAATTTTAAATTAAAAACTGTAGCCTATTGTCATTTATTAGGCAAATAACAAACTGGCCAGCATATTCAACTTTCCTGTCAGAATTTGGAAAAATTAAAGCTTCATGATTTGTCTAGCACTCTTGTAAAAGAGTACATTTGATTAAAAATTCATGGATAACAACAATAGCCAAATTAGTATGCAAATGAATTTTAATACGGCCCACTTTTGGTGCTTTACAACTTTTTATCTGTCATTTTTTGTTTCAAGAATAAGGTCCAAGATTTAGAATAAAAGGTACCTGTAAAATGTTTCTCTATTTAAAAACAATACAGTCGTGAAATATGACTTCTGAGAACTTCCTGACCCTCAAGCTATATCAAAGTCTCTTTAAGGCTTGTCATTTCACTCTGTGGCCATCTTTGAGACGCCTCTCAGGCAGTATGCTCGGGCATTCTGTCTGAATGCAGAAACATCAAATTTTTAAAACTTTCAGCCAAGTTTACGATTACATTATATATTTGGAATCACCAATAAAATTAAACAACAACTGTCTCATAAGTTTCGTGTCTAAACGTCTAAATCAAAGAAAATCAGCATATGTTCAGGTTGCACAAGCTAATGCGCATACGCACTCGATAGGAATGAAATCAGGACATCAACCTCATTTATGGCCATTCTACACATTATCATCCTCTGGATAATGATAGTCTGATCGCACTGCTCTTCTGAAGAAATTCACAGCTTGGTCTTGATGGCTTCACTTACATCCGATTGTATGTTTTCGTGTACAGCTGGATGTTGGACTCGTGAAAAATAATAATGTTTGCATTGAACAAAACTGATTAACTGATGAAGTCACGCTGATGTGACGGTCAACAGAGAATTCTATGTGGTCTTAAAGCCTTTTTCAATGGGTTATTTTCACAATTTAGGATGGTGTAGCAGTCAAAATAGGACAAATGAGCTCATGTATGGGACAAATTCTGGACCTTTGTCATTGAAGGGAGGGTCCTTCGAACCACTCGAACCCTCCCTGGCTACGGGCCTGTAAAATAAAATGAGTAATTTTTGTTCTTTAGTAAGCCACCTCTTATCTTTTTGATTAGTCGGTTGAGCATTTTAATTCACAGAAATGCTACAGAGTATGTTGTATGTGTCACGGATTGGTCAGGCTCTCACGATCCCCACTCACGAAGATCACCATCACCTGACTTCTAATGAGCACACAGCTGCATCACATTCACGAGCACCAGATAAAAGCACAGCACTCCAGTCGCTCATTGTCCGGGCTCGTCTCGACGAAAGCGGACAACTGAGCGACCACTCAGCGTAGTCATCCTCAGCTAAACAAACGATTTACTTACCTGTTCTCTTTGTATTCCTCCCTAGTCTTCCTGGTCCTCCCGTATCGTCCTGTCTTCCAGTCCTTCCAAGTCTGTGTCATCCTCTGTCAGCTGTATCTAGTGTGTGCTGTCCATCCTCGTGTATTCCTGTTACCCAGCCACGGAGGAGAAGACCCCAACATCATTCCTGATCCTCCTGGCTATCCTTCATGTGCTCCTTGTTGTCATTCAATAAACACCCTAACGTTTCCTTACCTCTGTCTCCTGTCCGCTTCATAACAGAAGCCCGGACCAATAACGACGACAACATGAGCACCCCCGATCACTTTCAAGAGCTGGTGGACCAGTTGAAGCGGATTCTACAGCCACCAGCTCCACTTTCCAACGCACCACCAGCACCGAGCACTTCCGCCTCCACAGTTTCTTCTTCGGCCCTTCCTTCCAGTCCCATGGCCCGACCAGCGCCCTACTCAGGCGGAGCGGGGGAGTGCAATGGTTTTCTGTTACAATGTTCCCTCATATTCGAAATGCAACCTTCTCTATATCCCACAGATAAGTCAAAGATCGCCTACATCGTATCTCTACTCTCTGGACCTGCACTTAAATGGGCTGAGACGATCTGGAACCAAGCCGGGCCGGTCATGAATTCCATCACTACCTTCACGGAGTATTTCAAAGAGGTGTTTGGACGTTCTGATGGGGAAGTAGCCGCTGGAGAGCAGCTGTATCATCTAAAGCAAGGTACTCTATCTACACAGGAATATGCTCTCCGGTTTCGCACTCTAGCAGCTGCAAGTGGATGGAATGAGAGATCGTTGTTGACCACGTACCGGCTCGGCTTGGAACCCACTCTCCGAATCCAACTGGCCACATTAGATGATACAATGGGTCTGGAGAGATTCATCCAACATTCTCTCCGATGTTCCGATCGTCTTCGTTCCTATCAACAGGACACCATCACCCCCTCGTCTGCACTCCTCCAATCGCCTGAGTCAACAGCCTCTCCAGAACCAGAACCCATGATAATAGAGTCTGGAAGACTGACATCAGCGGAACGACAGAGGAGGCTGACCCGGGGTCTGTGTCTATACTGCGGTGTCAGTGGACACACCCGTATGGAGTGTCCCCTTCGTCCCATTCGGACTTCAGTGAGTGTATTCAGTACGAATATTGAACAATGTAAACCACTTACTACCACCGTACAAATAACTACTGCCTCTATTTCTCTCCTTGTCACAGCCCTCATCGACTCCGGGTCAGCAGGGAACTTCATCTCCCAATCCCTCTGTCGTCAACTCCACCTCCGTACTGAGGCGTCCTCGCATATATACCAGATACAACCGATAACCCAGTGCACTCGATCTTCGACCCGTATCCATCGACAATGCGAAGACATCCTTCTTCAAGTGGGGGTGTTACATCAAGAGAGGATTCAATTTCTGGTTCTGGAGGGTGCAAATATGGACATCATTCTAGGGCGCCCGTGGCTGGTGAAGCACGATCCCATCATCTCTTGGGGCACAGGAGAGATAAAGAAATGGGGATCTGGATGTACACCTGCCTGTTTTCCAAATCTCCCTCTTCAAGGTCGGAACCCCATTTCTTTGTTTGCAACATCGGTCGAGAGCCCTCCTGAGAAGCAGTCTATCCACATTCCTAAGGAGTACAGCTCCTTTCATGATGTCTTCTGCCCCAAGAGAGCTTCCCAGCTACCGCCGCATCGGCCATGGGACTGCGCGATCGACCTAGTTCCAGATGCCCAGTTGCCAAGAGGTAGGATCTACCCGCTCTCGCTTCCAGAGAATCAGGCAATGGAAGATTACATAAGGGAGGCTCTGAGTCAGGGGTACATACGTCACTCAAAATCACCAGCCGCCTCAAGCTTCTTCTTTGTGGCCAAGAAGGACGGAGGGCTGCGTCCATGCATCGACTACAGGGTCCTAAATAACGGTACAGTAAAATACCGATATCCCCTTCCTCTGGTACCAGCCGCTTTGGAACAGCTCCGAGAAGCTAAAGTCTTCACTAAATTGGACCTCCGCAGCGCGTATAATCTGATAAGAATACGTGAGGGGGACCAATGGAAGACAGCATTCGTGACCCCTACTGGCCACTATGAATATGAGGTCATGCCTTACGGTCTGGTCAACGCCCCCTCCGTATTCCAAAACTTCATTCATGAAGTCCTCCGGGAGTTTCTTCACCACTGTGTAATAGTGTACATAGATGACATCCTCATTTACTCCCGGAGTGAGGCCGAACATCGCCAACACGTTGCGGAGGTCCTACACACATTGAGAGAACATCACCTCTACCTCAAAGCGGAGAAATGCTCATTCCACCAGAAGTCGATTCATTTCCTGGGATACATCATTGACCAAACCGGTATACGTATGGATGGGAAGAAAATTGAGGCTGTTCTATCCTGGTCAGAACCCACTTCCATTAAGGAGCTCCAGAGGTTTCTTGGGTTTGCTAACTTTTATAGACGATTTATCAAGGACTACAGCAGGATTACATCACCTCTCACTAATCTCCTCAAGGGTAAACCCAAAGGACTGGAGTGGACCAAAGAAGCAGCCGCAGCCTTCCGCCTTCTTAAGAAGGAGTTCACAAGGGCCCCACTCCTGACTCATCCTGACCCAAATCTTCCTTTCGTGGTGGAAGTGGACGCATCCACCACCGGCGTCGGGGCAGTATTATCTCAACATCATGATACACCGCCCCGACTGCATCCCTGTGCCTATTTCTCTCGGAAGTTGAGCCCGGCGGAGCAGAATTACAGCATAGGAGACAGGGAGCTTCTAGCAATCAAGCTAGCCTTGGAGGAGTGGCGTCACTGGTTGGAGGGAGCCAAACATCCGTTCCAGGTGATCACAGATCACAAAAACCTCCAGTACATCAAAGAGGCCAAGAGACTATGTCCACGTCAAGCCAGATGGTCACTTTTCTTCTCACGTTTTGATTTCTCCATTTCCTATCGTCCAGGACCCAAGAATCTAAGAGCAGACGCTCTCTCTCGTTTACACGAGCATCACGATCATGAAGAACTCCCAACGAAGATTCTTCCCGAACACATCTCCATTTGTCCGATCACCTGGAACGCTCCTCCAGTCGTTGCCACTCCGGAAGCTCCTGCTCCGCCGGGATGCCCTCCTCATCGGCAGTTCATACCACCTGAACACCGGGTAGATCTGATCCACTCCTTACATACCTCGCTAGGCACTGGACATCCAGGGATCAACAATACTCTCTCGCTAGTATCCCAACGATTCTGGTGGCCAAACATGGCAAGGGATGTGAGGCAATATGTTCAGGGCTGTAAGGACTGTGCCCAATCCAAGAGCCCACGTCATCTACCCGCTGGAAAGCTCCATCCCTTGCCGATTCCGAACCGTCCCTGGTCACACCTAGGAGTGGACTTTATCACTGACCTCCCTTCGTCAGAAGGTAATACCTGTATTCTAGTCATAGTAGATAGATTCTCAAAGTTTGTCAAACTAATCCCTCTGAAAGGTCTTCCCACAGCCTTTGAAACTGCCGACAATATCTTTAATCAAGTCTTCAGGTCATTTGGTATTCCAGAAGATATTGTGTCGGACAGAGGTCCACAGTTCATCTCACGTCTATGGAAAGCCTTCTTCAAGCTCCTAGGTGTGGCCGTCAGCCTCTCTTCTGGATATCATCCCCAAACCAACGGGCAGACAGAGAGGAAGATTCAGGAGGTGGGACGGTTCCTGAGGACCTTCTGCAGTGGTCACCAGAACTCCTGGAGCCAGTATTTGGGCTGGGCAGAATATGCCCAAAATTCACTGCGGCAACCCTCCACCGGACTCACGCCATTCCAGTGCGTCCTGGGCTTCCAACCACCGCTCTTTCCCTGGGATGGCGAACCATCTGATGTCCCCGCAGTGGATCACTGGTTCCGGGAGAGCGAGAGAGTCTGGGACGAGGCTCATCAACATCTGCAGAGGGCAGTCCGTCGAAGCAAGGTAACCGCCGATAGGAGAAGGTCTGAAGAACCCAGATACACACCCGGACAAAAGGTGTGGCTATCCACCCGGGACATACGCATGCGACTGCCCTCTCGCAAGTTAAGTCCCCGATTTGTTGGTCCCTTCACCATCGTGGAACAGGTTAACCCCGTCACCTACAAACTACAATTACCCTCTCACTACCGTATTCACCCTACATTCCACGTATCACTCCTGAAACCCTATCACGATCCTGTTCTTCCCTCCACAGAGCCTGACCACGAAGAGGAACCCCCTCCTCCACTGCTCCTAGAAGAAGGAGCCGTCTACGCAGTGAAGGAGATCTTGCGTTCCCGACGTCGTGGTGGCCAGTTGGAGTACCTGGTGGACTGGGAAGGGTACGGCCCCGAAGAAAGGACATGGGTTCCCAGAGCTGATATTCTCGATCCTAGTCTCATGGTGGAGTTTCATGAGAGCCACCCTGAGTTCCCAGCGCCTAGAGGCAGAGGGAGACCACCACGGCGTCGGAGGTGTCGGCCCTCAGGAGCGGGCCCTGGGGAGGGGGGTACTGTCACGGATTGGTCAGGCTCTCACGATCCCCACTCACGAAGATCACCATCACCTGACTTCTAATGAGCACACAGCTGCATCACATTCACGAGCACCAGATAAAAGCACAGCACTCCAGTCGCTCATTGTCCGGGCTCGTCTCGACGAAAGCGGACAACTGAGCGACCACTCAGCGTAGTCATCCTCAGCTAAACAAACGATTTACTTACCTGTTCTCTTTGTATTCCTCCCTAGTCTTCCTGGTCCTCCCGTATCGTCCTGTCTTCCAGTCCTTCCAAGTCTGTGTCATCCTCTGTCAGCTGTATCTGGTGTGTGCTGTCCATCCTCGTGTATTCCTGTTACCCAGCCACGGAGGAGAAGACCCCAACATCATTCCTGATCCTCCTGGCTATCCTTCATGTGCTCCTTGTTGTCATTCAATAAACACCCTAACGTTTCCTTACCTCTGTCTCCTGTCCGCTTCATAACAGTATGCTGTGAACTTGTATAATTTTTTGGTCACATCCATCAAATAATTATTGCTTTTACATCACAGAATAAATTAAATATCTCAATATAAGTTTTTTTTTCAAGTATAACGTTGCCCAACTCTGGTTTAACGTAGTAGTATGTTGTCCTTTGGGTGATGAATTATACAACTCATACATTACGGAGTCTCTTACATGCTTCTGTTTTCGTCTTGACCTTATTTCTGTTTCCCTTTTTACCCTCCCAGCCCCCCGGCGAGATGTCTTCCTCGGACGAGGAGAGCCTGAGTGAACGTTCGTGTGTGAGCGAGCGTTCGTTCCGCAGCGAGAGATCTGGGGGCTCTCTGTCGCCCTGCGCCCACAGCACAGCCGGGCCCAAAGGGGACACTCTGCCATGGAACCTGTCCAAACACGAGAGGCGCAAACGCAAGAGTCAGGACTCAGTGCTGGACCCCGCAGAGAGGGCAGTCGTAAGAGTCGCAGGTAAGAGCGTGGGTTAAAAACAAAGTGCTTCAGTATTTAATCCTAATAATGGATGTTTTGATTCTGAGGTCTAGCTGAAGTTGATGTAATGTGCAGTAATGATCAGTGTTGGGGAAAGTTACTTTTTAAAGTAGTGGATTACAATATTGGGTTACTTCCAAAAAAAGGAACTAGTTGCGTTACTTAGTTACTCTTTATGGTAAGTAATGCGTTATGCTACTTTGTGTTACTTTTTTAGACCTGGCTGAGGCTTGATCTGTTTCAAGATTCTGTCTTCATCTTTTTTTTTTTTTAAATAAAGTAGCTCAGCAATTACCAATGCACCATAAAGCCTACACCTTCATTTACTTTAAAAGAAACACATCAAAAAATAATAATGGAAGATAATCTTATCTTCTGAGAACTTCCTGACCCTCGAGCTATGTGCCATATATACAGATTAATGACAGTTTAAAGCAGAGATGCCCAAAGGAAGGCCCTCGTCCAAAGTTGGCCCATGGTAACCTTTAATTTGGCCGGCCACCCCATCTGAGAAGAGATTTAGAATAAAGTTTGCGGCAAAGGCCTTCAACAGAGATCATCATTTCTAATTTAACACAACCTTTTGTTTGTTTGTTAAATTGTTGAGCAACAAAAAAAACAAAAAGAAATGAAATGTTTCAATTAAATATTTTGGATTAATCAGATTTTCTAAGACAAGATATCAACGAGCAAATTAAGGCAGAGGCATCGAATTTATCATATATTTAGCATTGAACACCATTGTGAATTAAATGTGTTTGTTTATGTTTTTATTGTAAGAAGTCCAGTATAAAATGTAAAATAACGTGTAATTGTTAATATGATTAAATATTTTTTTTATTTATTTTTCAATATTAATAAATTAAGAAATTCCCATGGCATCTTTAATGTAATAGTTTGACATATTTACCTTTGACCCACCTCCCTCAATCAAGTTTGTTTTTGGCCCTTCATAGGAAAAAGTTTGAGGACCCCTGGTTTAAAGCAATGTGCTTGCTACTTTTGTGCTTCTTGTTGTATTAGTGAAGTAAAAACAGTGTCCATTGAGACAATCCCCTTTTCCTTTTCTTTGATCCGTTCAGAATAATGAGAAAACATCCATCGCAGAAAGCCTCTGCCATCTTGGTTTCTGTCTGTTCCTGCATTCTCTCATTGAGTTCGGGATTCATCGTGACTACGTTCATTTTAATTTACTAACTATTTATTTTTTAAAAGCTAATTATTTTAACTAAAAACTAACTTGCATTACAATTTTTAAAAAGTAACTCAAATATTATTACTCAATTTTTAAAAGTAATGCGTTACTTTACTTGTTACTTAGAAAAGTAATATTATTACATAACTCGCTTTACTTGTAGCGCGTTACGCGAAACACCGGTAATGATGACATTGTAAAGTGAAGTTTATATTGTTTTGATATTTTTCATACACTACAAAAAGCCTTTTTTTTAAAGAATGTTGTGTAAAATACAGAAAATTCACATAGTGCAAAACAGTGTATGGACAAAAAAAAAAAGAAAGAAAAAAAACATTCTTCGATTTTTAAATGAATTTACACTGTAAAAATATCTGTTAATTAACAGTTTCCGTATTTTGTGATTCACAAGTGTTTTCCATTTATTTATGGTTGTGAATTGCATTATGGGACGTTGATCTCTGCTCTGTCGACTTCTGATGTTGAAAATTCAATTCTACAGTTTAATGAAGTGATTTTAATTGACATTTTTGTAGTTTGAAGTCATATAATGGATAGGAAATGATATATAGAGAAATAAAGCTGTAAAATAACAGGAAATACAGTCAGTTTATTACAAGGTTTCTGTACCGTAATATACAGCACCAACCTAGACAATATATCACTTTAAACTATTACAAATGTTAATAAAAGTCTCTTTTTCAAACTTTTAAGGTTAAAAGTTGTTGGCAGAATGATCCAAGTCCCATAATGCAATTTAAAAGCATAAATAAACAGGCAAAATAAATTAAAAACATGAATCACAAAATACAGAAAACTGCTGATTTAAGTATATTTTTACAGTGACATAAATAGGAATAAGACTGAGTGTGTATATAAATAATATAGAATCACACGGTGGCAGAATTCTTGTTTTCTGGTCTCATTCACATATTTGATTCATCCAGTATTTTCAATTAAGGACAGCAGAATTTGACAAACATCTACAGAAGTTCCCAGCATCTCAAGAAATTGCCATTAGTCGTTTTACATATCCTAGTGAAATATTGAATATATAGAGACTTCTTATTAAAAACTGAAGCACTGTGCTGGAAGTCATGTTTAAACTATAAATCTCCTTAGATTTGCTTGATATCTCGTCTAATTTTGTAGCAGCAGATCAGCCTTTTAAAACTGTTTATCGTTGTATTTAAAAACAAAAGATCAGCATCAATACACTGATGGGCAATTTGGCTATTTGTAATCATCAGGGTAAGTATACAAAGATTGGCCCTGACTTATAGAGAAAATGGTCCATTTTGTTGTGTCCTGACTCGTCACATGATTGGATACGAAGCAATCTGGCAACTGACTGAAGTAGGAAAGTTTTACACGTGGTGCTTTTCTGATACGCATTAGTGTTCAGCATTGACCCACACAGCTGCACGAGGATCAAGTTCTGTGAAATAAACTATGATTGAGCTGGACTGGGGGGAAAAAGGCCAAATGTTGAGAGCTAAACAGTTTGAGACTGTTTTTAGACACGCTGACTGACTGCTATGACTTTTCCTGCTGACTTCAATACTGCTTCAGAGTCTCTAACCAATGCTGAACTTAACAGTTGTTCAATAGAAAGAGATAACAGGCTAAAGGCTAAATATTCTTTATATTACAAATGGTGAGAAAACTCTAGTCACTGTTTAGTAGGTTCACGAAACGGATGTAAGGATATCCAAGGCACATCTGGAATGCTGTGCAGACTGTCACGCTACAGCCTCAACAGAGTTTTCTCTGCCAACCCTAACCTCACTTTTTTACGAGCATGTGTCGAGCTTGGGTCCCTCCAGATTCGCCTCTGTCAGACGTGATCTGTGTTTGTTCCATGAACATTAGGCTTTTTTTAAAGTCTGAGAAGCTTGTTTGTTGTTAGAGGGGAATGCTGGCTGGCTTAAATTGTCTGAGCATTAGGAATGCTTAAATGCAGAAATCAAAAACTTAAAATACATGAAATACATCATACAAGTGATATTCTGCTCAATTGTCTGTTACTTTGTCCAAAAAGACAGCTTTTGTGATGCCTACATCTTTGATATTTTTAAAAATTTTAATAATTTATTGAACAAAAGGACATTTCTATATTTTATTTTATTAATTACAGTTGAGTGTTTTCCCCCAAGTTTTGTTTAATGGAGAAAAGATTTTGTTTCAACACATTTGTAAACATAATAATAATAATAAAAAAAAGAATTTCTAATAACTGTTTTCTTTTATCTTTGCTATGATGACGGCACACAGTATTTGACTAGATATTTTTCAAGATTATTTTTCAGCTTAAAGTGACATTTAAAGGCTTAATTAGGTTAAGTAGGCAAGTTTGGTTTGATAGGCAAGTCACTATAACAATGGTTTGTTCAGAAGACAATCGAAAAAGAATTGCTTAAGGGGGCTAATAATTTTGAGCTTAATTGTTTTCAAAAAATTAAAATCTGCTTTTATTTTAGCTGAAATAAAACAAATAAGACTTTCTCCAGAAGAAAAAATATTATAGGAAATACTGTGAACAATTCCTCGCTCTGTTAAACATCATTTATGAAATATTAAAAAAAAAAAAAAAAAAAATCACAGGAAGGCTAATAATTTTGACCTTTATTTACCGAAAACCTTTTCTACTTACTTACTTATGCCCTCTACCCCTTCTGGGGTATGGGCCTCCAAAGGTCAATCTCCAGAGGTATCTGTCCTGGGCCATTCTTTCTACTTATCTCCAGGTGTAACCCATTCTCGGATGTCTGCCTCGAGGTGTTTTTGTAGCTTATTGCTTTAAATGCAAATGAGTTGGTTTTCCCTGCTCACCATTCCCATGTGCGTGTCTGCTTCTCATCATGCATTACGTCAGATAAACAGCAGTCAGTGATAGAGACAGACACAGATGAAGCTGAAATACAGCTCAATAGTCAAAAATACCAAGTAAGTTTTTTTCTTGTATTTGTGGTGGAGTTTATTCAAGCCGTTTACTGACACCATGCAGCTGTGGTGATTATATTGGTTAAGATTACATAGCGATTTTACTGTCTTTATTACAAACATGCTCTGTCTTAAAAACATTATAAACTTGTAAAAATCACAGAGAGTTGGAACAGATATTTTAATCCCAGTTTCTTTGTTAAAAATGTTATGAGGACATGTCTAAACATGTTATTATACAAACATGGCACCTGTCAATCAATTCGGTGGGCGGGCCAAACTGCACTCCTATGTTACATTGCGGTAGGCCTCAAAATCACTGGGATTTGGGTCCTATTTTAACGTCAGGAGATTAAAAAAAAGAGACTTTATTGTGTTTATATCACACCAATATGACTGTGGACACACTATACCTACGCACAGTTTGTCCAAACAGCTTACAAAAGATGATTTTCATCATAGGTGCCCTTTAAAAATGTAGTTTTTTTATATATGATACAAATGACAGACTTTTAATATACCTACATGTAGGATATAAGAGATCTTTTAAATCATTAAGGCATGGGAAAAGTAACTGTAAAGACAACTATACTTCTATTAACATTCACATAATAGCTTGCATGTCAGTTTTGCCATCTGGTACTTTAAATGATCAAGCTTTTTAAGTTTATCATATAAAGAGATTATGATTAATGTTTCATCAGCCAAAAGAAAAATCCATATTAAAGTGATTCATTATTAAACTATTATTTCAATGAAGGGTGGCATAATGGCTCAGTGGTTAGCATTGTCGCCTCACAGAAAGAAGGTCACCGGTTCAAATCCTGGCTGGGTCAGTTGGCGTTTCAGTATGGAGTTTGCATGTTCTCTCCGTGTTGGTGTGAGTTTCCTCCGGCTGCTCCGGTTTCCCCCACAGTCCAAAGACATGCGCTGTAGGTGAATTGAATAAACTAAATTGTCCGTAGTGTATGTGTGTGAATAAGAGTGTATGGGTGATTCATAGCATTGGGTTGCAGCTGAAAGGGCATTTGCTGTGTAAAACATATACTGGAATAGTTGGCGGTTCATTCCGCTGTGGCGACCCCTGATGAATAATGTATTCCAATGAAATCATTCCTCTGTGCCTTTAACAATATAGTTGTGTTGT